>NW_024096660.1:0-450000 GCF_016545835.1 Crotalus tigris
GAAAGACTGTGGCAAAGGTAAGCAAGGGTAGTACCAATAGTAATAGACGCGTTGGGTGCAATCCCAAAACAACTGGAGCACCACTTGAACACCATTGGCATTGACAAATTCACCACTAGTCAATTGCAAAAGATGGCCTTACTAGGAACTGGTTCCATCCTGCAACGATATCTGTAATACCATCAAACATCCACATCTGTCTATCCCGGGTCCTTGATAAGGACTTTATAGGTAGACAAAAATGCCAAATCCAGTCTGAACATCTGGCTGACTGTACGATGATTAATAATAATAATAATAATAATAATAATAATAATAATAAGAAATAACAGAACAGAGACTAGCAGATCAACGCCGATTTATAACACGAAATAAAGTATTTACAGAAACAGAATTGGACGAACTGCAAAGGTTTACCCAGGGCAAAGAAATCAAAGCCTTACCAGAAGTAATTCAGACTGTAGAGGCAAACCAGGGCGAGTTGGCAGTGAAGGAATCTAGCAGAGATATACAACTGTTCTCATTTGGAAACCAGGCACCTCTACCTCAGGAAGAACAAAACCCTCTAACTAAAGAAATAAAAGAATTGAAACAAAGAATAACTGAGCATCTAGAACAGCACAAAAACAACAGAATAAGGCTGCCTGCATTGAAACTTGTTCCAAAGAAACAGCTAGCACAAGCATAAAAGATGCAAATACTGCAATAGCAAGTATAAGCACCAATTCACTGCAAGAAACAAACCAACTAATGTACAGCACAGCTGCAGTTATAACAGAATACCTGGGATGCAAAATCAACAAAAAAGAAAAACAAACAAACAGTGCAACAGAAAAATGGAAGGTTATACTAGAAAATAAATCGCAAGTTAAGATCACATGCAAGCAAGCTAGGAACAGATGAAAGAAAAGAACTGAAGAACAAGAAGACCAAAGAAATAACCTAATCATAAATACCACTTAGAACAAGGAAGATCAAGGAAGCACTGGAAATATAAAGCAACAAATAACAGCTATAGCCAGGAAAATCAGTAGATATGAAGCTCGAATTGCAAACTATAGGCAAAACCTCCAATTTCAATCCAATCAGAAATGTTTCTACCAATCCATCAATGGAGAACCTGCAAGGAATCAGTCAGTACCTGACAAGGAAGAAACAGTGCAGTTCTGGAAGCAGATATGGGATAACCCAAAGAAATACAACAAGGATGCGGCTTGGTTTAAAGAGGTGGATTCAAATAAACAGAAGTTGAAATGAAAGAACTAGTAATAACAACAAAAATGGTAGAAAAAAGAGCAAAGAAAATCAAAAATTGGTCAGCACCAGGTGAAGATGAACTGCATGGGTTTTGGTTGAAACATCTAACTGTTATATACCCACTCATTGCCAAGCAGTTCAACAATATACTACAAGGAGGAGAAATTGAAAAGTGGCTAACAACTGGGAAAACCTACCTAATACTGAAAAATCCAGCAAAAGGGGCAACACCAGATAACTACAGGCCAATTACCTGCTTACCAACAACTTTCAAATTACTAACTAGTGTAGTAGCTGATGCAGTGCATCTAGTTGAAAACAAGATGCATCTAGTTGAAAACAATCTCTTTCTACCTGAGCAGAAAGAAACCGCCCCAATAGCAGAGGAACAAAAGATCAACTCCTAATAGACAAAATGATTTTGGAAAACTGCAAGAGAAGGAAGACCAACCTGAATGTGGCATGGATTGACTACAAAAAGGCATTTGACTCTCTGCCACATGATTGGATAATAAAGTGCCTAGAAATAACAGGAGTCAGTAGAAACATCAGAAATTTTGTGCAAAGATCGATGGCACAATGGAAGACACAGTTGCAGATCAATGGTGAGAGACTAGGAGAGGTTAATATCAAGAGAGGAATATTTCAAGGAGATTCATTGTCACCATTACTATTTGTTATTGCACTGTTTCCTCTGTCAACTATCACTGAATAATCAGGGCATGGTTAATCTAAACATCAAAACATCTGCTAGAACTTATCGCCACCGTCTTTAAGCATGGAATGATCTGAAGCTGTAAAAATGGAAAAACATCACTGAATAGAATCGCTGCTCCAACACTGTCCGTAGAATAGAGCCAAGATTTTGTATGGAGTTTTTTGGCTTGCAAATGCGCCACACTTAATAGCAAACAAGGAAAAATAGTGAAAACTGAAGGAATCAAGATGCCCCACGAAAATAACATTTAGAGTCTGGATGAAGAAGATGGCTACAAATACTTGGGTATCCTTCAAGCTGACAACATCAAGCACACTGAAGTCAAGAAAAAGATTAGAGGTGAATACATCAAGAGAGTGAAGAAGATCTTAAATTCCAAACTCAATGGAGGAAATACCATAAAGGCAATCAACACCTGGGCAATCCCAGTCATTAGGTACACAGCTGGAATAGTGGACTGGACTCAAGCAGAACTAAAAGCAATGGATAGGCAGACCAGAAAAATAATGACAAGGAATCATGCCCTTCATCCACGCAGTGACATTGATAGACTTTATCTACCAAGACAAATAGGTGGGCGTGGAATGCTACAAGTACATCAGATGGTTGAAGAAGAAAAAATGGCTTTGGAAGAATATCTGAAGAACAATGATGAAGATGCACTGAAATTAGTATATCAGGAAGGCTTACTGACTACTGGAGAGACCAAACTGGCCTACAAGAAAGACCAAATGAAGAACAGAATAGAGGCATGGGAAGACAAAGCACTACATGGCCAATATATTAAAAAATAGCTGGGAAAGCAGATAATAATAAAACCTGGCAATGGCTAAGAGCAAGGAAATTGAAGAAGAGGACCGAGGACTAATTTCTGGCTGCACACGATCAAGCCTTAAGGACAAATGCATACAAAGTCAAAATTGAGAAGACAGCAACAGACAGTAAGTGCCACCTATGCAAAGAAGCTGAAGAAACAGTGTACCACTTGGTAAGCTGTTGCAAGAAGATTGCACAAACTGATTACAAGCAGCGGCATGACAAAGTAGCAACAATGGTGCATTGGAAGATCTGCAAAAAATATCATTTGCCTGTAAGCAAAAACTGGTGGGATCATAAAATAGAGAAAGTCATAGAAAATGATAAAATAAAACTGCTCTGGGACTTCAGAATTCAAACAGACAAGCACCTGCAACATAATACCCCAGACTTAACAATTGTCAATAAGAAAGACAAAAAAGTCTGGATAGTGGACGTGGCAGTGCTTGGAGACAGCAGAATAGAAGAGAAAGAACTGGAGAAGATAACAAAATACAAAGACCTACAAATAGAAATACAAAGACTGTGGCAAAAGCAAGCAAGGGTAGTACCAATAGTCATAGGCTCCTTGGGCGCAATCCCAAAACAACTGGAGCACCACTTGAACACCATTGGCATTGACAAATTTGCTATTAGTCAATTGCAAAGGCGGCCTTATTAGGAACTGCTTCCATCCTGCGACGATACCTGTAATACCATCAAACATCCACATCTGCCTATCCCAGGTCCTGGGTAAGGACTCGATAGGTAGACAAAATGCCAAATCCAGTCTGAACATCTGGCTGACGTGCGATGATCAATAATAATAATAGTTTGCAAAAGGGACCTTGGAGGTCATCTAGTCCAACCCCCTACTCAGGCCTGGAAACCCTATACCATTTTCAGACAAATGGCTGTCCCAGTCTCTTAAAACTTCCAGTGTTGGAGCATTCACTGCTTCTGGAGGCAGGTTGTTCCACTGGTTAATTGTTCTAACTGTCAGGAAGTTTCTCCTTAGTTCTAGGTTGCTTCTCTCCTTGATTAGTTTCCATCCGTTGCTTCTTGTCTTGCCTTCAGGCGCTTTGGAGAATAGCTTAACTCCCTCTCCTTTATGACAGCCCCTGAGATATTGGAACACTGCTATCATGTCCCCCCCTCATCCTTCTCTTCATTAAACTAGACATATCCAATTCCAGCAGCCGTTCCTTATATGCTTTAGCCTCCAGTTCCCTAATCATCTTTATAGTTACATCATTCTCATCATTCTCAAAAATACTAGTTGGTGATTAATTGTCATGTCAAACTGTGATATAGGGCTGTGCTTAGCTCCAAATTCATTTTCAAAGCTCTCTTTAGAAATCCTGGTATCACAAGATTGTCCTCCAGCTGTCTTCAAACCCTAAAAAAGCTTATTTTATAGATAATTTATTGATTGTTTATGGTTTATATTTACTTTAAAATACTGGGGGCAGTACTACAAAAAGAAAATAATTGTTCTTTAATTTCAAGATGGGGCTTAAAAGGGTGCCTAAATGAGATTTGGGGTTTATTTAAAAACTATTCAAATTGTGACAGTACTAGTTAGTATTACCAGTATTAATCTGGTAGGTTATATATATGCCACTTCTATGCTTTAGACTTATACACAAAATACCCATGTAGGGATGAGATATGTTAAAGTGCTTGTATTTGTAGGTGAGAAATGCAGTTTATGACCTTAAAGATATTTAAAACATTCACATTTAAATATTTTAAACATGTATATCTTATATTTATCTCCAAAATGGCGTATTCATAGATTTACATAATCTGTTAGGAAAAACATCATTAATATAGTTAGTAAATAATGAATAGATTAAAATTCATCTATTTTTCATTGTCAGACTTTTTGGAGTTCTTTGGTGGTGTGTCATTTTTTTAGCATGTTTGCACCCTTTTAAATATCACTGAAGTTAAGTTTAAATACTGATAGGTGTATTTAAATTTTCCAAATTTTTTCAACAAAGTTACTTGAATAATTTCTTATGCTGTATCAATATCTGTGCCTTAGATATAAGAAGATTCCATACCTAGAAAGACTGCCAATGTGGAACAGAGGAAATAGGATCAATAGACTCATTACTAAAGATGATCAAATGGATCATTTTGTTTCCCTTTGGACAGAAAGTCCATGATTCTGGATCTAAGTCTTGATTTTTAAGACTTAGAATATAGCTATGCAGGATTGATTTCTAAAACTTAGAATGCAGCTATGCAGGATGTGTTAATTTTTAACCCTGGAATAGTTGGTATTCCAGAGATCCGTTTTGGACAATACTTAGAAAATACCATTTTTTTCTATCCCAAATAGGATCCATTACCCTGGCCCAATATTATAATATGTCTTTCTCCCATTATATTTTGAAATGTTGTAGCATGAATTTGCCCATGTCCCCTAGAGAAAATACAAACATATTATATTTTCTTGCAATGCCTTTTTACATGAGATGGCATATTGAATTAATAACCTTCATCTGATTCAAAGTCTTGCAAGGATTAGATGAGGAGATCACTTGCTTCCTTTTAGCTGACAGCTCAGGAAATATTTATAGAAAGACTACCAAATTTCTTGCTGTGTTGCTGCAAGATGATTAATTGTCTAACGGCTCTGATTTTTTTTTCCTATTACTTTCTAAAATGCTTTTTGTTTATTCTTCTGCCCTGTCACATATGTGCTATCTTAGTTTTGCTTTGTATGCTTTGCCCTTTAATTATAAATGTAATAAAAATAATTTTAATATTAATGATTCATTATTTTTTTGTTTTCTACTATGTTTTAAGACGGCTATTTTGGACTACTATACTGTAATATAGTTGACATTTTGGTTTTTGATGCCAAATAAACATTAACTAATTCATTTATAAGTTCTGTTCCCAGATGCATCTTTTTATTACTCTGCATAATTTTGATAGGCTGTCTACTAACTTCCCACGAGTGGGGTTCATATTAACTTAGATTATTGGAAAAATAAAAAACAATATATTATTTCCTTAAACCAGCAAATCAGAACTGTCAATTATTTGTGGTCTTGACTCTTAATTTGAAGCTGGACCATGACAGCAGCTTGATAAATTAAAATGCTGTGCACACATATAATATACATTATTTGAAAATTTCTACATCTTGTGTTCTGTTTTCTTAGATGCTGTTTTCTGTGAAAATACATTCTGCAAATTATTAGAATTAAGTATGGAGAGCTCCCAGATTTTCTATGATTAGTGTTTTTGCTTATGATGTAAATAAAATTCCCATGCCACTAATGTTGTGAACAGTTAAAAGTGATAGGATTCCACTATGTTTATCAAATATCTACAAGAAGCAGTTCATAGGGATCCATGTACAAAAGACAATGGAATAGTGTCATATGCTTGGTATCTTCAACACGATGCTTAGAGATAATATCTGGCACCTATATCCATTAATGCTTATATGCACTTCCTTTGGTGTTCATCTATCTCAGTTGTTATTTTTGTTTTTAATTGGAGTGTGTATGTGGGCAAAATTAAATCTTAATATTTCCAAATTGCTCACCAGTGAGCAACCCTTCCATATGCCATGTGGCCAATGACATGTATTTTGAACTGGTCTCCTTACTTGGTGAAAAACAGTTGAGGTGGTATTAAAGATTTGGTTAGGTGGTACAAAATATTTGAAATAAGGTTTTGTTTTATTTTTTACAAGCAAATTGCCCCTCCTCAAAGCCACATCCTCTGGAAGAATTTAGCAGAAGTGCTGGCTGTCCATGCATGCACAAACAGTGCCTCTGAAGCAGCCAACAGCCATGCTTGCTTTAAGGATTAGAGAAGGGCTTTTCTCACAAAGCATGCTTTGAGAAGCTTCTTGTTCAAATGTTTTAGGCAACCCTGATATTTAGTACTCTAGGTATATCAATCTTAATGCTCAAACTTTATTTACTTTTTGAAAAAATCTAAGACAGAACAACCACAATAAATTCCCAAATGAAGGCAACCACAAATATTTTCCATAGCAATTAGAATTCCATTTTTTATAATTTTAAACAACTTCTGAGCTTTCTCAGTGGGTCTAAACTCTAAAGAGCAGACTCTTTAACTCTTTGACTTATCTTCAGATTAAACGCATTATTTCCCTCCATTCAGCTCTCTTAATCCCACAGACCAATTTTAGGGAGTCCAAAGTTGGTTGCAAGGAAATGGGAAATACAGACTGTTAGCATTTCAAAATAGGAAACTCCTGTCATTTATTTCTCCTATTAGCCTAGGTCCTGAGTGGTTTTCAGTACTGACAGTATAATATAAACTTTTCTCTGCCTTTGTCTCATACAATAAAATATCGTACCTTGTTGAAGTAACTGGGTACAGGTTAACAGAACGTATGGCTCCATAATAATGTATCCATAAATGTATCCTGAACTCTTTAACCAAGTTATTTTTACAATAAGGTTACCACTTATTGGCATCAATAATAGGTAATACCTATTATTATTATATTATACCTATTATTATATTATTATATTATTATTATATTATATTATTATATAATATATATATTATATATATTATATTATATATATTATATTATTATAATAATATATATTATTATATTATTATATTATATTATTATTATATTATTATATTATTATATTATATTATTATTATTAGTATTATACCTAATACCACCAATAGGTGGTAGCGAGTAACTCTTTATTGGAAGGAGATAAGAAACCTGCTTGCAGATAATGTAGGTGAACTGAGTATGTTAATTGTATTACAATGCATGTTTTAGTTTTAAATATAAGAATGTTTCTAATATTTTACACTCACATTATTGTTGCTTACTATGTATTACTTTTTATTTATTGTATTTTATATTCTACATTATATTTTCATAACATATTTTCACTATTACTAAAATGACTGCAATTCTTATTTATTTATCTATCCATGTATCCACCCAATTTAGAAGCCACCTGATTCTTTAGCAGTTAATGGCAGCTTACAAAAAAAAAATCAAAACTGTATATTTAAAAAAGATTATAGCTAACCAGAAGAGCAATATAGGCAGCTACAAACATAAATTTAACTGGATGAACTTAATGGACATTAGATGGAAATACTTCAGAAGCAATTGTTTCTTGAGGGAAGGCACAACTCAGTCTTCTTCAAGAGTGAGGGGATTTCCTCCCCTTTTTCAAGGAAACCAATGCCATCATATGAAACCAATTACAGAGCATTTTTAACTTATAGCCTTCCACTTTCTAGTCCAGCATCTTAACCACAACATGAAGTTGTCTCTCCATGTTGTATTATATAAGTGGACAGAATTTCACAGGACACCTCACTTTTGTAACTAAAGTGACATTGAAGGCAACTGGAATTCATGGATATTCACAGAATTATGAAACTGGAGTCACAAAATATCTGAGAAGTCAAGTTGGGAAGATTCTTTTTGTAAAATGGGAGCAGCCTTCCTGCTGCAAGCAGTCATCCTCACAATATTGGAGAATAATTGCAACAGAGGACAACAAAAGTCATTCATTTTAATTTCCAGAAGCCATCAGCAACGTGTGGAACAATTCCAAATCTGCTTTTGTAAAATGGTCAATTAATCTAAGTGAATTGCAGTTCCATGGCTAACTTTGTTAGAGGCGAAAGAGGTGTTCTGTTCTATAGCAATTTAACGAGAGATAAGAAACTGCCATGTAGGGATGATACTGAATCTACTTCTTTTGCAGTGCATGCAGACTACTTTAGTTTTTAAAGTAGTCATATTAAATTGAAATGCATTTTAATATAATACATACTTTGACTTTCAGGCTAGCTTGTCACAAAAGCAACTTAATATTGAGCCTGTCTTTTCCCAAAGTAGCTTGCATGAGTTTTTTGTTGCTGTTGTTGCTCTTTCAATCTTTTTGCTCTTTCAATCTTTCAAGTAGATCAAGTTATACTTAAAATTCCTCCACATTGCTGAAATTTCCCATCAACCATCTGCATTCCAGTGAAATACCATTTTGCTAAAACTAATAAGTACTTGTCAAATAATTTCAATCAATATGAATTGCTCAGTTATTAGTAAGATTAGATGAACTAATTCTACTTGTAAAATGTATATATTTTTGCATGTGCATTTTTTAATTTTAAAAACATCCATATTTGCTCTAAGGGTGATTAATAAGTGTTCTAAAAGTAAAATGTGTGAAGTTAGGATTTCCCTTTCCTAGTTTTCTTATTTTATGACTTACATTCACATTTTTATCCCATCTTTCCTGTGGATTTTACTTCTGTAAATTACACAAGAGAGGGGAGTTTTTATGACAGGAGAACATGTTTCCCTCTGTCAGAGATGTTTCTGTGGGAGAAAAAAAATGTTTGCTACAAAGTACTTGTAAATGGTAGGTCCATTAATTTTACATGTAGGATACATTATTTTACAGGCAGATGCTTTTAATCAGCATTTATTTATTCAATTAATGTTCTTGCTGCTCTGGTCTTGTTCATTTTGTTTGTACATCGATACAGACTATACACATCTGTCATATGTGAAGCCAGTTGAAAATCCAAATGAAGCCATTGAGGTTCTTTCCCAATGTTTGGAAGCTGAGAGGATCTGAAGGGGAAAGAACAAGTTGTAGTTCTGCTCTGCCAAGCCCAGAATGGGACAATTTGCCAGGGCCAAGTTACTGCAGCCATCTCATCAAGTCCAGCTCTCCACGGCCAACTTACAGCCATCTTGTCATGGCCAACTCACTACAAGAGAACTCATCATGGCCAGTGCACTCTATTCAACCTTTCAACTGTCCAGAAAATTCCATTGGTCCAGAATGTAACTGTGCAGGTAGTTATGAGAGCAGCTCATTGTGCCCATGTGACTCCACAAGCTATATTGGCTCCCAACAGATGTTCAGGTGCAATTCAAGTTTCCTGGTTATTGCCTTTAAAGCTTTACATAGCATAGGACTGAGGTACTTGCAGGACTGCCTGTTCCAATCAACCTCTGCCTGCATCCCATGCCTTCCCGTACTGACAGCATGCTCCAGTTTTCCTCACTTTAATATTGCCATCTTGTGAGACCTACATTAGAATGCGTTCCTTATCAGTGGCTGCCCCTGTACTCTTGAATGGTTTCCCCCCTCGCAAAAAAAAAACACAGAAAAAACCAGGGTTTGCTTACTTTTAAAAATATAGACTTTTTTTTCCCCCAGACCTTTAGATCTAGTTGAGTGGAGTCGCCTTTTGATTATCTAGTTATCCTTTTTAATAACTGTTTTATATTGAGTTGTTTCTATTCAATGTTGTATGGTTATTTTTCTTTGTTAATTATTTGTTTCTGTTGTACTCTTTCCAGAGTAACCCTATTCATATGTGGGGTGTTTTGCTGTTCTTTCTGACTATTTTTCCTTTGGGAGGGACACATTTTGTTAAATTCATTTTCTTTTTAGTATTATTTATTTGGTATCTATTTCTCTGTTTCATTTCAATAGCAATTAGTGCTGTGACTTTGAAATTTTATGAAGCAGAACAAATTTGTTATTTTCTATGGAACTCAGTTATTAATTTCTTCATATTCCAGCCACACTAACCATTTTAACCTTATCATAAGCTTCATCAGCAGCTGTTTGTTTTATTGTCCAAAGTAGTTAGATATTTTAAAATGCCTGAAATTACTGGCATTATATTTCTGAGATAGAGTTTTCTGCTTCTTTCTTTTTTCTTTTTTTTTCTTTTAAAAAGTACAAAAATTCTTCCGAGATGTTTCAGACAAATTTAGTGATGCACTACTTAATTCAAAATCCTATATTAATGTGTCGAAGGAAATGAGAGATAACAAAATAACAGAGTTAGAAGGGACCTTGGAGGTCTTCTAGTCCAACCAACTGCTCAGGCAGGAAACCCTATACCGTTTCAGATAAATGGTTGCCCAATCTCTTCTTAAAAACCTCCTGTAAGGAACCACCCCACTTTGCATCTTAAGAAGACAGAACTCTTGGAATATTTCTTCCAACAGGCATCTTTATTAAAAGAAAATGGTTGCAGGCGTTCTAGACAGGATCTGGGGCCCAAGCCCTACAGTTTAAAATTTTAAGGGGTCCCCAGTAGCCCCACCCCACCCCCATCATCTTCCCAGTGACAATCCCAGGCTCTACATTTCCACCCCCTTTTGCTCACTGCCGGTGAAAGGGAGACTTCAGAGAGGAACAGATCAAAGCTGATGGCCCCCATTCTTATGCTTAATCCTTTTGGTGATATCCACATTCAAGTCCTTTGAAGTTGTACTGAAGGAAGTGAGGGCCATAAAACCCCTTTGTTCACCCCCCCTTCCCCTTCATCGTATGACAGAATCCAAAGAGGGCAGAAATGGGGTTTTCCATAGTTAATAACTAGAGATGAAATATAATTGGATTCTGACACCTCCAGTGTTGGAGCATTCCAAATAAAGCAATAGTTCAGAAGACGTAAGTGTAGAAATTAGAACAGGGGTGTCAAACTGCCGGCCTGCGGGTCGGACACATCATCCGGAAGCCACACAAAACTGTCCCGATACGTAGTGTGACATCACGTGACGTCACGAATTTGACATGTGTGAATTAGACGATTAGAGGTTAATGAACTTAAGCTTGTTTTGCTCAGATATGAATAGGCTTTTAAGGAATATCTGCATTACTTTGTTTATTTGTTTTTTGTGTTTTTGGTCTATGACTCTACATTTTAAATAAAATAAATAAGTTAGGTGTGGCAGAATTTATGTTTAATGACCGATATCTAACCATTTTTCTTGATTGGGGAGTAGTTTTTTTAGTACATTAGATACATCATCACCGCTTCCATGAATACTTGGAATAAACTAAGCAATATCCAGAAAAAAACAGTGAATTTTTGGTATAGATTTTAAGTACCCGCAAAAAAGTTTTAAAAAAACTATTCTGTAGAATCCTATAGCAACTAAAAATGCTTATGGGACTTTTATTTATAGCTGCATGAGTAGAGTAAGAGTTACCTGCATTTATTTATATGGCAGTGTGATAAAGAAAAAATAGGATGGAGAAAGGGTGAGGGAAAGGAATAGCTACACTAAACAAGGAAAAATAAAATAAATTTATTAAAATAAATAAATAAATAAAATAGAAAACAGGATGAACCTGAACAAGAAAGGAAGAATCAAAGCAAACATTTCTCACTTACAAAAAATATCAGAGTTATTTAGAAGAGTATTTGCATTGTGATTTTTGGGTACATTTAATGGATACATTTATTGATTTTTTGTATTGTTTTTGTACTTTTTATGTATTCTGTTATATGATTGTTTTTATATTGTTATTATCATATTACAGATAATTAATGTATTGGATTATTCTGTAAATTGCCAGGAATTTGATTGTGACAAGTAACAAGCATAATAAATAAAGCCCTAAGAAAGCATAAAAAACAGAGTACAAAAGTGGGCATTCAGATTTCTCAAAAAAATGCTAGGATTCTACACTTTTGTTTCACAAAGTTGCCAAGCTTGATAGCAAGTTTAATGTCACTTCATTTAAAGGATGACATGGGAAGCTGTTTATATTTCTTCTGTATAGCAACTTAGGCATGTGTTCTGCTTTGCAAGTACACTTTTATAGAAAACTTGATTAGGCAATTATTGAAAAGTTGCCTCATGCCAGAGGAATGGAATGAAAGGTTTAACTGATCAAACAGGTTCTACTGTTCAGTAGAATAGTTCATCGCTGAAAAGTTTTAAACGGAGTGTGCTTTATTTTAAATCAAGGGTACACTGCACTGCTATGGAGCAAGAGAGATTAGAAAATGGTTCAAAGCAAAATATAAGAAGATTTTTGCCAACTGGTATGAACACATGGCCGCTAATCATTATTAAAAGGTTAATCCACAATTTAATGTTATTTGTTTTCTAAAACGCTTCTTTCATAAATACCCAATTAATTATAGAAGCATAGAGTAGAGTTCTTTCTAACATCTGCTTCATATGTCAAGATTTAATATGGCACCATAACCATTAATTTCTCTGAATTTTGCATTCCTGCTTTTTTTTTCATTTTACCAAAATATTCATTGCAAGGGAAAGTGAGAGCTCTAATTAGTTTGCACAAAAGAAGACATTAAGACTTTATAAGGGAGAAGCATTCTTTTCTTGTTGATAAATCCTACTCTATTGCCTTTGCCAGGCTCCATTAGTGCAGTTGAAAGAGCTAACTGAATTGAGAAAGAGTTGAAAGGAGGGCAAAGGAAGCATGAAGAAGTATTGGATCAAAATAGTATTAACTTCTCTGGTCCCTTCAAATAATATCCTAGAATTTGATTTCTTTTAATTTTTTTGTGCCTTTTCACAAAATTGTTCGACTTTAACAAGATACTTCTAATATCTCCTATTCAATATAGGAATATCATCCAGGTCACTTTTTGGGTTGGTTATTTGTATATTCCTTTTAACTAATAAGACATCAGTTGGTTTCATTTGTATGTCCAGCATAGCATCTTTGTCATTTTTAAGTCTACTTTCAAATCAGGCTCAGACTTATTTATCAGATTGTTATTAGATTTTTATCCTGCCTTTATTTATAAATAATTCAAGGCAGCGAACATGCATAATACTCTTCTGTCCTATTTTCCTCAGAACAACTCCAGGAGGTTGGTTGGACTAGAGAGAGTGACTGGCCCAAGGTCCAGTAGATCAGGGCTTTTCAACCAGTGGTACGGGTACCACCTGTGGTACATTGGCACCTGGCAGATGGTACGCGACCATTCTAGAAAAGTGGTAGCGGGGGAGGGGAAGCTGAACTGGTGGCAGCACCGCATAAGCCTGAGCGAGAGACGGCTGGAGCTGCAGGGCTGTCAGGGCTCAGCAGAAGCGCCAGGATCAGCGCCAGGCTCCAGCTGTAGCTCGGCGCTGATCCTGGTGCTTCTGCTGAGCCCACAAGAAGCGCCTATCAGCTGGAATGTTGCAGCATCTCCAGGGTCTTGTGATTTACATTCAGATGCTTGGCATCTAATTTATATTTATGACGGTCACAGTGTCCCAGGGTCATGTGAAGTAACCAAAACCTGCTGCAACTACCCAGCAAACGGGGGAATAAAAACCAAACACCCCCCACCCCACCCCCGCTGCCAATCCTCAACAGTAATGCTCACAATGAAAACCTCAGATAGGAGGAAGAGCACCACCAGGCAGGCAGGTAGGTGTCTTGCTCGGCTGTGCCTTGGGGGGCACTTTTTTCAGTGCCATTGTAACTTCAAACAGTCACTAAGCAAACTGTTGTAAGTCGAGGACTACCTGTACTTTATCACTTTTTTTCCTTTTTTGGGGGGGGTCATCAAGTTTTCGACACCTTGCTAGGCAACTCGTGGTACTCAGATGTTGCCATATCCCAAAAGTGGTAGTATGGGTGAAAAGATTGAAAAGCCCTGACTTATGCTTTAGTCACCTCCCATTTGTCTTATTGCAATATGTTCTACGTGGGGCAGTCCTTAAAGACCATCCAGAAGCTGTAATAATCTAGAATGCAGCAACATCCAGTTTGGTAAGCTTGTGGTTCCTCCCCAGTTGTACTACTTTGTTTGAGCTGCACTGGCTCCCAGTTGTATTTTTATGATGTATCCCCTTTAAAAATATGGATAGATTATCCAAGACAAGCCTTTCTACCCCCAACCCAGAGTCCCTCTTTAAGGGAAATAGATGATTTAGAAATGTGAAAAATATAAATAACCTCCCAATTAAATTACAAGATAAACTACCACCCTGACCTTCCAACTATTCAGATTGTTTTGATAGCCTATTGAATATTCAAGAAGATATGCCTTTCTTTGTACTAAAATTATGGGAATGAATTAAATAAGTAACAACTGCTGTCCATTTATGATATCTAAAACTGGCTGTGTGTATCACTGCTGACAGTTCAGAATTCTTCTGTCCTACAGCTCTATAATCCAAAATGTGCAAGGGTGACTCAACAAAATGTTTTCTGTTCATTTTCAAAATGAGATTTTTTTTTCCCCTTTCAGGATTTGTTTCCAGATTTCTATCCAGTAGATTGTCATTACATAGCTCATTCAAGTTGATATATATAATCATGGTTGGAACTAAGACTGAGAGTTCAATTACTTCTATTACTTTGCTGATGAATTCCTTGATTTTGAGCAACAGCCAAGCCTCTTTGCTACTACTTCACAAAATAAAAAAATTGTGAATTAATTAAAAGTTTGTTCTGGTAAGTCTGCTTTCCGGACAGAATGCAAAATAGAATTCTGATGTTATCTCAGGTTTTTAGAACAGCTGAGGAGAGTGGTATTGCAATATAAGCTTTATACTTTTTAATTCCAGATTAATTCTTACAACAAATTATTAATTATGTGGGGTCCTTGTTGCTTAGAGGTTGGTTGTTTTCCTACATATGTTTCATTACCCAACTAGGTAACATCATCAGTTCTAACTATTAATATGTACCTAATGAAAATAACAAATTCTGTCTATGATGGTTGTTTCTTAGGCCTTTTGTCAACTGTGTTAGCAAATTCAACATAGATTCAAATTTTAAAATATATATTGAAACTGGTAAGAGGGGAGGAAAGGGCATTGGATAAGCCATTACAGGAGAAGGAAGTCTCATGTTAGTGTAAATCCCTTTTAAACTAATTGCCTCCAACCTGGGCTAGTTAGCCATATGTCAGATTCCTTGATCACCACGAAATCTGAATCTGATAAATTTCAGTTTCTGTATACAATAAAATTGTATCCATCCATCATGTGCATGAGGAAGCAGACATGGAACATACTATTGAAACATGTACTATTCGTGCTCAGTGATATAGCCCTGTTAAGAAATCTGACTATTGGGTTTCGGGTTCTGCAGCACTCATAACATCAAGCTCAGGAAATAAAGATTTCCATTTGTGAAAACCTTGCAGTGATCCAGAGGTGATTAGTTGCAAGTGCCTGTATGCTAAACTGAACTGCATAGAGAAGCTAGAGTTAGTAGTGGTGTTAAGAGTTGTCGGGAGATGGCCCTTTTTGAACTTCTCTCTCTATAATCTATGGGACTTATGATGTTGGATGAATTCAAAATTTCAAAATTCATGCCCCAGGAGGGAATTCTAGAATGGCTCATGAATTTATGGCCTCCATGACAATCATGGGCATAAGCAGAAGCAATTGCAGCTTTGGTGCACATAGGCAGGCACCTGGTTAATATGTTCTTTACTTCAGAGCAGATGAAATGAGATCTGGACATGAGAGACAGAACCTACAAATGTCCTTTTATTATAGTCAGATGATTTGCTGATCAAATTGTGGACTGTATCCTTCTGGATCTCTGCAAGGATCTGATGGATCCAGAGGGTGCTTGGAAATTTTCCCAACAATTTGGTGGGCAGCTCTGATTTACAGGCTGACATATTCAATTTCTGGAATACAGAGGTATCTCACTTTCTAACCTTCAATTCCAAGTAGCTCCATGTTTTTTTTTAATAAGTGGGGGATTAAGTGACAGAAAAGATGATAAGATTGACAGTGACATAAAAGCAAAAGTGAGCATAGCCAAGCACAAGTACAACCTCATGATGGAGCCTACTCAATAGCAAGAAGTGTGATGACATATTAACACTTTTCCACAATTACTGTATCCATTGACTCCCTGTTCATTGAAAGTGTGATCATTTTAGGGAAATGCAGGCAAGATAAGGCACCTGCAGGCCATCTAGAGAATTTTGCAGTTTTTCTTACTGATCAAATCACTTCTGTTTAGATTCCAGTTGGACTGATTCAAGTGAGGCAAAGAGCAGTACCTTGAATTATGACATAGGATTCTTCTGAGTTTATGGAATTTGGGGAAATGCATAAGATTCACTATGGTATAGGTTCTGCCTCTGGTCCATTTACTTGGAGATTCTCGTAGACTAATGGGTCTTGCTGGAACATGAATTTGTCTGGTGCATTTATTATAGCCCTGTCTGGACCAGAATGCTTTGGTGACAGTGATTCATGCCCTGATTGCCATATAACTGTCCTATCACAATACACTCTACATCAGTAGTTCTCAACCTTCCTAATGCCGTGATCCTTTAATACAGTTCCTCATGTTGTGGTGACCCCCAACCCTAAGGGCTCTCCAAGTGCCCACTCACCCACCGCGCCCAAGGCTCAGCGTGCCTTGCCTGTCCTCACCTGACTTCCAAAGGTCGCCAGCCTGCCCAGGTCCAGCTGGCCGAGGAGGAGGGCAGGAAGGCCGCTCTGCCGGCTCCGCCCAGCCTGGTTGGAGAAGCGCCCAGGCGGGGAGAGGGAGAGAGAGAGAGAGAGCCAACAGGGCGACAGCATCAAAAGAGCTTAGTTCAGCCTCCTCCGCTGAAAGGGCTGTGAAGCAGTGCAGTCTCCCTTAGGAGATGCTTGATGGAAACAAATCCGGCGCTGCAACCGCCCCCAGCTCGAAGCCGTGCAGAGATGGATAGAGGAGCAGTGTCTCGGTTCCTAAGACCATCGGAAATATGTGTTTTCTGATGGTCTTAGGCGATACCTGTGAAAGGGTCATTCGACCCCCAAGGGGTCGCGATCCACAGGTTGAGAACCGCTGCTCTACATGGGCTTCCCTTGGAAGATGACTCGGAAGCTGGCACAGATTCAGAATGCAGCAGTAAGACTGCTTGCTCAGGAAGCCTACAGTTAGAGAATTACATCTATTAGGTCTCTGTATTCCAAAGGCTTCTGGACTCAATTCAAAGTATTGGTCATTGCCTAAAAAAACTTCCTACTTGGAAGTTTATTAATTATAGAATATAATGACACAATCTTAAAAGTTTGACAGGATTTTCTCTCTCCCTTCTTATATAAAAAGAATCAAGCTGGGCAGTCTTGAGGGGTTTTTTTCTTATAACTATCCAGTTGAGCCATCAAGAGAAGGCCTATTGAAACTGTTTCTTCCCTCCCCCCCCCCCAAAAAAAATAAATATATGTGGTGAGGACAAGATGACTTTTTTCAGTAATGGCCTCCTCATTCTTAAATGTTTCACCTACAGAAGTTCGGCTGACACTTGCTTACAGATACAGCCACATCTTGTTTTTATGGCTGCATCATTGTGCACACATCTACCACCTGATTGATACCATTTGAAATAATACATTTCATTCACTAATTAAATTTAGCAAAGTTTGGAAATGCTGTTAGAAATGTACAACATAATCAAAGAGTATATGATATTTCTGCTTTTTTATTAGAAGTACTATCTTACATTTTGTTAGAAGATCACAGAACTCTTTTTTACCTACATTTGCCATCAGTTTGTTTTTCCAAAGTCTATGGCAGTTTAGTTGTAAGGCATTAAAGCTTCAATCCATAAAGCTTTCAGAATATAAAATGACGTAGTTGGAATGCATAGGAACCAGTTCTGATATAATCCCTTCCTTATTTGGTAGCATAATTACATTACTGTTAAGAAACTGCTCATTGGCTATAGTCATAGACTTAATTAAGGTCTTCAGAGAACCTATAATATAATAGCAAACTTGTACAAATAAAGACAACTCTTGTTGACTAGGAGAAGTTAGTCCTGGAATTTTTCAGCATCCTTGAATTATTAAAAATATGCCTTTGATATATAGTAGTAACTAGAGAATAAGCAATTTGCAACTCCAAGAAATGATTATACTGAAATAAGGCATCCAATTGTTTATAACTACATCGAAACAGTAAATAGTATCTGCAGATAGCTGAATATGCCAGGTAATTAACAGCATGATACTTTCAAATGTGTTTTCCATATGTCTGCTAACTATCTCCCTTGCTGGAATACTGTAGATATTAGTATGATTTATATTACTGACTCCTAACTTCATCTGCTACCTAGCTCTTTTCCAAGTTCTGATTCCTGTCTGTGTCCATAGGTCAATTGTGACACAGAAATGTTCAGTTAATATGCCTTGGTTCCATCGAACTGCAGGTATTTCTCTCTACTCTATATTAAACTCCAGCTTTGCTTAATACCATTTTGACCAGCACTACTAAAAATGTATATTTCAATTATATTTAGCCCTGTGCTAAGAATTATAGGCCAAGAATGATGGTAAATACTTATTTGGCTTCTCTGTACTATACTTAACACTTCTTATTTCTTCATTTGTACTTCAATTCAGATTCTTGATGTTTTTAGTGAAGTCAAGTCAAAGAAGTTTATTAATCAAATGCCTTTCTAAAGATCTCATTTTTATTATAAGTGTGCTATTCTCAAGCACTGTTATTATGATGGTTTGTTCATTGAACTCTTAAAATTCTGAGTACTATGTGAAAAATTGAATAATTCTCTATCAAAGTCATTTTTACTTTAGTTTGGGAGATGAAATATAAAAGAATAAGACAAGGAACAAAGAAAAATGTAACTTTTACTTTTCCCAAAAATTATTTTCCTTATAAAATTATAAATATTTACTCATTCAGGTCATGCATATCCTCATGTCTATTTTTGAAAGTTTGCCCCAAAATGTTTGTTCACATGTAGAGATATAAATATGGATTGTTATTTAAAAATGCATTTGTAGATTCATATTGTCAAATATATGTGTTAACTGTTGAAAAATACATTGCAAATTCTTGAAAAAATTAAGTTCAAAAAATCAATTCTTGAAGTGAAAATTAAGTAACATAAAATAAAATTATTCTATTTTATAGATATTTATGCTGTTTTAATATTTCAACAATTTTAAAATCAGTTTGTTCCTAACTTCAAGCCTTTGTAACAAATCACATAAAACTAATTATAAAATTCAGACTAAAATATTTTGTTATTCAGTGAATAATCCTACTGAATATTTAGAGTACTTTCCAGTTCTAAAATTGTTACAATATGCATTTATGAATACATATCATATAATAAGATGTATACAGAATTGGGTACTTTGTGGAGAAACGTGTTCATGCATTTTCCTTTTTAAATTTAGGCTAGTACTAGCTTAAGAAATGATAAATGAAAATAACCAAAAATAGACTGATCCTTTTATCTCTTAGACCAGTAGCTACACTGTGGTCACAGTTCAGTCTATTGGCACAGAGTTGTGAAATTGCAGTTAGTAAAATAGTACAAATAAGCTCTCTCCTTAGAGTATTGGCATCATTATCAGGTTGGTAGTGCTAGGTCAAGATTTCTGCTGCTATAGTGATCAAGAGAAAGCTGCTTCCATTGCAGAGATTCTACATGCCTAAATCTGTATGCTTCTGGCCAGAGCTTTTTTGTTATAGAATGCACCAGAACAGAGGTCTGGCACCTTTTTTCGACATATTTTCCAGAGTTACGTTCTTTTCCTATTGTTTCCCTTCCTATCCTCATTTGTTTTTGAACACGCCCCGCTAGCAGTACAGTGCAAGCGGTATCCCCTCTGGTGCTGTCTGCCTCCTCTAGGAGGAGCCATGAGGCACTGGAGCACCACAGCCAGAGCGTGGCTTGATTGGCTGGGTTGGGCCATGTGGTGTAGAAGCCAATGGTGGCGGTGGGAGACACATAAACATGGAGGCCATCTTTCACAAGAGGGTGAGTGAGTCTTTTGCCTTCCCTTACAGAAGGTGGGGTATGAGGTTAAAAAGAGGCGAAGCAAGAAGAAAGAAAGGCAACTGGTATGGAGGCTTGCCCAACAGCGAAACTTTGCTGTTTTGGTTCCTTGGGTAGTTCAAAGGCTGGGATGTCTACGAAAATCTCTTTTTAGTCTTTTATACTTTAGATTCAAACTGCAGAGAGGAAGAATAAGAATAAAGCCAATGTCTTGTGATTGGGAAATATTATTATTAATAATAATATATATTAATTATGTATTGGTCAGATGTAAAAGTAGACCTACAATATGAGGTTTAATCAGATCTATTTATTAAATTGG
Source organism: Crotalus tigris (assembly GCF_016545835.1). Classification (NCBI taxonomy): domain Eukaryota; kingdom Metazoa; phylum Chordata; class Lepidosauria; order Squamata; family Viperidae; genus Crotalus; species Crotalus tigris. The sequence goes on from NW_024096660.1 coordinate 20,643, forward strand.
GTTTAACTTAAAGGTAAATTAAAAGTAATCTGTAAATTTCAACTTTAATTTGTTTCAAGTCAATATCCATATTAAACTCCAAATGTAAATTTTTCCACCTTGTTTGACAACTTAAAAATAATTCAATCTTTTACAAGCAACCAAATTTTGTTTTATTGGGCCAATTTCATTCCACATAGAAAGCTGACATTTCCACTCATTAAACTAAATAGGTATGCCAGTGGTAAATGTCTCAAAAGATTAGTAAAATGCCTTCTTGTAATTTAAAGCCACACAGTGCATGGTAACATTAATAGTATTAACTTACCTTGAACAAAATCCTAGTCTTTTAGATATACTAAAAATTGAAGGTTTTTTTTTCCCCCAACTACAAAGGTAAACCTCGTAGGGTAGGCAAGGTGGAGTTGTATGACATGTATGAGTTCCGGCACCTTTTTTTTTTTTTTTTTTTTACAAAAAAGCACTGCTTCTGGTAACCATAATTCGGGGTTGAGCTGATGCTGAAATACAAAATCTAACTTTCCTCCTCATTAGACACACTAGCTGGGCTGAGGGAAATCATAATCAATTGTAATGAGGGCCGATAATGATTGACATAAAGTCTCTACGTTTTCTATATATAAGTTTGTACTTTTATAAAATATGGCAAATGAAAAGAAAGTTTTGCAAATTTGAGAAATACTGTTGAGAGATAGAAGAAAAAGAATGTTTTAACTATAGTATATGTTTATTTATTTAAAGGGGAGTAGTATGTCAAATACTTTAGCTTTGAATATTCTACCTTTATGTGCTGCCAACAGACTAGCTCCCTTTGTAGATGCTTCAACTGATGGCATCTTTTGTATTCATATATATTTTTAGATATTTTCCGTCTTACACAAAACATGTAGTAATCCTGCTGTTTGGCTGTAAAAACATTGAAAGCTGTGGCTCTTTTCAGACAAGGAAAACTCTACATTAAATCAGATGCATGTTTATGGCATCTTGATGGAAAACTTGGCAACATTAGCTAGGCCAAGGAGTTTTCCTCCTTAGACAGCATATGGAAACTGCCCTTGCTGTGTTTAAAGAAGTATTACTTGGTTTATGCGCAACCCCCACCCCATTACATATGTGTTCAAATCTCATGCAAAGGATTCCCCCCCCCCCCAGAAGATATTTGGCTATTTCTGTCGACTCAGAAAAGAGGTCTCAAGTGTCAAACTGTTTTTTCAGAATTTTTTCAGGTTTTCAATTTAGATAACACTTATTAAAAGCAGTAAAACTCATAGTAATGTGGAAGAGTCCTATTCAGTATTTAGCTATATTAATTACAGAGTAAAGAATTTGAGACAAGAGGAGAAAATGTTTCAATATCAGGATTAAAGGAACAAAGGGCATTCAGGAATCATAGCTTTTGTAATGTCTCTCTTTTTTTTTGCACAGATATTAGAACTCTCTAGCAAGGTTTTTCCTCACTGTTATGAAATTGGTGTGAAATGGTGGAATATATAAAATTAGGCATTGAGTTTGAGAAAAATAACAGGAAGAATAATGTCTGGTATTGATTACCAATATGTTTTTTTTACATGACACAAGGAAGTAGTGGATAACTTCATGTAAAATGTAATCATTTTTCCTATGCCAGGGGATGTTATGAAGGGAGGTAATTGCCTTATGATTCATCATTTACTTCAAATGCACTGCGCAAGTATTCATACAACTCTAATAGACCAACTATTATGAAAATAATAATAATAATAATAATGTTGGAAGGGACCTTAGAGGTCATCAAGTCCAACCCCCTGCTCAGGCAGGAAATCCTATACCATTTCAGACAAATGGCTGTCCAGTCTCTTAAAAACTTCCAGTGTTGGAGCATTCACCGCTTCTGGAGGCAGGTTGTTCCACTGGTTAATTGTAAGGAAGTTTCTCCTTAGTTCTAGGTTGCTTCTCTCCTTGATTAGTTTCCATCCATTGCTTCTTCTCCTGCCTTTAGGCGCTTTGGAGAATAGCTTGACTCCCTCTTCTTTGTGGCAGCCCCTTATCTATACCATCTTTAAATACAGCATAATTATCCCCATACCTCATCTCTTAATTTAAAAAAATAAAAATATTTCATTAAACATTCTTTACTAAAAGGACAGTAAGCACAACATATCTTCATATTCTCTCTCTCTCAGTCTCTCTCTCTCTCTCTCTCTCCTCTTCCTCTCTCTCTTTCCTCTCCCCCTCTCTTTCTCTTTCCCCCCCTCTTTCCTCTCCCTCTCTCTCTCTCTCTTTCACCATTATATTATATTATATTATATTATATTATATTATATTATATATGGTTATATATATATATAATATTATATATGGTTACTGTTATTCTTTCTAGTCCAATGGAATATGGGTAAGCAACTATATGAAGGGTTTCCGACTCTGTCCATCAGCAAAATAATTCTCTGAAAATGCAAGAGAATAGAACCAAATTTGATATGGCAAGATAGTTCAGCAAAAGAAAGTTCAAGTTGAAATAGCCTTTATCTGGCTACAGGCTGCAAAACTGAAAAAAAAAAGTGCATCCCTAGGAGAGAGTCAGTTGGGCAGATGATCAGTTTCTGCCAACTCCTTCGGTCTAAGCCCTTCTTCCTCCAAGTCACAATATTCAAGCATTGTTATTATTAAGAAGTTAAAAAGAATTCCAGGACCCATACTTTCCATGCTTTCTGTACGTTATTTTAAAACTTATTTGGGGGATGGTCCATAGGATTTAAGAATATGTTTCCCTACAGTATCTGTCTTTGTAGTGTAGTCAGTTTAGCACAGTCTGTGTCCCATTCTTTGTGGTTAAATTTGTGTTACTCCCTGTTATATTAGCCTTCCCAAACTTAATGTCTCTCAACATGTGCAACTCCCAATTCACATGATGACTGGAGGATATCAGATTGAAGAAAATTATATTCAGTTATATAGATCAAGAAATCCAAACTCTTTAGCTCATTGACCCCCCCATCATGAAATTTGTTATTCACCCCACCACCCAAATATTTATTATATGAAAATATATAATAAATGCTACTTTAAATGATGCTATTACAAATAATGATACAAAAATATTTTTGAAGACCCCAAAATAGCAGTAAAACAGTAGAAGAAATTCAGATAGCTACAATTGCAAATACAAAGGAAAAAGTTGACTTGAACTACAGAAATGATAACTTAGAAGAAGTAATAACAAGAGAGCCAATACAAGCCAGCACTGAAACAACCTATGAACTAACCTTCCAACAATTAAAAGAGAAAAATATGGTATTGCAGAATTACCAGTACAAAGACTGCTCGTGTTGAAAGCAGTAACTTTGTAACCCTGGCACCTATAATGATGGATGTGACTAAGGCACTTGCAAGGATTACAATAACATCTGTTAACAGAACAGTCAGCTTCCCTAGAGCAGGGCTTTTCAATCTTTTCACAGATTGTACCACTTTTAGGATATGACAATATTTGAGTACCACTTGTGCTTATCAAGGTGTCAAAAACTTGATTACTAAACAAAAAAAGGAGGGGGGATTTTGGGTTTTACTGATTAGATTCATTTGTTGTTATAGAAATGGCTAGCTTATAATATTATGGAAAAGTAAAAAATTGAGGTTTGATGTTAATGCTTCCTTCTACTGCAACAGAGGAAGTCTATTCTTTTTCCCTTCTCCCCCTCTTTTTCCCCCTTTTTCCTCCACACTGTGTCCTACTATTTGCTTTTGTATTTTTGTATTTTATTCTATAATCTATTAAAATGTTACAAACTGTAGAAAAAAAGGAAAAAAGTACCAGTTTTAATTTCTTCAGTGGCAATTCCTTTGCTGAATCATTTTCCCTTCGCACTGACAAATGTATGATGAATTTATCCATATTTATTAATATGCACCACTATCGGCAGGCTGGTCGGCCCTTTTTCCTCTCTCCCTCTCCTCTTCTTCCTCCCTGCCTTCTGAGCTCTCCTTCCACAGTGTAATAAGAATGCACATACACCCAGTCCCTTCACTGTACCCCTAAAGACACAGGAATCAAGCACAAAGCAAGAAAGGCTCACAAAAGCCTCCCAGAATAAAGAAATACTGACTACAATTTTTTTTCTTTAAGTTGCCTCAGGCGTGTCTCAGTTTAAACAATATAGCAACCAGGCTCTGGCAATTGCGAAAAGTGATAACTTTAAATTAAGCCTGTTTACCTACAAAGAAAACTTGCTAAAAGCCATAGACAGACTCAAGATAAGGGGGTAAAACTAATTACATTTGTTTAAAGGGATTAAACCTACGGAAGCCAACACTTTGGACTCATTGCTAGCCTTTGTGAAACAGACAAAAATATTCCAATAACCAAAGCACACAAACTGAGCCTCTGAATTACAAAAAGCTGTAAAAACTGTATAAAAATCCTTATGGTAGCCCAATCAAGCTGCCAGTTGACCAGGAACCCACTGACTTCCGAAATAAACCAACCTCCTTTCTGACATGTTCGTTCCCCAGCTTTTCATTTCCTCAACACTGACTGCATTCTCCTGGCTGGAGAAAACGAACTAGGAGACCTTTTCTTCCAGCAATAGCTGCTTCTTCCCTGTCTCTTTTTCCTCCCTGCCTGCCGAACTCTCCTTCCACAGCTTCTTCTTCGTCCCCTTCTCTTTCCCTGTTGTCTTTTTTCCCCTTTCCTGCCAAAACCACCTCCTTTTATATCCTCTCCTCTTCCCCCCTTTTTCTCCAGCTCACCTTCAGCTCTGCACTGCTTCCGGAAGCGCAGTCAGCTGGAACCCTGCCAGTGCTCCTGGGGTTTCTGCCAAGCCCCAACAGTCCTGCAGCTACAGGATTGGGTCGCTTCACCTCATTCCCCTCCCCCGCTACACTTCTCTATGATGGTTGCATACCACCTGCCACTTGCCAAAGTACCACTAGTGGTACACGTATCACCGGTTGAAAAACCCTACCCTAGAGTACAGCACTAGTGGTTACAGAAGAATGGAGTGTCTAAATTTAAAAAAACAAAAAACAAAGTTATACTCAGTTCCAAACAGGATCAGGCTGGAGGCCAAGACAAGGAAATTAAGATGAGATGCAAATTAGAATATTTATAGAAAAAATAATAAAGCAGTGAAAAACAGAATTGGTAGTTGGAAATGAAAAAATGATTGTCAGTATTAGGGGAGGCATGTTCCAAAATTACTCATCACCTTTATCATTTGTCATTGCTATGATCCCACTTTCAATGATTTTGAAGAAAACAAATCTTAGCTATTAAAATCTCACATTTGCTTATATAAATGATTTGAAGCTTTATGGAATATCAAAAATCAAAATCCAATCATTGACAAATACCATAATAATTTTAGTATAGATATAGCAATGGAATTTGGCCTAAAAATGTACTACAGTAGCAATAAATCAGGGTAAAATCACAAATAGTAATGGAATTGAAATGCCGAATGGCCAAACTATCAGAAGCGATCAGGATGAAGTCTACACATATTTGGACATTTTACATTTGGATAAAACACCAACCATGGACCAGTTAAAAATTTGATTAGTAAAGAATACTGCCAAAATGCTAAAGACAAAATAAAATGGTGGAAACAGCATCAAAGCCATCAATACCTGTGACATGATACCCTGCTGGAATTATTAGACTCAAGCTGAACTGGATGGTTTGGACCAAAAAACAAGAAAGCTTACAGCTGTTCATTATGTATTACATCCCTGTAGTGTTATTGATAGATTGTAGGTGTCCCACAGAAGTGGAGATAGAGGTTTAGTTCAGGTCAAACAAACTGTCAAAGAAGAAAATCATGTTTTGGATGATTACTTAAAAGCCAAGAACATGTTAGAAAATCTGCACATTGCCAAAGTTTCCATAATCAGTTACAAAAAGCCACACTGCTTGGATCTGCATATATTCTGTGCCAATACATTATGACATCTTAGGGTTGTTGTTTTTTTTTGAAGAAATTGATTTGTATGAGTGCAGACACCAGCTAATGAACTAACAGCTATGAGTACACATTGTTGTGTATGTTATAATAAGAATAATAGACAAGTGTCTGCCACACAATATCCCGAGGCTTGATAATTGTTGATAAGAAAGACATAAGAGTGAGGATAGTGAACAATGCAATACCTAAGACACGGCAGAATAAAAGAGAAAGAAATGGAGAAAAATCACAAAATATAAAGTCCTGCAAATAGAAGTAGAATGACTGCAGCAAAATAAAGCAAAGATAGTACTAAAAGTAATACAGGTAGTTCTCAACTTACAACCATTTGTTTAGTGACTGTTCAAAGGTAAAACGCCTCTGAAAAAAAGTCATAAAATATGCTGCAACTCACTTAAGAACCACCTTGCTTAGCAATAGAAATTCTGGTCCCAATTTTGTTTGTAAATTGAGAACTACCTTTAGGTGCCTTGAGTGCATGTCCAAAATATCTGGAATACCACCTGAACACCCTCAGCATTGACAAAATAACCATCAGTCAATTGCAACAGGCAGCTTTACTTGGAATAACTTGACATCCTGCAACAATAAATTTAATATAATTAAACAAATCTGCCTATCAGGTCCTTAGGAAGGACTCAATAAGTGCACAAAAATGCCAATCCAGTCCAAACATTTGTCTAATTGTGTGACTGAGCATAATAATAAAGACACCTCAAGGCCGCTGTCACTGGTGGCTAACTATTCCAGCCCAGGTAACACTCTTGCTGCTAACTATCTTCAGGACTAGGGACTGGTGTGGAGCTCTGTAGAGACCTCTAAAGATTAATTGACACAATTGAGCTCCATCATTTATCAACCATCTATTGATCTCCAGACATTTATTGTTGACTACTTGGGGCATCCTTGCTATATATTATAATCATTTCCTCATAAAACTGTAAACATATGTAACGACCTTAAAAGCAGCCAACATGTGGTAAATGGTAAATATTTTTATATCATTTTAAACATTAGATATTTGTTTAGTGTTTGAAATTATTTGAAAACAAGGAAACCTGACATCTCGATTGTTTTCATTTGAGATTTATATTAACAAGAATAGTGTTTTCTTCCTGTTAGGCCTTATAGTCTCAGTCCCTTGCTCAGTGGGAAGGACATTTCAGAAAGGAATTGGATCACACTTCATTAACATGTTTCCCATCTTTTGGGCCAAATACATTTGGTGGGTCCTTCAAGGAGATGAGAAACAAGACAATAGATCCTTTGAACAGCTGCTCAGATTTTGTTCTAAGAATCAGGCCCTCTAGCCAAAGTAAACATGTGATCAGTAAAACATTGTTACAATTTCTCACAGTTATTTTGAGAAGTTAGCTTTGAAAATAACATTACTGTCCTCACAAGGTCCTCAAGAATTAACCTGTTAGGTTTACAAATATATTATATTTAAATGCCCAGTTGAGTTCCTACCATGTGTTTAAATCTAATACTGTCTTGGTGCTACAGATATAAACAAGGGTAGATGTACATATATGAACATTTCATATTTTATTTGAAATAAGCACAAATATAACTTATAGCTTTGGCACTCTGAAGCTGAAAGAACATGATCTAGTATATTAATGTTTATTAGCAAATGTTTAAGACAGAGAAGCCTCAAATACATATGTATTTATATTTTCCCATATTGCATCTTTTGTGGTAAGTTCTGTTCACCAGAAAAATAAATGACAACATTTAGAAGTTGCCTTAAATTTCATGAGTTTTCCACGTCATCATTGGTAAATCTGTGAAATTTTAAACAAGGTACTTTAGCAGTTTTTATTTGTACTGAAATGTTTTGCTTTAAAACAAACTAACCCAAATCAATTATGAATGAACAGTATCCTAGGAACTGTAAGAACTATTCACAGTGATTATGACAAAGCATTTTTTAATAATGTAGAGAAACATGAGATGGAAATCAAAAATTTTAAATTATTAATTTTAAATATGAATTTGTTGTTTTCATATCCAAATATGTATAAAGTAATGAATGCATAAAGTAGAAATAGCATAATATTTAAATGTACGTAGCAAGCTAAATACTGTATGTGCATCATTAGTTCTTATAGTATAAGAAAAAATACCCTTTATGAGTTTGTTTAATAGTAGTAACTAGAAGCCCCATCGATAAAAGTATGTAGATGGAACTGCATCTACATGGAGGGAAGTGAGTAGTGGCTCTGTTCTGGGCCCAGTGCTCTTCAACATCTTCATCAATGATTTGGATGAGGGGATAGATGGGGAATTCATCACATTTGCAGATGACAGCAAGCTGGCAGGAATAGCCAACACTCCAGAAGATAGGCTTGAGATACAGGAGGATCTGGACAGACCTGAACATTGGGCGCTATCTAACAAAATGAAATTCAGTAGTGAAAAAAGTAAGGTTCTACATTTAGTCAAGAAAAACCAAATGTACAGGTATAGTATAGGTCAGGGGTCTTCAAACATGGCCCTTTATGACTTGTGGACTTCAATTCCCAGAATTCCTCAGCCAGCTGAGGGCCAAGTTTAAGACCCCTGGTATAGGTGGTACCTTGCTCAATAGTAGCAACTGGGAGAGGGATCTTGGAGTCCTAGTGGACAATCACTTAAATATGAGCCAGCAGTGTGCTGCAGCTGCCAAAAAAGCCAACACAGTGTTTAGCTGCATTAACGGAGGGGTAGAATCAAGATCACTTGAAGTGTTAATACCACTTTATAATGCCTCGGTAAGGCCACACTTGGAATTCTGTTTCCAGTTTTGGTCACCACGATATAAAAAAGATGTTGAGGCTCTAGAAGGAGTACAGAGAAAAGCAACAAAGATGATTAGGGGACTGGAGGCTAAAACATATAAGGAATGGTTGCTGGAATTGGGTATGTCTAGTTTAATGAAGAGAAGGACAACGGGTGACCTGATAACAGTGTTCCAATATCTCGGAGTTGCCACAAAAGAGGGAGTCAAGCTATTCTCCAAAGCAACTTGAAGGCAAGACAAGAAGCATTGGATGGAAACTAACCAAAGAGAGAAGCAACCTAGAACTAAGGAGAAATTTCCGGACAGTTAGAACAATTAAACAGTGGAACAACCTGCCTCCAGAAGCGGTGAATACTCCAACACTGGAACTTTTTAAGAAGAGGCTGGACAGCCATTTGTTTGAAATGGTATAGGGTTTCCTGCCTGAGAAAGGGGTTGGACTAGATGACATCCAAGGTCCCTTCCAACATTAGTAGTAGTAGTAGTAGTAGTGGTGGTGGTGGTAGTAGTAGTATTTACAAATTGTGTTTATTTTGATTTATTTTGTAGTAGTATTTACAAATTGTGTTTATTTTGCAGTGGTAAATCTGAAAAAGAGAAAAAATATGGCCCTTTTATAGAGATTTATGCAAATCAAAATAAATATGTAACCTAGAAGGCTAGAAGGTTAGAAGTAATTTAATGAGAGATTACAGAGACAATTATTTTATTAAGAATACAGAGCAGGTGTTGTAGATTAACAGTTAATGTGGGGATCTTTCATTACCCAAACTAGGTAACAACACCAATGCTGTGACTACTGATGATGTTACCTAGTTTGGTAATGAAACTTCTGCAAGAAAATAGCCAAGCTCAGAGAGCACCAAGGATCCCTCATTTCAAACCTGAGCTATAAATATTCTCCTTTATTGGTAACAGTTAATATCTAACCTTTTCTTATTATCTCTCTTATCCTTGTTTCTCACAACTTTCCTCACCTCCAAGTATCCCTTCTAAACATCATTATGGCTATCCTGTTATTGCTTCTTTTAAGGAGTCAGGAAAGATGATGGGGGAGAGGTTAGGGTTAGCCTAGCTCACAGGTCGGCAACCCACGGCTCTGGAGCCACATGTGGCTCTTTCAGCCTTCTACTGTGGCTCCCAGTCCTCCTCCACCATTTGCAGAGAGAGAGAGAGAGAGAGAGAGAGAGAGAGGCACTTGCGCATCTGTGTGTGTGTGTGTGTTTGTGTGTGTGTCTGTCTGTGTAAAAAAGAGTGGCCTCACGTTGTTCTTTGACTGACAAGTTTATTGGGTGGGGCTCCTGCCTTTGCTGCATCTCTGCAGGAAGCAGCAGAAAGCAGCATATCTCTCTCTCTCTCTCTCTCTCTCTTACACACACACACACACACACACACACACACACAAACATTTTACTTACTTAGTGGGGGAAAAGGACTGGCAGATCAAGGGCAGGAGAGAGCCAGCCCAATAAGAATGTATGACAGCTTGTCGGAGAATAGCTTGAGGCCAGCTGGCCAGGTGAGCAGAAGATCGGAGAGAGGGAGAGGGAGAGGAGAGAGAGAAAGAGAGGGAGAAAGAGGGAGAGAAAGGGAGAGGAAAGAGAGGGGGAAAGAGAGAGAAAAAGAGAGGGAGGGAGAGGAAAGAGAGAGAGAGAGAGAATATGAATATATGTTGTCCTTACTGTCCTTTTAGTAAAGAACGTTTAATGAAATATTTTGATTTTTTTTTTAATTAAGAGATGAGGTATGGGGATAATTATGCTAATAATTATAATAATTATAGATAATTATTAGCTTAGTAGATAAGCTACTAAAATTGTTTTCACCTGTTGGGATGAAGAAGGAAGGTTTTTTTCCCCTCTTTCTCCGGCATAAAAATTTGTTTTCTTTGTAGCAGTTCATTGATTTCATAAATGCAACACGCTATAGTTTTTTTATACATAGCATAAAGGTAAAAAAAGGATATATGCAGTGTTATCTTTATTTTAGATGTCAAAAGGGTTTTGTGGCTCCCAATGTTTTCCAAGTGGCTCTTTGAGTGTTTAAGGTGCCAACCCCTGGCCTAGCTAATGCTGTTTTCTCTTTAAACAATTCACACAAGGAAATATCCATCAATCAAAATTTGTTTGTGTTGGTCCAAGGCCAAACACCCATGAAGAAATACACAATGTGCTGGTTTATCAAAAGCTGACCGAAAGAGGTCAAGTAAGAGATTGACTGGGAAAGGAAGATGCTTGATGAAGAAACACTTAAGGAAAAATGTATAAGTGTCACAAGGTGCAGGGGTGAGCATGCAAGGGATATGGTAGCTTGGGCTCCAGTGGGTCTTACAAGGAGTTTCCAATGCCTTCTCCCACAACTCTGCTGCATCCTTAGTGCAACTTTTGAAAAGCTGACAGCTGTGAGTTGCTAGCAACCACTTTACTCCAGAGAAAACTCTCTGCCCCATAGTTCAACAGAAAGTATCTTTATTTTAGATATCAAGGTCAAAGACTTAGAAGAAAGTAGAAAAGAAAAGGTAAAGAAGATATGACCTATTGCTTTCTATAGAACCTGCTCTGAATTAGATTCCAGTCAAGTTGCTGCTGGCTGAGACATTTACTTTTCTTTTCAGCCAATCTCAAGGCAGAAAAAAAAAAACCACAAAGACAAAATGGAGATTTTCCTCTCTTGTAAAAGCATACCTGCCAGGAGAAATCCACCCTCCTGAATGGCTTCGCAGCATTCATTTTCCTGGCCTTCCATTTACCTGAATTGACAGGTCAACTACTTTCCTTTAGCTCATTTAGTGTCTGAAAGTGTTCCTCTTCAAATGGAAATTTTCCTTCATTCATTGCAATAAGCTTATTTGACAGCTTTTACTGACAAGCTATTCCCGTGCAATTATTTTATATGCTCTGTTTTTCATTGTTAGAGCAGAAAAGCTGCTGTTAACGGTGAGAGTTATTCAGGACACAGCCAGACTCTTATTCTTTTTGCTGTTAGTTTACATTATATTCTGCACGTCCTAAATGGAGCAAAGTCAAAAGAAAGGTTAACTTGTTTTCAGAGCTGCTAAATAATCCTTTGATTTGTGTGATAAAAATGGATTGAAAAAATAGAACTTTATTTTACAAACGCAATGAAATTAAATTTGCTACGCTATACCAGATGAAAAGTATTCCTTGGGTTTGCTCCAATCTTTTCTGCTTAATTTCCAATTTCATTAAAACGATTAAAGAAAAAAAATACTATTTTCTCACTTTGTAATATGGCACAGAAAATGGTACCACCTTTCAGATTGTATATCCTAAAGCAATTACATGTAGACAAAAGATATTTAGCATATTAGGTATATATGCTTTTCATTTTTTCATCATTAAAAATGAATCATTGAAATAAGCTTCACTTTAGAAATTTCAAATGTCATAAAATTTGACACAGACATAGACTATCATAGATAGGTAGACAGAGAGAGAGACAGAGAGAGAGAGAGACAGAGAGAGAAAGAAAGAAAGAAAGAAAGAAAGAAAGAAAGAAAGAAAGAAAGAAAGAAAGAAATTTGCTGCCAATAATACAGGCAACTGGGCAAATAGAATTACTGTAGTGCTTTCCCATATTTTCTTTAAGAAGCTATGGCTCTTACTTGGATGTAGATAGTAAGATAGTAACCAACTTTCAGATATCTTTGTGTTCTGTAGAAACAATGGGTTGTTGTGGATGCAATACGATTTTTAAAGAAATTAATGTATAATAATCTCTCTTACTTGAGATTTCATATGAAAGAATCAATCTGGGTTATTGATGATTTCACTTTGACTTCATTAGTCTATCACTTAAGATAAAGCAAGAATAAGAAATTGTCAGAAAGCATCTATTCATTTACAACAATTCATTCAGTCTTACAACAATTCATTTAGTGATTGATGTTGCAACAGCACCAAAAAAAGTAGCTTAATAACCATTTTTCACACTTATGACTGTTGCAGCAACCCCATAGTTGTGCAATCAAAATTCGGAGACTTGATCACTGACTCATATTTATGTTGGTTGTGATCACCTTTTGCAAGTTTGTAAAATGGAACAAAACTTACTTAACAATTGTCTTGCTTAGTAACAGAAATTGTGGGCTCAGTTGTGGTCATAAGTCAAGGACTATTTTATATTCTTTATTTCTTGTGTTTATTAACTATAACTATTACATAGTTATGTATTTGTTTTGGCATCTGTGTGGATTAAGAGCCATAGCTTTGTATCAATTCTACACAAGCCTGTGGGAGGAAAAAACTTACCTAAACAGCAACTAGTTACCTAATGCCCTATTTAAATAGCTGGATAATTTTTTTACACCTAAAGAAAGGCAACCTATTTTCCAAAATGCAGAGCACTTTCTTTATCAAATTAGTCGTAGGACATAATCAGAAAGACCCCTGCAATTAAATCTGAAATACATAATACTTTTATAGAGAGGAGAGAGAAGAGTACACTTAACTTTTTTAAGTTTGTACCTCTACAGGATATATTTCATCAGCTATCAACAAAAGCATTTATATCCACAGGGCTTCTTTCTGCAGCCCTATGTATACCAATATCATGTCTGCAGATCCTCTTTCGCATGCCTTATTGCCTATCCTCCTAAACAATTGTTCGCCTAAGGTTTAAAAATACTCGCATTACAAGATGATACAATGCCATCCTAAACACTACCACTTAATTGCATCATTAAAGGAATCAAATTAGGAGTGTTCCCTTTCAGTCTTCTTGCAATACAACCTCTACTTTGTGCTATTAAATTCTAGAGCTACTGAGTATATGGATTCCAAATAATAGAACCGGAGCATTAGTTTCTTTAGGGTTAACATAAAAATATCACACATATCCATACTGAAACTCAGGAGCTGACTACCCTTCCCCCCCCCCCATTAATTCCAGATGCAGTATCTTTCAGATACCAGCTGTATTGCTGCCAGATCTCAGGACCCACAGGTCGCATGTTGATTTTGCATTTCTTACCATTTTGAGGAAAGCTATTAACCAGGCAAGCCTTAGGTTTAATCCAGAGGAGTTTAGGAAACCAAAGAAAATAGACGTTTGGAACAGAATGCAAGTGGATTATGTCACTGGCATACTGAAGTGCAGAAAATTATTTTAGCTTACATTGCAGCCTTTTTGCATTTCTAGTAACCAAAGTCATAAACAATAAGGTCAAGCAAAATAAATATCATCTAGGATCAGTATTACATGTTAAAACATGCCCTACTTTAGTTGCTATTTCATCAACCTTAATAAGAACATTTTGGAAATAAGAACCGTTCTACAAAGACAGGATGCAATGAAAGTATTTCACACTTTTTCTGTTAACAGTATGTTAAATATAAAGCTGGGCCCCTCATAAAGTGGAGGAGCTACTGTTATATAAATTACCTCAGGATTGTAGCATTAAGGGAGAGAGAAGAACCAGTCCTTAAAACAGGATTCACCAAAGGATGTCTTTGTTCTTTTTGAGAACTGTTCAATGTCATTGGAAAAATAGGGGAGTGTAAGAAACTTGGCAAGAGGAAGAGAATTCCATTTTGAAGGTTTTGATAAGAGACATACTTGACTTTGCTAAAGCAGATAAGACTTATCAATATGGGGAAGCTGAACTGATAAGCCTGACTAAAATAGCCATGTAGATTTCTTTGTATTCTATAAAAACTAGGCTGAAAATAAAGAATTCCATTGGCAGTATGCACTTGGTAACTCAGTGGACAATTTAGAAATACCATCTCATTGGTTTCATCTCTTCTGCACCTAGAGCAACCACAGAGCACAGAACACCTTTTTTTTTCCTTAAAGCTAATTATAGCTAATGGGACAGTAATAAATCTTCACTCTGCTGAAACTCAACCTCACATCAGTGACTACTTAACAGGGGAAGTGTCACAAACTTGTAAGGTATTTTTATTTGCATATGTAGGAAGAGAGAGAGAGAGAGAGAGAGAGAGAGAGAGAGAGAGAGAGAGAGAGAGAGAGAGAGAGAGAGAGAGAGATCTACTTATATGTAGACCTTGTTTAAAGACTGACCTGTTTAATTACATTCAAATTTATGATGATACTGAAAAAGTAACTTTACAACGGGTCCTCGCATTTACAACCATCACAGCATCACCACAGTCATGATTGCCATTCAGGTGCTTCACAATTGGTATCGCCCATATTATGGACACATGATTGCTATTTATGGACTTCATACCTGGATTCCAAAAAGCAGAGTCAATGGAGAAGCAGTGAAATCACAAGTTATGGCTATGTAACTTGTTTCACTAACAACTGCAGGTGATTCTCTAAACAACTGCAGCAAAAGTCCAGCACCATCACATTTTGCTTATTGACCAAATTGTTGGATATAAGTGCGTGTGTGCATGTGTGTATACATCCAAGGTTAAACCCTAAGCCTTTTCCATCTGCTGTTTTCAGTGAAAGGATTTTATGTCACTTGTTTCCCAACCTTGAGATTACAATGCCTTATTTACACAACAATTCTATCTGGGCTGAGCAGCTGGGTTTCAGTCTTTACAAGAGGATGTGCAGGAAAATTACCAAACTGCCAACTGCGACCCACCAGATCCATTTATATACTTAATCTCTGACAATTTTTATACTTTTCACCCAGGAAGTTAATGGGGGCAACAGCAAGAGTGTTTTCCATTCCCATAGCATCATACAAACTGAGATTGAACTTTTAGCAGTTCCCAGCATGAACACTTGTGTGTGTGTGGGTGTTTAATTTGTGTGTTGCTTGATTCCCAGTGGCTCTGATGGCATTCTGTAAAATTGCCTCCTTTTATTCTCCAGCATGATGGATGAAGAATCCACCAATGGGTTATTTCAGTCCTCCTGCCCAATCAGACAAAGTTATCACGCCCATCCTTGCCTGGTACCTCCCAGTTTCAACTTAGTCTGTTCGCCCATGAGGACGTGATAATTTTGACTCCCAAATTCTGACTTCTGACAGGTTTGATTCAGGGGAAATATTTTTCCCTCTAACCCATTAGTGGATTCTTTTTTTAGGGGAAAGAAAACAGAAGCCACACAGTTCCTGTTCAACTTTCCTCTTAAAATCCTTAGGTTTCTGCCATCTGAAACCCTCCCCCTTAACTTTCAGCTCCACAGTGGCCTGCAGCTTCCATTTTGGGAACTGTTCTGCCAAAGTTTTTCAAGGTTTTAGGAATCCATTAGGGATTGCTCTTTGACAGGACAGCCAGAAGCTATTTTGCTTTTGTCGGTTCTCCTCCAGGAGCTTCTGTCCCCTGAAGCCTCCCTTAGCTGTCAGCTCCGTAGTCGGTGGCCGTTAGTCTGTCAAACGCTTCAGAGACCATTAACAGCATTCGACCACAGCTAGAAGAGCTAGTTTCAATGTGAGCATTAAAATCTCGCTGCTGTTTCCCCCAGCATTCATCCGATTTGACACTTTTAGCTACTTTCGGCTCCGGACTTGCCACCGCTGCTGGGAGGCGTAGCGGCTGCTGCACCTCTCAGCTGTTTGGCGCGGATCGCTAAATTCTCCTGGGCAATTTATTTAGATCAGGAGGAGAGGGAGACTGCTCTCTGCGCATCTCCTAGCGTTTTGGGAGCAGCGATTAGCCATCTCAAGCTCTTGCTCCTCAGGCTTCAAGGGTTTGCCTTTTCCCATTCTCGGCTGTGCAGCCGCCATTTTGGCATGCCGCGAGGCATTGACAATCCTTGCCTTTGAAGGCTTGAACCTTGGAGGAGGATTAGTCTGTTACTCGTAGCGCCCAATTTTGGTCAGTCAGAGCTGCTTTCCTCGCTTTACAGCTGCTAGCACTATTTGGGATTCTCTCACCAACTGTTCCCTTCCTGCTCGTTGTGGCTGCCATTTTGATCACCTCACACAGTGGCTGGGCCTCACTACTTATAAATTAGACCAACGTACAGTTGACAGCTTCCAATCTCACTCAGAATCTATTTTCACAACCTAAATTCAGAGGACCTTTACCTACTCCCTGTTTCCACTATATTTGGCAGCTCTCTCAGCACCAATTCTCCACTGCACATACAATTTTGCACAGGCCTTTGCCACTTAGCACTTCTTCACTTTAGCCATCTGCCACTCTGCATCTAGTGGTTGCTCAGGACCTGACCATCGCCACTAAAGTGAGACACGTGAGATCTTGTCACCACACGGACCACAGGACTGTGCATTACGGATACATTAACTTTGCCTCTTCCCCTGGTGACGAGCGCCTTGACGCACCCAGTGTGAGTCCTGCTTGGCCAGTGGGCTGGACCACGCTGATCCACGTGCAAGTCAGTCCCATCACGGTGGGTAACTGACGTCTTTTGCAGATCGAGATCTTTCCAGTGCCGCATCAGGAACCCTTCTTGATTAACCATGGCAGATAACACTGAGTCACAGGCTTCTGCGGCTATCAAGCAACCCAGTCACAAATCTCCTTATCAACTAGCCACGGCTAAAGTAAAGGCCAAAGCTAAGTCTAAATCTGGCAAGAGTTCAAGCAAGTCAGCTGACAAGCAGGCCGATCGCTTGCACTGGGCCCTGGAGAAGCAATTCTCTCGGGCTCAACGATTGTCAGCTGGGGAAGGGTGCAAATCACCACTTCCCCTGCTTACAGCTCCCACAGTAGACTCGCAATCGCTTACTTCTACACAGGCATGGTGAGAGCTTCAGCAGGTCTCAGTACAGACCTTTGGTCAGGGAGGCCCACCCCTCCACGGAACCTACAGTGACTTTTTACCCCGACTGCAGCAGGGCTTCGTTCTTCACAGGATCCTTCCTTTGCTGATCAGCTGCAGGCCATGATATTGCAGGCAGTCCTTCAAGTAATGGCCTCCTCAAGTCATCAACTATCTTCATCCCTGCCGAGATCCTCATCAGTGCCAACTATCTCATCACAACCCACACTGCTTGACCACCCTAGTTCTATCTCGCCCCCTCCCCCCATTCACCAGGATCCAACTCTTCCAGCTCTTCTGATTATGACTGCACTGCAGACCAGTAGTCAGATTGTGAGGAGCTTCCACAAGATTCTCATCCCATGGCAGAGCTCTTTAACGCTTTGCTTTTTCCATCTTTACTTCGCAGGGCATGTGCAGCAGGTAAGATCACTTCTGACCCTATTCCCACACCGGAAACTTCCACTACCCAGGACGCAAATCTGCTATTCTCGGAACCGGTAATCTGGTGTCAGCAAATCCTGTCCCCCTTTAGTCCTTAAAAATATTCAGGGACAATGGGAATCCCCGGCCGCACAACCTTCCCAAGGGGGAGCTGAACGCAAGCTAGTAGATATGGCCCCAAATTTAACAGATCTATTGGAGATGCCTAAAGTGGATGAATCCCTAGCCCCACTATTCTCAGCCACCAGACTACCAGCAAATGTCTCTGATGCCCTTAGGGTGGAGGATAAGAAATTCGAGCTAGCATTTCGCAAAGCTCACCAAGCATCTGCGTGGGCAGCAAAGAGGGCAACCTCCACTTCCTTTTTCGCCAGAATCTCTCTCATTTGGCTTAGACAGCTTCAGGAGAGGATCCCCCTAGAGGAGGTGAGAGTCCACCAGGACCTGACCATACTGATAGCGACCTCTGAGTACATGGCGGATGTTTCCTTATACGCCCCCACTCGGCCTGAGCAATGGCTTCCAGCATCGTTGCACGGAGGCTGCTTTGGCTTAAGAACTGGAGGGCTGAGAGTAAACACAAATGGCGTGTGACCACGGCTCCATTTAAGGGAGGCCGGCTGTTTGGGGAGGCATTAACACCCTACCTTGTGGAGAACAAACAGAAACAGAAGGTTATCTCTCATTTGGTTAAGAGAGCAAACAGGCAGTTCTTTCCCTATGGCCGCCGTCAGTCCTTTTGGACTGGTGCAACAGCAGAGGCTGGACAAACATACCGTCCCTCTACTGCCAAGGCAGACCATCCATTTTACAGGACGAATTATAGGGACCTGCCCTGACACCAGACCCAGAATAAGTTTTCCTTTCGAGGCAGAGGGGGTCGTCCCTTCCATCGTTCCAAATGACTTAGAGGGGACCCCTCCCATTGGCAGCAGGCTCGCTCTCTTCATCCACCAATGGGAAAAAACAACCACAGACTCCTGGGTACTACAGACCATAAGGGAGGGTCTGTCCCTGGAGCTCATAACCAGACCCATAGATCATTTCATCTCTTGTCCAACTTTGAGAAACCCAATAAAAAGGGGTCTCATGATAGATGCCATTTGACATTTATTAAGCATCAGGGCCATAGAGGAGGTCCCAGCGGACCAGGTAGGAAAGGGATATTACGCCATCCTGTTTGTAGTCCCAAAATCCTCAGGGGGATGGAGGGCAATCCCCGACCTCAAGGGCTTAAACTACCATCTCCAGTATCGGAAGTTCAAGATGGAGACGCTCCATTGCATCTTGGGCAGCGTCAGGCGAGGGGATTTCATGACCTCAATCAATCTCACAGAGGCATATCTACACATCCCCATCCTCCTAGATCATCACCAATTTCTGCAGTTTTGTTTATCTCAACCATCACTTCCAATACAGGGCCCTACCATTTGGTCTCTCCTCTGCCCCCAGGGTCTTCACCAAGATCCTGGCAGTTCTGGCAGCACACTTAAGATTGGCCCCGGTAACTGTCCAGTGTTACCTGGATGACATCCTGATCCAATCAACCTCCATCCCGACCGCCCAGTCGGATCTGGCCCTTACGATCAGGACTCTTCAGGACCATGGGTTCTCGATAAATTTCCAGAAAAGCCAGACGGTCCCCTCAACCTCCCTCTTATACCTGAGCGCGGTAATAGACACAGACTCTTGTCACGTGTTCTTGTCGGAAGACCGTCGAAACAGCATCCGAGACCTGGTCCTCAGGGTCCACAGGGAGCGGGTAGTGACCTTAGCTTTGCTTTCCCAGCTACTGGGGAAATTAATATCTTGCATAGCGATAGTGCCTTGGGCCAGATTACATGCCCGGACCCTCCAATGGTTCCTGCTTCTGTTCCTGAGACTGTGCACCAGTTCCTCCAACCAACTGGTAAGGGTTCCCCGTCAGGTCCTCCGCTCCCTCGACTGGTGGACATCCTCAGCCATGCACAAGGGGACTCTCTTCAAAGAGCCTCCCTGAATTCTTCTAACCATGGGCGCAAGTCTCTTCGGCTGGGGTGCGCACCTCCAATCTCAGATGGCTTAGGGCAGTTGGACCTGAAGCACAACATCAATTGGTTGGAGCTCAGGGCGATCCATCTGGCTCTCCAAACTTCTGCATCAAGATTGGGGGTTAACATGTGCTGGTCCTCACGAACAATGTAGCTGCAAAGGCTCACGTGAACCGGCAAGGGGGCACTCATTCCAGGTCCCTCATGACGGAGGCTCGGGTGTTGGGCTCCTGGGCAGAGACCAACCTACTTTCCATCAGGGCCGAGCGAGAGAGGTGAACTGGCAAGCGGACTTCCTCAGCAGGTCAATAGTGGACCATTCGGAATGGTGGTTGCACCCGGATCTCTTCTCGGAGATCACAGACAGGTTTGGCCATCCGATTGTAGACCTGTTTGCCTCGCTGGAGAACGCTCAATTTCACAGATTCTTTTCATGCTTCCCCTCTCGGGGCGGAGGGGACGGACGCACTATGCAGCCCATGGCCACAGGGCTATTGTACATCTTTCCTCCTCTCCCTCTGCTTCCAGCAGTTGTCAAGAAGATCCTAGAGGAACAGGCAGAGCTAATATTCATTGCACCTCACTGGCCGAGATGACCGTGGTTCGCAGACCTAGTGAGCCTTTCCACAATCTCTCCATGGCGGATTCCCGACAGTCGCATACGTTTAACGCAAGGGGCTCTACAACATCCAGACCCCCAATGGCTTCAATTGGCCGCCTGGCGTTTGACTGACTCAGGAGTCATACTCGTCAGGAGTGATTGACATGATTCAGGCTGCCAGGAGACCAGCAATTAACTGCATTTACAGTCACACTTGGCGGAATTTCTGTCACTGGTGTGACAAGAACCACTTGAGTCTCTCCAAAGTGACCATCCCAAAGGTCTTAGACTACTTGTTGGAGGGCATCAATAAGTGGTTGTCACCCAACAGCATTCGAAGGCAGGTACCGGCTCTTTCCATGGTGCTCTCCTGGGACAGATCCGAATCCTTGTCTCAGCATCCCAAGGTCCGCTCCTTTCTCAAAGGAGTTACGAATAGCAGACTACCCATGGTCCACAGGTATCCTCCTGGGAGCTACCACAGGTTCTGCAGGCCCTAACTGCCTCACCCTTTGAACCCATTAGAACCTGTTCTTTGCGATCCTTGTCACTCAAGGTTGCTTTCCTGATTGCCATTACCTCCGCCAGACGCATCTCCGAACTGATCACTTTATCTATCAGGAAAGACCTGTGCATGTTTCATGAGGACAGGGTGGTTCTCAGGTTGGATCCTTCCTTTATCCCTAATATAAACACAGTGTTTCATAGGGCACAGGTGGTTATTCTCCCAAACTTTTGCCCCATCCGTCATATGACCTGGAACGGCAATGGCACACATTGGACGTATGCAGGGCCCTGCACTGTTACATCAAACGTATGGTGGCTTTTCGTAAATCAGAAGCCCTGTTTGCCTCATTTCAATCTTCTTCCATGGGGCAGAAGGTATCCGCCTCTACCATAGGAAGGTGGATCAGGGCATACATAGCAGGGGCATATGTGTCGCTTTCCCTGCCAGTTCCAAGTTGTGTGACGGCACATTCCACTCACAGTGCTGCCACATCTGCGGCGTGGGCAACACAAGCATCTATAGAGGATATTTGTAGAGTGGCGACATGGTCTTCGCCTTCCCCTTTTATTAGGCATTACCGACTGGACAAATTTGCATCTGCTGAGGCTTCCTTTGGTCGATGAATACTGCAACAGGTAGTGCCAGGACCAGGGACACAGGTCCCAACTGACTCCCTCCCATAGGGACAGTGAGGGCTTTGGTAAGTCCCATTGGTGGATTCTTCATCCATCATGCTGGAGAAGGAGCGTTGGCTTTCCTGAACGCCTCTTCTCAGCATGATGATGAAGAATCCACGTCCACCCCTCTAGAGATCAGTTAGGCCACGTGTCAGGGGGTTGCTTCTTTTTCCTTCTCTTGGGAGTCATCATGTCGGACTATCATCATTGGCTCCACTATCGTTGAAACTGGGAGGTAGCAGGCAAGGACGGGCATGACAACTTTGACAACTTAGTCTGATTGGGCAGGAGCACTGAAATAACCCATTGGTGGATTCTTCATCATCATGCTGAGAAGAGGCACTCAGGTAAGCCAACGCTCCTTTTCTAGCAGAACTCCTATGTCTTTTACACTTTTTGCCTATAAAAAAGTGAAGAAAGAAATTGCAACAGTTGTTCTGCTGTCTGCTACGCATCTTTCAAAAGCACTCTGTCTCTAATAAATACAATTTCAGCTATTTTCCATGTCTTTAAAAGGATAAATAGATGGTGGTGAATCCATCCAGCTTCCTCATTTAACTTACTTCAGGGACTCAGTATCAATAACCAAGAACTCATGTTTGCTACTGCAGGCATTGTACTAAAGCATTATTTTTTAATCATGGGCTTTTGAATAAGCCTTAGCCAGATTCATACAATACATTAATCTATAAATCATTATTTACAAGGTGCCACAGTTGGGTTCATGCTCCACTAAAACCAAGCAAAGCAAATTATTTAAGGAAGATGCTCATTATGATTGTGTCTACATGTTTGATTTGTGACTCATTTATAAAGTTGGGGGGGTTGTTACTTGTTCACTAAAGAAAACCAAGATTTTGTTGTTTTTATCTCTTTGTTAAATTTTGGCTGTATATTATAGAGCTAAAATCAACTCCATCCAGAGAAATTTATACATTTGTATGATCATACACAGTATTTGTATCATTCAGATCTGATGTGAAATGGTTTGCTCTTCTCTTTCTACAAATTGTGTTTTGAATGTCCCAGGATACTAGGTTTGGGTTTTTTTCATTTATTTATTTAGAAGAAATACATTGCTGCTCATCTTAAGTATATAACTTTAGGAGGTGAACAATGCACACACAAAAAAAGAATTTTGGGGGGAAAAAACACTAACCCATTAAAATAGAACTGTTCAAAGAAAAGCAAATAAATAACTACATAATGATTCTATAAAACACACAAATGTACTTACCTCTCCTAATAAGAATAAGAAATAAATATTGGGCAATATAAAGATCAATTGCTTCTTCCACATATTATTCAAGGCATGACAAAACACATTCTGGAATAATTTGCAAGCTATCCGGTTTGACTTTTGACTGTTCTAATAGCACTTCATTGATTGCAAGCTGCAGTTAGGGTAGGGTTGGGGTTGGGGATAGGGTTAGAATTTTTTTTAAATAACATTTTTAATATTTAGCAAACAACATGTTGTCTGGGTACATGTATTTAAAAAGAAAAAACAATGAGTAGTAATTAATTATCATAACAAAGTTAATTAATCGCTCGATAGTCGTCTTCTTACTAGTATATATTCAATGTTACAGATCACATTCCTTTCTCTCTAACTTGTTTTTCTAGCTATTGATAAAAATTATCCCATGTTCTAAAATACACTGAGTCTTCTTTCTCTTTTATCTTTAAAGTCAATCTATCCATTTCTGCACACTCTAAAATTTTCTTAATTCTTCTTCAGTTGGTAAATTTTCATTTTTCCAATGTTGGGCAAGTACAATTCTTGCTGCAGTTAGTACATATAAAATTAAATATATACAGTTTTTGTCATAATTTGCTCCTATTGTTCCTAACAAAAATAATTTTGACTTCAAGTCTATTTGTTTTTTAGTCATTTTCTCCAACCATAAATGTATTTTTGACCAAAATCTTTTAGTTTTAGTTTAGGGCACAGGTCTGCAATTTGCAGAGAGAGACAGAGACAGAGAGAGGTACTTGCGCTTCCCTGCTTCTCTCTCTCTCTCTCTCTCTCTCTCTCTCTCTCTCTCTCTCTCTCTCTCTCTCCTCTCTGTGTGTGTGTGTGTGTGTGTGAAAGAGAGTGGACTCACAGTGTTCTCTGACAAGCTGAAAAGCTTTTTGGGTGGGGCTCCTCCCTTTGCTGCGTTTCTGCAGGAAGCAGAAAGGCAGGAGAGAGCTAGCTAGCCCAGCTATGCTGACTCAGGAATTCTGGGAGTTGACATCCGTGAGTCATAAAAGAGCCAAGGTTGCCTACCCCTGAGCTTGTTTGAGAACAGCTTGAAGCCAGCTTGCCAGGTGAGCAGAAGATCGGAAAGGGGGGGGGAGAGAGAAAGAGAGAGAGAGAGAGAAGGGGGGGAAGAGGATTGGCAGACCAAGGGCAGAAAGGGAGGAAGGGAGAAACAGAAAGAGAGAGACCCTTTTGACATCTAAAACAGTGGTTCTCAACCTTTCTAATGCTGCGACCCCATAATACAGTTCCTCATGTTGTGGTGACACCCAACCATAAAATTATTTTCGTTTCTACATCCCCGGGTGCCAGGAGCGTGGCCAAGTGGGTGTGGCCACCAAGTGGGCGTGGTCACCAAGTGGGCATGCAAGAAAGACAGCCCCGGGCACCATTAATGCTGTGCCGCTGCTGCATATATTTTAATGCATGTTTATCCTGCCTTTAAATGTGGGACCAAAATTTACAGAAAGTTAGTAAATAATAAATAAGAACAGGCTGCTTTCATTTGATTATAGTGGGGACCTGGAGGGATTTTCTTTCAGTGAAGATAAAAGAAAGTATATGAAAGAGAGGGAATAAAAAGCAAAGCAGAAAGGAATAAGAAGAGTGAGAAATGGCACGGAGGTTATAGGTTTCGTAGATCAGAAATAAACAGAACAATTAAATCAGTTTTAAGATAATAAATGGCAACAAATGGAAGATTCAAACTAGTTTTAAGGGAATAAAAGGAAATAAATGGAAGTATTACACCACTTTAAACAATAAATGGAAGAATCAAAGCAGTTTAAAGGAAATAAATATCAGCAAACATGAATGCTTTAACCAATTTTTTGTAGCTCAGATGTGATAGCCTCCTCAGAGATTACAGTTGTGCATTAGAATAGCACAAAATGTTGGTTTCAAATAATTTTATTGTGCAATAAATGAATAAACGAAGCAACTTTGATCAACCCCCCCCCGACCCTCCCATTTGCTAACAAAGTTAATAGCACGTGGGAGTCCACCCACCCTCCGCTATCAGGTTGGCTTCTCTTAACCAGCCTAACCCGCGGTCAAAAGCTGCAGTGGCTCCTCCTCCTCCTTTCCCCTTCCCCGCTTCAATCAGGAGGAGGTGGACAGCGCTTGGCACCGGAGCCTTGGCTAAGCTGACGGCTCTACTTCAGGGCTTTTCAACCTTTTCACCCATTGTACCACTTTTCGGATAAGGCAATATCCGAGTACCAACACTCACCCAGCAAGGTATCAAAAACTTGACCAAAAAAAAAAGGAAAAAATGAGAAAGTAGTCCTCGACTTACAACAATTCACTTTGTGACTGTTTGAAGTTATAAGCGAATTATGACAATTTTTCACACTTATGACTATTGCAGCATCCCCAGGTGATTTACATTCGGGTTGCTTGGCAACTGATTCATACTTATCATGTTCACAGTGTCCCAGGGTCATGTGATCAGTGGGGGGGGATGGCCAGCTGATCACTCAGGTTGCAGGTTGCCTGGGGGGGGGGGAATCCGTGGGTCTCTGGTGGAGGGGAATGTGACTGGGGCGGGTGCCTGCCTTCCTTCCCTCCCATTGTCCCTTCCTTCCTTCTTTCCTTCCTTTCCTTCACCTCCCTTTGTCCCTTCCTCCTTCCCTCCTCTTTCCCATTGTCCCTTCCTTCTTTCCTTCACCTCCCTCTTTGTCCCTTCCTCCTTCCCTCCCTCTCTCCCTGTCAAGCCCCCACGGGTTCGACATGAACTGGCAGGGGGAGGGGTTGAGGATGAGGTGCAGGGCAGCAAAGGAGACCAGCGGCCAGCTCATTCTACCAGGCAGCTTGGATGTGTCCCGACCAACAGCTGGGCAGCTCCTATTCTTAGCTGCCGAACAGCTGATGGGCGGGAGGCCGAAGCAGGAAGCCTAGGGCCAAGGGAGCAGCCTGAAGCTGAAAGGCTGTTTCTCGGCCACCAAACAGCTGATAAATGCGAGGCCTTGAGCACAGCCGAAGAACGCTCGCGGGACTGGAAGGCTGCAGCGCTGCAGCTCCCATTGTCCCTTCCTCCCTCCCTTCTTTCCTTCCTTCGTCCTGTGCTATGCCGCCCAGACCCCAGCCTGGTTTTGGCAGGCAGCAACACATCACGGCCCTGCCTGTGTGCGCACAGAGGCAGAGGAGAGCACACAGGCAGGGCGGGGCACAAAAGTAGAGGGCCCAAACGGCAAGAGTGACGCAGCTCTCTGACTCTCTGCTTCAGAGGAAAAATGCAGGGGAAAAAGACTGGGACAAGTAGCCGGTTCATAACGTACGTGCCCAAAAACGACCACTTCTCCCAGTCTTTTTCCCTTGCATTTTTCCTCTGAAGCAGAGAGTCAGAGAGCTGCGTCACTCTCGCCGTTTGGGCCCTCTACTTTTACGTTCCGGGAGCAGCTTCGGTCCGTCTCTCCGCTGCTGCGCCTGCTGCTGGGAAAAATGCCCTGGCAGGAGTTGCCTTTGCCCGAAGGCTGGGAGGAAGCTCGCGACTACGACATAGACCACGCCACCAAAACCACCAGCTGGGTCGACCCGCGGACAGTTGAGGAAGGACGGACCGAAGGAGGCCGAGCCAGTCGGCTGGGGAGGAGCCTGCGCTCTAAGGGTGACAGGTGCCTGGAGCAGGTTGTGCCTTGGTAGGGATAGGAATGGAAGAACTTGGCCGCGGAAAGTACGTGGGCCCGGGAACGTGTGTGCGTGTTTGTCCGCTCGTCAGGTCGCTCTCTCCCTTCCCCTAGTATTATTTTTGGCAGGTCAGGATGGTTTGAGAGCGATCTCTGAAGCTTTGGGCCAGTATTAGGCAGGCAGAGAGGGCGCGGGGCGGGCTGCACGAGGGGAAGCCGGCTGCAAATTTATGGGAAACGCCAGTGGCCGCGGGGTATTTTCTAGTCGCTGGGCCGGGCTCTTTGGCCTCGGCCTTCCCTGGTGGCCCCCGGCTTGTCTGCTGAGATCAGTGGCAGGTGGGGAGGGCGCGGGGCGGGCTGCACGAGGGGAGGCCGGCTGCAAAATTACGAGAAATGCCAGCGGCCGCGGGGTGTTTTTTAGCCTCTGGGCCAGCTGCGAAATTGCAGGAAATGCGGGCAGGGTGTTCTGGGGCCACTGGGGTTGTCTGCTGGCCAAGCAGAGGAAGCTCAGCGGCAGACCAGAGACGAAACTTACTGCTTTTGCTTGTTCTCTCTCTTGTTTTCTGCTGCTTGTTCTCTCTCGCTTTCTGCCGCTTGTTCTCTCTCTCGCTTTCTGCCACGTGCTCTGAAACCGAAACTTTCTTAGTTTATATTGGCTTTCGAATGCCAATAGAATGAGTCTCTTGAATAGAGTCTATACTATTGGCTTTCAAAAGCCAATAGAATAAGAGGGAGTAGCACAGCTAAGGAAAAGGGGAAAAAATGGCGGATTGCGTTGTTTGGCGACCCCCGTGAAATGGTCGTTCAACCCCAAATGGGGTCGCGACCCACAGGTTGAGAACCGCTGATCTAAAATGAAGATAACATTTACCTATATCTCATAAAGGTAAAAAAGGATATATGCAGTTTTATCTTCATTTTAGATATCAAAAGGGTTTTGCAACTCCCAGTGTTTTGTTTTCAATGGGAAACGGGTCCAAGTGGCTCTTTGAGTGTTTGGGTTGCCTATCCCTGGTTTCGGGCATGTCCACCAGATATGGTAATAAGTACCTGGTCTTTGTTTGCATTTCCAACACTTGTTTGAAGTATTTTTAAACATTTTTGCTAATCTCACTAGTGTTAAATGCCATCTGTAAAACATTTTATATAAGTTTTCTTTATATGCCACTACTTTTGTTAATTTAGCATTTCTTTCCCATAACTTTTGCCAGTTTTCTAATTCTATATTATGTCCAAAGTTATTTGCCCATGTTATCATTGTTTCTTTTACTTGTTCTTCCTCCATCTTTAAGCTTAACAGATATTTATAGAGTTTCTTAATCAGTTTTTCGTCTGTTTTTGACAGTATCTGGTTGCATTCTGTCTGTTCCTTATGAAATCCCATTGTTTTAACATCTTTTTCATATCTCGTTTAGATTTAAAAGTATGGCTACCATGATAGATCAATACCTTGTTCTTGTAAGTCTTGTCTGTCTTTCAATATCCCTTCATTGTCCAAAATATCTTTATAGGTCACAATTTTGTCATAATTAATTAAATTTGGGTAAGCAAGTGCTTCCATTGTTGAAAGCCATCCAGGTATCTTGATATAAATTTTCACTTTTATTTTTTCCCATTCTAAAAGAAGTGGTTTTGAAAGTTTCTATGAATTTTATTCTTCCCATACCACAGAAAGGCATGCCACCCAATATTGTAGGTCATGCTCCTCTAGGTATAATAGTCTTTTATCTCTAAGCATTATCCATTCTTTAAGCCATGTTAATATAGTTGCTTGGTAGTATAACATCCAGCCCAGCAGTCCAAATCCTCCACTTCCTTTCGCTTCTTGTAGCATTTTCAGTCTGATTCTAGCTTTTTTTCCTTGCCAGATAAATTTCAGTATTATTGTATTTAGTTCATCAAAAAAGGCTTTTCCCAGTCTTACAGGTATCGTTTGGAATAGAAAGAGTATTTTCGGTAAGATATTAATTTTCACTGTTGCTATTCTCCCCAACGTTAAAAGTTGTAAGTTTTTCCATTTTTCCAAGTCCAATTTTATTTTGTTTTATCAATCTTACATAATTATCTTCTTTTATTCTTGCACATCTTGCTGTTAAATAAATTCCCAAATATTTAACTTTTTTAACTATTTGAAGATTTGTTTTGGGGTTTTTTTGCTAGTTGGTTTTTTTTTTCTTTAGATTTTTTGTTAGCACTTTAGTCTTTCCTCTGTTTATTTTCAACCCTGCCACTTCTCCAAATTTTTCTATTTTCTCCTTAGGTTTAATGCTTGTTTCAAGTGGTTCTTCCAATATAAAAACCGTCATCTGCAAATGCTTATAGTTTATATTTTTCATCTTTTATCTCCAGGCCTTTAATTTCTGTATCTTGCTGGATGTTTCTATTAAATACTTCCAGTGTTAGTATAAATAATAATGGAGATAGTGGACATCCCTGTCTTCTGCCTTTTTTAATGTCAAAGTTTTCTGTAAAATCTCCATTTACAATTATTTGTTTGTTTATAATAAATTGTTTTAATTACATTTATAAAGTTTTCTCCAAAGTCCTTTTCCTCTAGTTGCTGAAACATAAATTGCCAGTTTACGTTGTCGAACACTTTCTGTGTTTCAAGAAATATTAAAACCATCTGTTTCCCTGGATGAATTTCATAGTACTCTAACACAACTAGAATCATTCTTAAATTATTTTTAATCTGTTTTTTAGATAGAAAGCCATTTTGGTCTATATGTATAAATTCGGTCAGAAATTTCTTTAGTCTTTCTGCTATTGCTGAGGCGAAAATTTTATAATCTACATTTAATAACAATATTGGTCTATAGGAGTGAGGGGAAACCTTTTAGAGACCGAGTGCCCAAACTGCAACCTAAAACCCACTTATTTATCGCCGGGTGTCAGGTGGGTGTGGCCCACTGGATGGGCATGGCTGTGGTGGTCATGGCAGATTGGGTGGGTGTGGCCAAGGTGGGTGTGATCACCTCAATATTGCTCATGGGGAGGGACACCTGTGGGGGCCAGGCAGGATTGGGGGAGATCCAGGGAGTCTCTGGCAGGTGGGGCG
Organism: Crotalus tigris; assembly: GCF_016545835.1. Classification (NCBI taxonomy): domain Eukaryota; kingdom Metazoa; phylum Chordata; class Lepidosauria; order Squamata; family Viperidae; genus Crotalus; species Crotalus tigris. The sequence goes on from NW_024096660.1 coordinate 50,236, forward strand.
ATGGGCAGGAGGTTCATCTTGCGGGGTGAGGCAAGGCAAGGCGAGGCAGGGCAGGGCAAGGGTGCCATTGTCACAGGGCAAGGTGAGGCAGGGGCCGGGGCGGCTGCTGCCTGACACCATCGGGCCCTGCACAGAGGCCAGCATGCGCATGGGTGCTGGGATGCATCCGGCCATGTGGGATCACAGCGAGTTAGCGGGCAGCTGGTTGAAGAGGGATGGTTGCCATCTCCGGGGCATGGCACACATGTCGACAGAGAGGGCTCTTAGTGCTGCTTCTGTTATGCATGCCATAGGTTCGCTACCACTGGTCTATAGTTTTTTATTTGCATTAGATCAGAGTCTTCTTTGGGTATTTAGGTAATATTGGCTTCAGTGCATGTATTTGGTATTTTAGCCTCTAAAAGTATTTCATTGCACAGATCTTTCAATATTGGGCTTAGTATATCTTGTAATGATTTATAAAGCTCTGCAGGTAATCCATCTGGACCTGGAGTTTTATCATATTTTTTGCCTTTTTATAGTCTCTGTAATCTCCATCATTGATATTTTTCCATTTAATATGTTCTGAATATTCTCTGAGATTTTTGGTAAGTCTGCTTTTTTTAAATACTGCTGTATTTTTTCTGTTGAGATTTCCTCTGCATTGTAAAGTATCTCGTAATATAATATTTCTTTTAATTGTGTCATTTTGAAACACAATGTGCTAACCATCTCCCCAGTTTGTTGGTATTTTCAAAAAAGAGGAGCATGTTGTTTATTGAACTTTAATAATAGTTTCAAAAACAAAGATGATGTGTAGGAGGCCTGGTCAAGTATGGTTGGCAACATACAAGGAGTTTATAGCAAATATGCAAGCATTTTTATCAGTAGATAAATTCTTGTGAGAAGCATTCCTGAATGTGGAAAGTATTAAAATGAGGATATTCTCTTCTCAGATTGCAAGATACCTTAAGATGCTTCCTGGCAGAGCATGTGATGCAACAAGTGTATCACTTAGTTGAGAAACCAGGTGCTGTAAATTGAGGAAGTCTATAAGAATGTAATTGTGTGTGTGTTGTGTGTGTGTATGTGTTCCTGTAATAACTCCATAAAAGTGAGATGGATACCAAACAAATTTAATAATAAAATAAAATAAAAGCATGCAAAATAAACAGGGAAGAAGATAATTAATTCCACCTTTTTGAATAGAGTGCTGAGTGTATTTTCATGTTAAAATGTAAACCAATTCTCTTTCTTCCTTTTTATTGTAGGAATCTGAACTTTTGACCATGGAATTTGATGAGACTGAATTGAACAAAATGTTGAAGAAACTTTCAAAGATTGAAGACAGCATTATTTCTCTGACCCAAAAATCATCCTGATTTTTCACTTAAAACAATGTTTGAGTAATACTAAGGTTGACCTTAATTATATGTGTAGATTATCCTGGACATCATGCTGTTCTAGCAGCAGTGTTTGAAAACTTATACATAAATATGAGATCAAAGGGGGAGGCGGGGAGGTAACTGAGGCATTCAAACTGATGTATACCTTAAAGCAAAAGAACATAGCTAGATTCACTGAAATAAAATGCTCCTCCAGAAAAATGTAGAATTTGTACAATAAAAGAGCAAATATATTTACCGTATTTTCCGGCGTATAAGACGACTTTCTAAAGCATGCAAATAGGCTCCGAAGTCGGGGGTCATCTTATACGTCGAGTCATCTTATACGCCAGAAATTACGGTAGTTTCCGGCATATAAGATGACTTTCTAGGCATGCAAATCGGCTCCGAAGTCGGGGGTCGTCTTATACGCCAAGTCGTCTAATACACCGGAAAATACGGTACCTTTTCCATTACTGACGTCACTATGTGGTTTATTCATCCAGCCACTGAAAAGCAATTTGTAGCAGTAGCTGCTGAACATCTGTAGATCCAGGAGAGGGAATTCCATAAGAAATATTCTTTTGTTTCTTTATTTCTCTTCATGTTTTCACCAGTTCAAAAAGGGTTGTTACTTGAGGAAAACATTAAAAGTAGTGTATTTTAGTTTCATCTTCCCTTTCTGGAACATTGTAGGAAAAGCAGATTCCCATTCTAGAAATAATTATTTAGTTATTAATTGACCCACTAGGGTATGACAGATCTTCCACTTCTGTGGCACAAAACTAGCCATAAGCATTATAACAAAAAGGTGGTCATTTTAAAAAAGCTGTATAGCATTCATTAGCAATAGAGAGTAAATACTGTATGTTTTCACAAAGAGTTTTCAGCATTAACTGTTTCATTATCTCAACAGTGTGGTATTGAGTACTATAGAAGTTACTGAAAATGTAGAATATATTGACCAAACTTTAAAGAGAAGGGGATATCAACTCTAGAATGTTTTGGTGTTTACAATCTAAATTTTTTTTAATGCCAAACTATCTCCTCTTCCATTCAGTTTCCTTCTGCTACTCAACTTGGCCCTCTGTACAACAGATCATATTTTTAAATGTTGCCTTAGAAACTAGCCTTGAAAAGTTTCTTCCAGAACACTTGCTTTCCACTTGACGATACAGCTATTGAGGGTTTTTTCATGTCTTGTCTACCAAACTATCTGTACAATATAGAGCATCTCCTTTTATAACAAGCAGTCATATTCCTATGTGGTGATTTCATGCCATAGTATCTGCCCTGATATTAATTATGCACTATAAACTAAAGCCTTCTCAAATGAGCTTCTCAGTTATCTTTGTGTATATCTGAATAAAAGCTGCAATAGCTCTTTTTAGAAAATCAGTAACTAGAGGGGTACAAAAATATAGCAAATGTCTATCAAACTCAGCTAATTTGCAGTAGTTTATCTATTACTGTCTTTTTTGTTCTCAAATCCTATAAACACTGTAACCAAGCTCACTAATGTTACAATTAACATTAAAGAAATACAGTTCTTAAAGAACCATGTATTGCATGTATTTACCATACACATATGTATGATTTTCTCATTACATTAATGGCTTATTGACTATTTGTAGAAGTCCAAACATAAAATAACTCTGCACTTTAAACTGCCCTTCTTCAGCTTGATGTCCTCTGAAGACCTTCAGATTACAAGCCTCAGAATTTCCAACCAGTTATAAATTACAACCCCCAAATTTCCCAAGGGCATGTGGTTAGAGAAAGTTCTTTTAAAGCATAGTATTTAGCCTCTGTTCAAAATACAGTTACATGATTTACATAGATGTTATTTTCATTTAGTTTCATATATGTATTAATTAAGATGATTTACTTCTGCTTCGTGTGGTTGCTGGTGAACATGGATATAAAATGGAAGTTTTCTCTATATTATTTGTAAGGTAAGATATTAGGGTTTTTTTGTTTATCTGAATTTTGGAATTAAAACCTCATTGCATTCTTCTTCATTTTTTAAATATGTTGTCTTTTCCATTACTGACATCACTGTGGTTTATTCATCCAGTCACTAAACCTTGTTTTCCTACATTACTTACAGTTCATTGCCACCTTAGTGTCCTTGTCCTATAAAAAAAAACTTTATCTTGAACTATTCTGTAGCTGTTTGTTTTAGTTTTCTGAATATTTTCAGACAAAAGCAAGGAGGGAGGAAGGGAGGGAGGGAAGGAAGGAAGGAAGGAATTATCCAACCAAGACTTCAGTTCTTAACTTATAATAATAGTCCTCATTATTATGTATTGAAATACTAGTTATTTTTGAAATCCTATCTGCAGGAAAATTTTTGGTGTATTTGTTTTTTGTTTGTTTATTTATTATTCTATGAAGTACAATGTCCTTGTTTTCTCTACTTCTAATGGCAGAATCATGTCTATCATGTTTTGTGTAATCATACAAATAATATATTTTAAAGCTTCAAAACATATTTATCAGTCTTCTACATTTAAAAAAAATATTTTTGTTATGATACAGTTCCTGAAGTTCACACTTGTATTTTTCCTGAACCTTCACTTGCTTTTTCCTCTGCTTCCTGGAATTTTATATGGGTGTGTATTCTAAATATTTAGAAAGAATAGCTTAGGTTAGCCGAGGACAGTTATGGTTATTCACGTATAAAGCCTTTTAAGGAAATAAGTTAATATGGCAATAGCAGATTTTGGGTAGGCCAGTGTCCTTTTCCAGCAGCCAATCTGGAAGTGCATTTCCTCCATCAGATTATAATGAGGAAAAGTAATGGGAATGTTTCTAATTTTGAAAAAAAAAACACATTTTGGATTAGATGGGTGGAAGAGACTATGAAAATAAATACAGGCAGAAGATATAAATAGAGAGCATGGTATAGATATAGACAGACAGCCTCTACAGAGACTAATTAGGAACTACATTTCAGCTCTATGCTATACTGGTACTTGTGAACTTCTAGATGCACCTGGCTAACATTTTAAATATAGTATTTGCTTAAAGGGAATACCTCACTATAATTTAATTGGGCATGCCATGTGCAGTGATCCCTATTTAAAGTTTCTGGATGCTATTGAAAGAAATTGAGCTACATCTCAATCATTCTGTTTGCTTCATATAAATTCCTATAGTAATAGCCATTCCAGCTTCTGAATTTCTGCAGATCTACTTCCAAGAAAGCAAATATATTTTCCAGTGCTGATTGAGGAAGCTTTGGATATGTTGTAGATTCTTGACTAAAGGGCTGAAAACACACATATAAACACAAAAAAATGTGGGTCTAATCCCATGATGTGAGAACTTCATTGGTATGCCACAATTATTTCTTCCTATACTGAGTTTGGATGATATCTCTTCCCCATCCCTCCTTGAATTTCATGCAGTCTAGTCTTTTAAAAGAAGAATTAGATCCTGGTTTTTGGAAATTGGTGATGCCACTTGGCTATTACTCCCAGTCTTTCTTCAGGTTCTTCCCAATGCTCTAGGAATACAGTATGTACATTTGCCAGGGTACAGCTCCTGCTCAAGCTTTTTGTGGATCTAGAATGATCATCACCATCAGATGAGTTAGGAACTAGGGCTGGCTTCTGCCAATGGACATGAACTGCTCCCCTTTATTGCAGGCATTGTTGTGGACCTTGGCAAACTGTTAGGCATCTGCTGCTTAGCTCTCTTCTGGCAAGGCTGTTAAGCTGCTCCAGCTATCCCAAGTTTCTCTTGCAATTGCGGATGCTCTCCACATGCATCCTTCAAGTATCAGTTTCCATCTCCTACACCCATCTTACATCCTACTCAGCTTTTATGGGCTGCCTATCCAGGTGCAGAGAGAATCCTGGAACAGACTGAAGGAAGAGCCTTTCTGCAGGTATAGGTGGGCTAAGTGTACTAGTCTCAATTCTTTGGCTTTGGCAAGTCCAAATCTCCATTGTCCCCAGAGAGTGGCTGAAAAGAGCTCTGTAAATAATTTGGGGAGGAGGCCTCCAGAAGTCCATATCCACGAACAGGCAAATGAATAGATCCTTAACTATTGCCAAGACTTGCCTTGCCAACAGGAGTGTGGATAGAGGCTGTGCTACAGCTATGGCTCCACAGAAATTTATCCCAGCACCTTTGTTTCTCACCTTTCAAAGGATACTTTCATTGCTCCACCCTTTGGAAATTGACTAAAAATAGAAGGCCAGTATAACACTGAATCAAGGGGAGAATTTGTCTCAGAAGAAATGTGGGCTGATCTGCATGTTGCAATTAGCTTTTCACATAGCTCTTATTCTGAAGTATATTTTTATAATATCCTTTTTGGATGTACTTATTCAACCTTTTGTCTGTTTTTGGCTTCATTTCCCAAATAAACCCTCAAGAATCTCAAATTCACAGCATCTGAAGCTTTTTAGATTAAAAAAATACAAATAAAATAAATGGTATAGGTCCTTCTGGTATACTCTATATTCATATTCAAGCAAAAATACAGCAAAGGATACATCAAATATTTATCCTTGGAAATTAAAATAACATGCAATGCAATAAGATTCCCTTTACAATTTAATTGCTTCCAGCAATTGGTAAGAGATTCAGATGCAAAAGAAAAGAAGAAAAAGAGGAATAGATGTCATATGAGCAAAAGTCATAGGGTTTAAAAACATTTTTTTTTTTTAGGGAATGATAACATGCTGTGATTAAGTAATAAAGATAACAAAGAGCAAGAACAGACATAGGGAATAGAAAGAAAGGACTGCAGGGGCAGACTTAAGAGAATAAAGTGGCCCAGATGGGTAGTGAAGCTCCTTTTGACCCAGTTTTCAATCCAACAAGTATTATAGGATTTCTACTGAGTTTTGAAAGGAGCTACAATTGGCTTGAAAAGTGTTGGCTGTCAACTGTATCAGCCCTAAACTGCATCAGATTAAAAAGTGCTGAAATAGCACAATACATTTTGCTTTGCTTTGTCTTGTTTGGGTTTTGTTTGGATTTTAAGCTAATTTTTAAATTGCATTTGATACTTTCACTTGAAAAAAATGCTTTCTGACTTTCCATTGGTTAAGATCTTCTAATGGTAGGAGATAACATATTTCCTTTTCATCAATACTGCCAATTTAGTATTTGTCTCTTTTTCCATGAGAAGTGGGGAAATCTTGTGGAAGACGCTTAGTTAAAACGTTACTAGAAGATGTAAATATGTAAGATGAAGGAAGATGAGAGATACACATTTTAGGCAAAATGTTTGACTGTGTGACATTGTTGCAGAATGCATCCCCTTGATATGTATGCACTGAAGGTCAGCTGGCTGTGATGGAATAGGGAGTGGTATCTGGATACAGACTGGCAAACCAGATAGGGAAATCAGGGAGATTTCTAGTTGCTCACAGTTAAAATAACCCACATTTTTATATTATCCCTGCATAATCTGATGATTATCCATGTTAAAAATGGAAAGTATTTTTTCCAGCCTATGCTCCAATAAGTGACATGCAATTTAATCATTAATCCATGTTTCAGTTTAATATCTTTCTTTGAAATGTTCATGAAAATAAGTGTCAGAACCCATATTTCAAAGGGGTTCTTTCTAATTCTCATTCTAACTCTATTCTTTCTATTCTTTTGGGTTCTGCCATACTCCTGGAAGGGAGGGGAAAAGATGCTGTGGGCTGCCTCTTTGTTCTTTCTCTATTGCTACAATGTAACTCTTTCACTTTCTCTGCATACACACTCTTTGAACTGTCCTCCTTGATGTCAACTAGAAAGTGGGGGGAAGTACCTCCGGGCATCTGGCTTATCTCCTGCTTGGAAGGGAAAGTGCGAAGACCCAACAAACACCACTTTAACCCTGAGTTGGACTAGCGTTATCAGCATTTTCCCACAAAGGACTTAGCACCTGGGGATTGGCCCATTCAAACTGACCGGATGAACTATTGGGGTGGGGTTTGCTTGGGACTCCTTTAACCTATTGATCTGAGCAGGAAACCCTCAGATCCTGTCTATTATGCCTGCTATCAGCTTCTAATAAAAGTTCCTTTTGGAAGAAACTGCTTCCACGAGTTCTGCTTTCTTAGCATAAGGTTTTGAAGTGGGCCCTGACAATAAGAGGAAATGTTAGCAACAACATATGCCTCAATTTGGAATCTTCTAAGTGAATTTTCCATCAAGTTCCATCATTTTCACCACATATTCCTCCATTGTGGATACTGCCGAATCTTTTCTTCTTTGTGCATATAATATATTTTCACTGCAATCAACATATTCAAAAATACAATAATTATTTTATTCCTCTTAGTTATTAGTGTAATAAATTTATCTTGGGACTGGTACTGGAATTCCTGTACTGGAATTTTATGGTTTCCATAATGGTCTTGTTTCAAGTATTAACAGTTACATATTAACATACACGTAGCTGGAAGGATACTGGATCTTGTTTTTATTTCAGAGTGGATGAGATATTCTTTGAATATGGAAGACATTGACATCTTTCTTGTCATATTTATTTACGACTCTGAGTGGCTTACAAACATTAAAACCAGCACACATTAAGGTAATAAAAATAAATAACAATAATAAATATCATTAAACATGGGGATGAGGGCAACACAAAGCACAGAGAGAAATGTAAGATCTTTCCTAATCCAATAGCCACCTCCACAATGGTGCAGTCCATTTGGGGTCCCAGGTCAACTGGTAGAGGTCTTCTGGCCCTTATGAAAGATCAGAAGGGTGGGTACAGATATAACTTTGGGGGGGGGGGTGTACAATGATCCAAAGGGCATGAGCCATACCAGTAAAGGCTTTTCAGCCAAAAATCAAAAAGTTTTGACTGACAAGTTCCGCAGCAAGTCCCCTCTGCCAACACAGGTGAGGTGAACAAGTCCCATTGAGGTGAGACAGTTCTTCAGATAACTAAGTTAGAAGTAATGAAGTCACTTTCTGATTAAACTGTAGACTGCAACCACGATGGACCTCTATAAAGGCAGTCAATCCATTAAACAGTCCCCCCATAATTGAATCCTTACATTTCCACAGGGTTCTTGAGATTCTCCTGATAATTTGGCAGACAGGTCTGTGCCTGGTTGATGTCTGGAATACCAGGATGATTAATACATTGGATGAAATTGCCCCTACAAGGTTTTTCTTATTTGCTGATCCTGTGAAGCCATCTGGTCCTTGGATGATTTGTGAGAGATTCAATGACTGAAAAGACTATTTCAACAACTTTGTCCCCTATGTGGTTCTTGGTGGCCCATGACTTGGTGATCCTCATTGCTCATAGTTTCTACTTGAGCAGCAGGTGGAAGCTATGATCAATTTTGGCTGGTATGCCAACTCTAACCTTATCAATGCCTGCAAGCCCTGGATTGTTTATACCCTGATTACTGCAATCACTCTGTGTGGGACTGTGTTAGAAGAAAATTTAAAAGCTACAACTGATGCAAAATGTGGCAGCCTAGTTAGCTGAGGAAATCTATAGCAGAGATACAGCCATCTTGAGGTTACTGCATTACCGTTCAGTAGGCTTCTTCATTCAATTCAAAGTGCTGGTTGTAACTTGTAAAGCTATGTATGTATTGTATGTATGTATTTTATATAGGAAAATTTACATGATCGCCCAACTCACTTCCAGTGACTCCAGATGGTTTACAAGAATAAAATCCCAATACAAAAACTATACAAAAAAAGCAAAACCCCATCCCCACCCCCTTGGCGACAACAATCAAACAAGCCACTTGATGGGTTCCATATCATTCTCAGCTCATTGCAGAACCATGTTTTCAGGGCCTTGCGAAAGTGTCAAAATAGGAGCTAATCTTATCTTTGCAGGGATGATGTTACACAGAAAGGGAGACACTATGAAGAAGGCCTTTCTCCAGATGGATCTTCTTAGGAGCATTCCCTGTCTCCCTGCTCTGGTGGGTCAGGTAAATATGATTGGGAGAAGACAGTCCTTCAAATAATCTGGTCCCAAGTCATTTAGGGCTTTGAAGGTGAGAACCAGGACCTTGAATTGGACCTGGAAGCAAATCAGCAGCCAATGCAGCTCCCACAAGGAAGGTGACACGTGCAAATCTAGACTTCCACAAAACCATGCAGGCTGTCACATTTTGAACCAACTGAAGCTTCTGAATACTTTTCAAGAACAGACCATGTAGAAAGTTTTGCAATAGTCAAGATGGGAGGTAATTAGGGCATGGGTAACTGTGAGCAAGGATTGTTGATCCAAGAATGGGTGTGACTGATATACCATCCACATTGTGCAAAGGTCCTCCTGGACACAACTGCCACTTGCTCCTCAAGCAAGAGTTGTGAGTCCAGGAAAAAACCCAAATTACATACTAGGCCTGTCCCATCCAAGACCACACTGCATCAGGCTATATGGGGTATCATCTATACTAGTACTATTCTTCCTACCTAAACAGTGTCTGCCAAGAATTTTCAATCCACCAGAACTTGGGGCTAGTTGGGATAGTGGGCTTCCTCTGTATTAACCTCAGTTCTCTGGAACAAGCTGGCCAGAGTTATTATCTGCACCCTAATGGAAGACGATTGTGTTTCAGTGAATCTTTGGTCTTTAACAAAAAGCTATGGATAACACTGACAGTTGTTGCTACTATTATTAACGCTAAAGTTGTAGTTTACTGGAAGGTTGAGTCTTCTTTTTGTAAACTCACCAGAATTTATATTAATTGGTGTGGTACATAAATCTAGAGTAAATAAATGTTTCTCTGTTAACTATGAAGGTGATTTGATAAAACTGGTTTCTAATCGCTTCTGATACCAAGCATAGGTTTTGCTCTGTTCTATGTGGCTTTTCTTCTTTGCAATTCAATAGGTTAAAAAAAGCGAAGTGAATCTATGGAACTGTAAAATGGCAATTTCCCTTTTCTCACCACTCATGTCTTGTCATTTCAAACATAAACCCAATTATGTCTTTCTCCAGATATAAGCCACTTTTGGAGACAATAATTGTTAAACGTACAGGATGAAAAGAAGTAAAGAAATACAAGCTTGATTACAAACATAAACTGAATTGTCCCTCTTTTTTTCACCACTCCTTTCTGCAGGGTGAAAAAATTGAGTGCTATTTTCAGCAACCAAACCTGCAGTGATTTGAACATGCAGGGGTAAAAATGAATGAAACTCAAAGTAATATATTTATAATTTCTCTTTATAGCAATAGTTTGTATTCTAAGACAAAACTATCCCTATTGGACAAAATATTGTGTGGTGAGTGGCTTAAGAATATGTAGAATATTTTTATCATCATTATTAATAACTTAAAGAGACTCTCTTTTTACTCCATCTATAAAATCACCTTCTTTTATAACAATTAGTTAAGTCAGAATTTTCTGGTTTTTCCTGCTGGCCCTAACAACCCTTCCAGTTATATTTGAATAAGGTTAAGTATTCAGTAACTCATTTTCTTGTAAACGTCGCTTTTCCTTAAAGAAAATTTTCCATTTCAAGAATGATAAATTTTCCATCTATTTGTTTTTATTTTTCTGCAGCAGGAGAATCAGATTGCATGAGAATAATTCTGTTCATATGCCCATTTTTGACACCTTATACCTGCCTCTCTTCATATGAGTTTTCCTATGTTGTAATCCTAAAATTAATACTCCTCCTTCAGAGAAAGGAGACTGATTCTTGGAATAGAAGCTCTATACGGCTCAAGACACAAGTGCTTTGTCAGGCTTACCAAAATCTGGCCCTAGTCATTCATTAATCATATTCAGGGCATATTTCTTTCAGCTCAGCTCCTCAAAGTACATATTTTTAAGTAATCTGTGGAATTGAGGATGTTTGTTTGCAAAGGTTGTGGAGAAGGGATGTATCAGTCAGCTAGAACCCTGAATGCTGTAATTCCTTCATAAACTGACTTGCTTAATAAGCAGCTGCTGAAAAACATTCTGTCCGCAGCCAATAGGACAGCCTTTTTCCTGCTTGAACATGGAAAATTTGAAACTGGGTAGAAAATAGGTCTGGGTCATTAGCATGCCCTTGCTCTCCTCTTATTCCTGCCATTGAACAAAAAAAAAAAAAAAAAAGACTGGAAGATCATTTATTTGCATTCTCTGAGCAGGAGGGACAAATGTATAACATGAGACTTCCACTGCATGGAAGTCTTTTCGAAGCTTGTTATTGTATTAATTTTTCAACCAGGAAAATTCCCCAAACTTTAACACTGATCTAAAGAAATATGGTTTTAGACTTCTGATAACAAATCTTGTCAACCAGTAACAAAAATAAAATCAATTGCTTATGTTGCATCCATCTAAAGTTTAATGAATAAAGAGAAGAAACCAACAGTAGGTTTTATTACAAAAAGCTATTGGGCAATTTTCTTTATTTCTTCAAAACCATCAGGCTAATAGATCAGCTATTGGGATAATAGCATTTATTCATTTACATTTATTTTAAATATTTATATGGGTGCCCCTCTTGCATAATGTAAAACTGGGCAGCTAACAACAGCAACTCTGTAACACCTAAATTCAAAATCCACATTTTTAGTTTTAAAAAAATGTATCCATATCTCTTGCTGAAATGCAGGGGCCTCACCTGTCTCCAGGTACAATACACAAACTGTAGGAATGATGATGATGATGATGATGATGATGATGATGATGATGATGAAAGTAATGTTGAAATGATGATGTTGAAACTAACTGAAAGAAAAGAAGAACAGACATGAAAATCAGAAAAAGAGAGGAGAATGTCCCAAGTAGCAGTGATTTTAAAATGCCTCCATCTTGGAAAATTAGAGCCCTTTTGGTAAGAGAAATTTCCCAAAGAATATTGCTGTTAGCTTAGCCTTGGAGCAATATAGGCTTTTACACATTTTACATAAAAATATATAGTTACCAAACAGTCCACACAAGCCTCTAAATCCACAATATACACTGGCTGTTAATTGTTGAGACAAAAATAGTGGCTTCTGGTAAACAGATTCCTTTGGGAATAAAGTTTGTGATTGCTGTGAAACACTTGGTCCTGCTTTCCTGTAGTACAGTGTTTCCCAAACTTGACAATTTTAAGGCATATGGACTTCAACTCCCAGAATTCCACAGCCAGCGTTGCTGGCTGTGGAATTCTGGGAGTTGAAGTCCTCATACCTTAAAATTGTCAAGTTTGGGAAACACTGCTGTAGTACTTTCCTCACAGAGAAGAACAGAACCTGTCAGTGAGTGGGAATAACCTGTGAGTGCCACAGGTAAACCATACCTCAGAGCAGAAGCTGGGGTCTGAAGAATGCAGCCGCCCATCCAGTGGAAGCAGCTTTCTATTTATATTAGTGTTAATAATTGCATAATCTCATTATTAAAGTCAGTTTTTTTAAAAATCTCTCAGGCCTTTCAAAAAGAAGACAAACAGCAAGGAATAATAATCCACTTTGCAATGAAACCTATTGCCAGGCTCAGAACACTTGGAACTAGCTTGGCTAGGATGTAAAGTTTACATATACACACACACACATATTCATACTCACACATGCGGTTTTTAGAAAGTTACATAGTTTTTAAAAGGCTCATTACATTCCCCTGCTGTAGCAATGTTTACTGTATGTCTATCTGGAATGCTTGAGAAAACAATAGACTGCTGCAGTGTTACCTTCCTGCCATCGCTATTGGCATTGTTATTTTTAGTTTACTTCTTTCAATCCCACAGAAGGCATCTTTCCCCTCCTTCCAAGTGAAAGCATATAGCTACTTTGACTGTATTATATTAAATATAATATAATTAAATGTATCAAGTATAATATAATCAAAGTAGCTATATGCTTTCCGTTTGAGGGAAAAGACAGATGGCTTTCTGTGGGATTGAAAGAAGTAGACCAAAAATAGCAATGCCAATAGTGATGACAGGAAGGTAACATTGCTGCAGCCTGTATCTGCTTGTATATTTATTAAAAACAGAGAAAAAAGTTAATGATTCATTTTATCCACTATCATCTTTTCATGTATTTACTGGATACATAAATTTGATTTGCATCTACAAAGGCTAAAGCAGTCCAGACATTGGTTCTCCTTTTCCTGAATGAACAGATTGTGTCTTCAATTCCACATTCAACTTCTCTGGTCCCAAAGTGATTTTTCACATTCTAAAATGTTGCCAAAATAACGACTATTTCACCCTTGTTACTCAATGACTTTCACCTGGCTTCTGTCTCTTAAGAATTTTCCCCAGGGCGAGATGGGTATTGCCTGGGGCAACAATATTCCAAGATAAAAATATAAGAATACACACATTTGGTTTCTTGATCCACACATCCTTAAGGATTACACTTATTCTCTTTCTATATTTAATTTAGGGAGGAAATTACAGCACCATACATTGTGGCGAGATAGGGAGTTAATGGCTTTAATATGCTTTCAGGATGGTATGTTACTAATGCTACATATAATTAGTTTAACATATAGCTACTTTGATTATATTATATTAAATATAATTAAATATATTAAATATAATATAATCAAAGTAGCTATATGGTTTCAGTTCGAGGGAGAAGAGTGGTGTATTCGTTGTGGTCAGGCAAGGTACTTTTTTTGAGACAAATTTATTTATTTCCAGGACTTACTGCATAGGTCACTCCAGTCAGAACAAATTCTGAATGACATACAATTCCTCCTCCGTAAGTTGGAATAAATACAGAACTAAATGACACAAACCACCTCTACATCCAACAGATGTATTTATTTCATATCTCTATGTATCCTTTATGTCTCAGCTTTAATTTCTGCTGCTGCATCTACGTACAGTAACAGACCGTTGTAGCTTTCAGTTTCAAGCCTCAGCCTGGAACAGAAAATGCAAAACCAGGTATTGAAGTGAATCAGCAAGACTTCCTGCAGTTGAGAGAGCTGCTTTGCTCTAAAACCACTGGGACCCCCCCCCCGCCGCCAGTTCATCAGTAAGTTGATGATACTCAATGATACTGTACATCTCTGCCCAGACTGTCCAAGTTATGTCACCAAAGTTCTTCCCAGAGCCTGGAGACAATGAAAATGTGGATGGGGAAGAACAAGTTTGGCTCAACTCTAACAAAAAGAGAGGATGAAGACTTTATGGGCTCCCATATCTGGAGATCTTCCATTATTAGCTCTAGTTAACACTCCCAGGCAGAGTTGGTGCACAATTTCATGTTCATGGCACAGGTGGCAGCCATGGGGCAGGAGGGCCTTTCCTTAAATCAATGCAGGTCATGAAGCAGGCATGTAACACGCACAGGCTGAGAGCACCCAAAATTACCTGTGCTACAATTCATACCAAATGCAGCTTCCAGCTATGCTTTGAGGGCAGCCTCAAGTAGAGTGTCAACTTTGAAAATGAGTGTGGCTGCAGCCATTTTCCCTACTCATTTTCGGTTGACACATAGCACAGAGGGAGGGGGTTTACCAGGTGCTTCGCTAGACTAAACAGATTTTCTCCCGTGGGAACCAAGGTCATCGGTTGCTCCAGGGACTGCAGGCTGGGCGTTTTGTGAAAAGCCTGCCAAGAAGATGCATTGTGGAACATAGTAGCTTGCATAGCTTTAGGAATAGGATTTCTTAACTTTGTATTGGGGAGTGTTACATGTCTATTCAGACTTGGTTTCACTTTTGATGTGCTGATACTTTGTATCAATAAACGTGTTCTTTGAGGAACTTGCAAGCCTCGGAGTTCTGCTTTATTTGTCTCTGTCTGTTGGAACCATGACATAGAGTGCATTACAACAGTCCATACCATGTTGGCTTTCCGCAGACAGTAATCCACTACTCCCAATATTGGTCTTTGATATATTGTTATTACTCATATTATTCTAGTAGTAACTGTATTGGTAAACTACTTCAGAATGTCATAATTTAATAAATTAATAATAAATGAAGAAAAATGCAGAACCTTGCAACACTGAAAGCTTTTTTGTTTTCATACTGGCTAAAGCCCTTTTCACCTATTACATTCTCTCCCTGCACTCCAGTCTTTTGGGACAGATAAAAATAAGAAGAGGAAATCTGCAAATTCCTTTTCCCATTCACATCAGAGGTAGTCCTCGACTTTATGACTATTCAGTGACCATTCAAAGTTATGACAGCTGAAAAAAATCCAGTCCCTGCATTTATGACTGGTCCTTATACTTACAACCATCCTCACAATTACTGCATCCCCATAGTCATGTGATCACCATTTGCGACTTTTCCAGCTTGTCTTCCAAGAGTCAATGATGAAAGCCGAGTCTGCTTAATGGCAGCATGATTCACTTAATGACCCATGTGATTTGCTTGATGACTATGGCAACAAAGATCATAAAGTAGGATGTAAATCAGTTAACAGCCACCTCATTTAGCAACAGAAGTTCCAGGTCCAATTGTGTTCATAAGTCAAGGACTACCTGAAGATTTTTCTTTCCAAGGTGGAAAAACTCTTTAGCAGACTTCTGCTAAAGGGGATATAGGACCTCAGCAAAGATTAGCAACCTTAGATAGCAAAGGGTGATCAGTTCCAGGAAAGAGGGAGACATATATAAAGCAATTGCGTCTTCAAATACAGTGAATGAATTCTTTGTTAAAAACCAGGAAGGAATGTCTCAGGAAACCACAAGTTTCTGCTTAAAAAATTTTTGCTTGAAACCTCAAATGCTGAGGCTAGTCTATATCTGAAACACTTTATTGTAGTCAGGAGTTCTTGAATAAAAATGTACAAGCTAATTGTCTATAATTTGTGTCCTTTCATTCACATGATAAAGCACAGAGACAAGCATCCTTTCTCTATTGATGAAGCTTAAGAACATTTTAAAAATAAGATGTTCTTGCTAATATGGTATCATTATCATGTGCTTTGAGGGAAGAGGGAAAAGATAAATATTCTGTAAAGGGAAGAAATATCAATATTGTAAATAATGAGCCATATTTACTTCCCAGAGAAAGAATGAAGGAAAATAAACATCACTCATGTACACAACTTGACATTTTCTTTGCTTTATATCTACTTAAGCTTTAATGGAAAATTCATTTTTACAGGCAGAGATATCGACCTAAAAAGTCTGACCAGGTCTTTTGCAAAACAGATTAACTATTTACAACTTCAGAATTCATTAACCTTCAAGTTGAAGAGCACAGTCTAATGAATGCGGCTATCTTAATTAAAAATGAAAAGATATTTGTAGGGTTCATTTTTTAAATATACCTCAGTTTCTACTTCTTGAACCTGTATGTGAATTGAATTCAGTTTCTACTGCACTTTTCTAAATGTACCTTATGATTAAAGGTAACTATAGGGAATTAAACATGAAGAACAAACCAGTTATGTAATAAACATAAAATTATCTTTTCTGAACTCAGTGGAATATCTGAACCATAGACAAATAAGCAAATGATTTATCCATCAGTACATACAAAACTATAGAATGCAATATCAAAAGAAAGAATAGAAGGATTTCTGGAGGAAAAATAGAGAACTGAAGACAGCTCTGCTAAAAGCAAAGCCAACAACTGTGAGGGAATGAAGAGCTGAGAAAGTAGACTGGCTCTTCATAATTCCTCTCCAGACAAGGAATTACAAATTCATCTTTGGACAAGGAACAATTGCCTACAAGCGCTCCAAACAGTTGCTCTCATGAGGAGAATGCAAAACAGCAGTTTCTGGGGAGGTTTAAAGCTCTGGAATACAAGGGAATAGCCATCTTTTTGCTCAAACAGAAGTTGTTGCCTTCGAAAAGACCCTGGGCTCATATACTTCCTTTTCTAATCACTTTTGAAAACTGCTTGTTAATTGCATTTCAGCTGTTAGGAACCTTTGGGCTGACAAGTTTTACAGCACCAGGTGAGTTTCCTCTAAATGTTAGTGAAAAAAATTAAAAAATTAAATACGTATATTATATATATGTGTGTGTGTGTGTGTGTGTATGTGTGTATGTATGTGTGTGTGTGTGTGTGTGTATGTGTGTGTGTGTGTGTATATATATATATATATATATATATATATATATATATATATATATATATATATATATATATGATTTTTGAATTAATTATAAGAATCCTTCTCATGGAAAAATTTTTTGTTTAGAATTCTCCTTAAAAATGACAAGATGAGACTTTGAAGGCTGAGGAGTAGAGGGAACCAGCTAAAACTAAAAACTGCAGTTAAAGGAGAATGTTTACATTTGACTTATTAATGCAGAATGCAGCAAAATGTTTTAACATTTAACATTAACATTGGACATATTGAAAGATATTTTTGAAGAATGGACTCAGCAGTTAATTTTAAAAGTGTCTACCTCTATAGATAAACTGTGTTTAAAAGAAGTTGGAACAGGAACAAGTTTTAATGGACATGACTTAGATTGATTTGAAAATGAATTTAAAAGTGATAATGATATGGAAGAAGATGGTACATTGGACATATAGATGAAACTAGCTGCTGTCTTAATATTTATTTATTAGATTTATATGCTGCCCATCTCATGATTTGAGGCAACTTGAATTAATTCAAAGAGATATCCAAGTGACCTGGATAATTTTCCTATATTGCATTTAAAAAGTCAGTGGAATAGTTCACATATTGCAATAAATCAAAATATGGATTTTTGTTTTCTTAGTATGCCATGTTAACTCAATTATTGTGTCTCTAAGCCATGATCAAAGGTTCAGTTATGGTTACTTTAATATACTATGTTTAAAACTGCTGTTACAGTTAATTAAATAAATCATATTTCAGCCACCTAACATGGAATTCAATAAGGAATAAAGCACAATGACTAAAACAATGAGCAAGAATATGTTACAATATGTGAAGGGAAGGCAGATTTCAAAGCAAGTTGATTGACTGATTATGTGCAATCCACTTGTTAACAACCACACATGATCATGTGATAAAAATTCAGCTAGAATAGAATAATAACTTTATTGTTACTTTGAATGCACACTAATCGGTGTACATTAAAATGAAATTTTGTTGCATTCAGTTCTCAAAGGATCACCACCTCCGATACACACTACATAAATATGTCAAAAATAAATAAATACAGAATTATGCATATACCCACATACATTATGTGACACAGAGAAACAACAGTCTAATTCCGGTTATGTATACATGTGCAAGGTGAGGAAAACGAATCTTGCGAGTTTACCAGATGGATGGCATAGGAAACAAAGCTATTACATAATCAGGTAGTCCTGCTAGAAATACTTTGAAACCTCCTCCCAGAGGGGAGCAACAGAAACAGACCGTAAAGTGGGTATGTGGGGTCTCTAATAATGCTTTGAGCTCTAAGCACATAACGCTTATAAGCAGCATCCTGAATACCAGGGAGTGAACTTCCTATGATCTTCTTGACTGTCCTTACCATTCTCTGTATGGACTTTCTATCTGAGACTCTGCTGCCTCAAACCAAACAGTGATGCAATTTGTTAAAATGCTCTCAGTAGAAAGTGGCCAGGACAGAAAGAGAGAGATGTGGTCTCCTCATCCGACGCAGGAAATGCAGATGCTGGTTTGCATGCTTCACTAAGGGTGATGTGTGGAGAGACCAATTCTGATTGTTAGTTATCTGCACCCCCAGATACTTAATACTGTTGACCACCTCTATAGCTGTCTCCTTGATTACTGAGTGGAGTATGATTATGCCGTCTCTTTCTAAAATCTACAATTATCTCCTTTGTTTTACCAACATTTAGAACCAGGTTACTTTTATTGCACCAGTCCACCAGAGCTTTCACCTCTTCCCTATGAGCATCTTCATTGTCATCCCAGATAAGACCCCCCATTGCCATGTTGTCTGCATACTTCCCAATATGATTCGTAGCAGATTTGGCACAGCAGTCGTGGGTCATCAAGGTGAACAGTACGGACTCAGGACACAGCCCTGTGGGGAACCCATACTCAAGGAGATGGAGTTGGAAACTTTCTTTTCAACTGGCACAACCTGGGGCCTATCAATAAGGAAACCAAGTATCCAATTACATAAAAGCTTCTGCATCTGGTTCATATTTATGACATTTGCAGTATCCCAAGGTCATGTGATCCTCTTTTGCAATCTTCTGATAAGCAAAGTCAATGGGAAAGCCAGATTCACTTAACAACCAGGTTACTAACTTATCAACTGGAGTGATTCACTTAACAACAGTGGCAAGAAAGGTTGTAAAATGGGGCAAACTCATTTAACAAATGTTTCACTTAACAACAGAAATGTTGGACTCGATTATGGTCGTACGTCAAGGACTGCCTCTATACCAGTGGTTCTCAACCTGCGGGTCGGGACCCCATTTGGGGTCAAATGACCATTTCACAGGGGTCGCCAAACAACGCAGTCCGCCATTTTTTCCCCCTTTTCCTTAGCTGTGCTACTCCCTTTTATTCTATTGGCTTTTGAAAGCCAATAGAATAGACTCTCTTGAATAGAGTCTAATTCTATTGGCTTTCAAAAGCCAATAGGAATTGTCCAGGCTGTCTCTGTCCTGCTGAGCCCGCCAAAAGTCCCATTCTGCAAACGGTGCTGCACCAGTTGAGTAGTCCTCGACTTACGACCGGTTGAGTAGTCCTCGATTTACAACCGGTTGGGGGTCGCGACATTAAAAAGGTTGAGAACCACTGCTCTATACCTTTCACATAAGGACAAAGATTTCCATTCTTCTAGTCACATTCCACAGCTTGAGGTGAAAGACACTACTGAATCCCTTCTGTAATGAAAGAAGCACATATTGACTTCTGTATGGTATTATTTGAGTATTTCAATGACCTAGCTTGCATGAACGATAATGTCTCATGTTCTTCAGCCTTTTCTAATGCCAGTTTCAACATCTGGTATTTCTCTCTCCATGAAGGCATCTAATCTGTGCTGGATAATCCTAAATATTATTTTGATAGCATGTGAGATTAAGGATATTGTATAACAGTTCACACATTCTGTTAATTCTTCTTTCTTTGGTATCAATATATAGATTGACCTCTTTTGATCTTTGACCACTATATCATTTTTTTTTCAGATTTGCTAGCATAGCTTGATTAATTCTTTTACTGATTTTTTTTTCTTCTATTTCTCACCAGTATTTCTATAGATATTCCATCAATTCCAGAATTCCTTATTGCAAATAGGGAATATCTTCTAAAGTATCTTGAATATTGACAACTCTACTGTACATATTTTCAGTATACTCCTGCCACTTTTGATTGATGTTCTTTTACTATCAGTTAGTATCTTCCACTGGTGTCTTTTTGCATATCAGTCAGAGGTTGTAACTTCCTTCTGAATTCAAAGGACTTTTCTCTTGGTTTTCCTTATCTGTTTCTATCTTCAGTGCCTTTACAGATGTTGTTGTAATATTGCTTCTTGTTTTTTTCTAAGAGCTCTTAACAAATTCATTATTAAGTATCTCAGATTTTTGTTTTTCTTACGTTTGGCTGCTCTTTTGTTCTTGGGAGTTTCCACAGTTTATTCTAACATCAAGCTTGATTTCTTCTGTTTCTTGATCTTAAACAATTTCTTTTCATATTTATCCTTCCCAAACAAAATTCAGGACTTTAGACCATTCCTCAGACAAGTGCTCAAGATTATAGTATAGAAACATGTTGACTTTCTTCTTCCCCTTTAACTTAACTTAGAACTTGCATGCATGCAATTTGTGATTTGTTCATGTCTTAATTTAATACCCAATGAAGTGCCTATCCCAGGGGTAGGCAACCTTGGCTCTTTTATGACTCGTGGACTTCAACTCCCAGAATTCCTGAGCCACTAT
The DNA here is from genome assembly GCF_016545835.1 of Crotalus tigris. Taxonomy (NCBI): domain Eukaryota; kingdom Metazoa; phylum Chordata; class Lepidosauria; order Squamata; family Viperidae; genus Crotalus; species Crotalus tigris. The sequence goes on from NW_024096660.1 coordinate 71,327, forward strand.
GGCTCAGCTTGGAAACCTCTCCCTTTCCCCTCAGCGTGGCTGGCTCAAGAATTCTGGGAGTTGAAGTCCACGAGTCATAAAAGAGCCAAGGTTGCCTACCCCTGGCCTATCCACTGAAAATACTAAGTTTCCAAAGCAAAAACATTCAAGCAGCTCACTGCCAGGAATTCAATCTGGTTGGGGCTCAAGATTAACTCAGCCTCCCATCCTTCCAAGGTCGGTAAAATGAGGACTCAGATGGATGAGGGCAATATGCTGACATTATAAACTGCCCAGAGAGTGTTGTAAAGCAGCGGTTCCCAAACACTGCGGCTTGGCAGCCCAGTGGAAGGGTGGGGAAGAGGGGAAATGGGCCACGCGAGCAGGAGCCTGGTGCGCACAGGCAGCTCAACTTGCATAAACAATGGGCCAGTGCATGGCATGCAGATCAACTTGTGCAAGTTGAGCTACACATGCACGCGCATGCCTGCCAGCCACTTGCTCAGCCCGGTTGCAAATAGGCCATGGCTCAGTAGTGGGCCATAGCCTGGAGGTCAGGGAGCCCTGCTGTAAAGCACTTTGAAGCAGTGTATAAGTCTAAGTGCCATTGCTGTTGTTATGACTATTAAGATTCCCAGCAAGTGTCTGTTCTTTATTAAATGGACTAAAACTTTAACATAAATAGCCATTTGTTAATTTCCAAGAGCTAAGATAAAAAGGACTTACAGTCTTTCTTAGTCTGTTTTTTTCAGCTGCTAATTCTTGCTTTGACCTTTTTTATGGAGTCATGTTTTGTCATTCAAACTCTAACCTTAAGAAAAGCAAACATTCACTATTTATGGAGGAAAAAGACAAGACTGGATTTATGATCATTCCCACACAAAAGAAAAATACACAAATAAAAAAAATACAAAACTAAAATCCTGTACCATACCCACTTTATTTTCCTTCTTATCAGCTAGGCTTGCCAGTTCTAGCTGAATCCCCACCTGGGGATTCCCCTTCCATCTGGTGATAGTTTTCATGTGGCACATTTGGCATACGGGCATATATGTATGCAAGCATGCATTGGCAGAAGCCATTCTGCAATAAAGGACAGATCCAGGACTCCCCAGCGTGCATTATTTGATAAACTACTAATTAAAATATTGACAGAGTTATATTAACAATTTTCACATACTTGCATACTCACCACATTCTCTTCCTTATTTCTTTGGAATGGCAGAAAAGAATATCCAGGGGGTGGGGGTTGAGGAGGGAAATGAGGTGAGGCTTAAAGACAGATTTCTTGGGAAGGAAAGAGAAATGAAAACAACACCAGGTAAACATGAGGCAAAAAGGGGGGAGAGGTGATTGGACAGGGATGAAAAGAGCAAAATTACTGAGGAGCAGAGTAATTTAGAGAGTGTTTTTTTTTTTAAGGGTTGCTTTTATCATTGAAGCAAAGTCCCACAAGCAAAGTTAATGTTCAGAGACCTTCAAGACCTTTTCAGCACCAAGATCTTCCTGGAAAATCTTTCTTCCTCTATTGTTAATGAAGATTTATTTGTTGGAAAGCATATTCTCAGTGACATGTCAGAAACCAGCAGAGAAGTATGCAGTTTGGGCTGGATTTTATTATCTACCCCAGGTTTTTGCTCTGCTTTTGTCACCAAATTTATATTTATATTATTTATTTTAAATAGGTGCATGCTGCCCATTCCTTAATAACTCTGGACAGTTTACAAAATTAGAACAAAAATAATAACTTGGAGTTAAAAGTAAGAAATATTAAATAATAAAAATGGAAATAGGAAGCCCTTAACGTTAGCATTTTAAAATGTGAAAAGACCCAAGTGAGTAACTCTATTTTCATCCTTTCTTAAGCTATATATTAAGGAAGGGGCTTATTTCAGTTCCAAAGTCAATTGATCCATAACATGGGCACTGCCACAGGAGGAAGAAAAACAGAACTTAACATCAATTACATCTACTGCGACTTGCACCATAATGACTCAAGACTGTGAGATGAACTATAAAGAAGTACAGTAGGCAATCCTGAAAGCAGTGTATGCCTAAAATTTACAGAGCCATTAGATCTGGGCTACAGAAATTGGGATTATCACTAGATGGCAGCAAAGAGATACAGAAAATTCCAGTGTTATCTGTAGTCAACTGCATTTTGCAATCCAGAACTATCAGCCCTAGTTTTTGCACTGGCACGAGCAGAGCACCTTCAACAGGGCTAGGAAGACAAACGGCAAGCAGTGATATTGTTTCAAATACAATTTATGTGGATCCTTTCAGATGCACCATTCTAGCCCAGCAGCAAATTGTGGACCATTTTAAGAGCTGCCCCATAAAAAGCACACATAGCTGGATTACAATAACCCAACCATAAAGTCACTACATATGAAAGACTGAAACTTGTTCTCTTTCTCTCCCCCCCCCCCACCACCTCTCTCTTCCAAGGACACATCTGGTTTATCATCAATGTGGCGGTTCAAGGCCAATATTAGATATTCCCCAAGCTGCAAACCTGATTCTTAAGAAGGAGTCCAATCCCATTTAGAACTAGGGTATTTCCTCCAAATCTAGTTCCCAGATCAGTCATAATTCCATGTATTCTATGATGTGTAAAACAGCATTGAGGTTCCAACTTACTTCTGGGAAACAACAACACATTTGATGCAACATCGCTCTTTCTCAATTTCTTTGTATCAACTGTTGTAAATAGTTGCTCCTCATAACAAACATAGATGCCCATTAAAAAAAAAATGGTGACACATGTGCATTTCCACATTATAACAGGAACAGCTTTCATTCCAAAAAGACAGAAAAATTAAACTTGGATTGTACTTGCCTAAAGATATGCAACCACATTCTTATAATCACCTGAAAGTGGTATTTTTAAATATAGTGCTACTGAATGAGCAGGCTGTGACTATAAATGAATGAGATTATATATTGAATGAGATTAATTACATCACTGATAACAGACACTCCCTTTCTGTGGCCCTTTAAAATGTTCTTTTAATTCTTTCAAAGTTGAGAATTATACTATGTATAAATCCCTTAAAAAAGAAAATTGCAACCTCTATAAATAATTGATCTGTCATCTCAACCTTAGCCTTTCTTTGTAATAAGCTCTCATTTCATATTTTCACTTTCTTTCTCTCCTGTCAACCCCCACACCAGCAAGCACATGTGCACATGCACACACTCCCCAAAAAACTATTTTGCAAGAGATATCTAATTTGCCCTGCCAGAAGATTACTTATATTTTCCCCATTATATATAATGAAGACACTTCCAAAACGTGCTGCCAGTCACATTTCTGGACCTTATAGAATTACATTGTCAGAACCCTGTCTGTCTATGGGCATGGGGGTTCTTGTTCTTTTCAGAAAGCCTTGGAAGCGGCGCCTTATCACTCTGTTCCCACAGGGTTTTCATGCCTGTGGATTGACCTGTTTGAACTGTCCGGATGGACACTTGAGGTGGGATTATCGTGGACTCTTTTGACCTATTGATCCACGCGGGAAACCCTCAGATCCTGCCTTCTATTCCTGCAATCAACATTTCCCAATAAAAGTTCCTTTTGAAATGATGTCCATTTCAAGAGCTCTGCTTTCTTGTGAGGACTGATTAAGGCAGGTCCTTACATTAGGCAGGATCTGCAAAGTGGTCAACCCAGAGGGAAAACCCCTACCGTGGGGACCGTGCAAAAGATGTCGAACCATGGTGGTGAGAGAGGAGAAGGCAACCTTTGCAGGGAAGCTTCCAAGGCTGGCCTGAGCGGAAGCAGCTCATGTTCCTTCAGCTCATCCGATGAAGCCGTGACGAGAAAGTCGGGAGAAGCTGAGATGATCGATTGGTGTTGGAAAGAAGAAAGAATGGGAGGCAAAAGCCAGAAGGTGACCCTTAAGCGTGGCAGCCACCAACTAGGATGAAAGTGGGAGATGGAGAGGTCGCTCAACCTCAGCAAGGGTGAGAGACCAGCCCAATCCGACTGCTTCCTCAAACTAGCCATCAACCTGATAGTGGAAGCTTTCAAGTCTCTTAAAGAGGAAGAAGAAGAAGACCCCTGCTGGGGCTCAGTGGGGCTGGGGTTGGCAGAAGAGGAATGCTAGGAGAGTGAATTGATGAACCCTGGACCCTCTAACAGTGCATTAGAGGCTACGGAGAACATGGCTTCAGCAGCCACCCCAGCACAGGCCACCCCAGCTGGGGGGGACGGGTGCTGAGCTAGATGGAGAACCCACTGACCCAATTGAAAGGTCCCACTCTTGGGAGTGAAATACAATGGGATGCCTCAGCAGCTGGGATTCTTCCTAGCCTATGTCCTGAGCTACATGGAGGAATATGGTCGGGACATTCCCAGCAACAATGGATGGGTGAGAGTAGTGACCATGGCCTTGGAGGAAGCAGCAGGTCACTGGATGGTGACCCTGCATAATGCTGATGCTCCCAGGCTTCGGAACTTCAACCAATTCATGGCTGCCCTGAGGACGAGGTTCGAGGACCCCTTAGCTGACTGGAAGGCTAGAGAATGCATTAAAACAGTGGGGCAAGGTCATCGCCTGGTGGAAGAGTATACGGAGAAATTCAGAGACCTGGCATGCCATCTCAATTGACCAGAGGAAGTCCTAGTGGGTCATTTCAAAGACGGCCTGAACCATGACCTGTACCACTCGTGCATCGCCAGGAGAGATCTGGACCGCCTCCATGACTGGTGTATCCTGGCTTAGGAAGCTGAAATCAAACAAGCTCGAAGTCAGCGACTCCTGGGCAAATCTGGAGACGGTCCCTCGCCGAGGGAAAATGAGAAGCGACAAAAAAACTCACCGCAGCACTGCAGCACTTGCTTCAAGTGCAGTATGGAGAGACACCAGGCTGCAGAATGCCTTTCAAAGATTCCGGTATGCAAACCCAATTGTTCAAGTGGAGGGAAGCCTGGGAAGACTCCGCAATGACCCAGGGAGATCGCCATGAAAAGCGCTGAGGTCGTCAAGATCCGTTCCCCTGAGATCCTGGGGGAAGTAACTCTGACCCCGACTAGAAAACCACCCAACTTTCCTGATAGCGACTCTGAAGATGAACCTCCCATTTTTTTAAGGGAGGGCAGCATGTCAGAATCTTGTCTCTTTATGGGCATGGGGTTTCTTGTTCTTTTCGAGTTCTGCCATTCTCCTGGGGGGGGGGAAGCTTGGAGTTGCTTATGTGTATTTCCTTTGCTTTGTTCCTTGCTCTATCCTCTTTGAGGTTTCTCTATCGGGGTGAGAATGGAATGTGCCTCCAGCCATCTGCCTTATCTACGGGCACGGAGGAAGTGGCACAGAGACCTAATAGCCTTGGAAACGGTGCTTTATCACTCCATTCCCACAGCGTTTTCACACCTGCGGATTGGCCTATTTGAACCATCTGGATGGACAGTTGGGGTGGGGTTACCATTGACTCTTTTGATTTGATTCGTGCAGGAAACCCTCAGATGCTACCTTCTATTCCTGCTGTCAACATCTCCCAATAAAAGTTCCTTTTGAAATGATGTCCATTTCAAGAGTTTTGTTTTCTTGGGAGGACTGATTGAGGCAGGTCCTTACATACACATCCATTCCCTATTGTTCCTAAAGAATGCTCTCAGGTTGAGCAAAACGGCTGGTAGCAACATCTGTGCAGAATTCTTAGCAGCATTACAAATGGGCTTTGCCACCGTAACAGTCAACAACCCTCAAATTCTCAGGCAGTTGCCCAACCATGGACAAATCAGGAACAGCCACAGTCAGCTAGGGATTGCCCCTTGATAAATCTATGTTCTTATATTTTGTCAAAAAAGAGTCAAAGCAACACCCATTTCAATTTTGGAAGTAGAGCACCATGTCATACTTGTTTCCACAGTTAGTTAATTTAAATATATGCAAACATAATGGCATAATCAATTAAATCTCAGCCTGTCTTAAAACTGCCAACTTCAGAATCAATCCTTGTTGCACCAAGTCTGGGTCTGAAGAATGAAGGTCCTCTCCTAGAAGTTCTCTTGGTCTACAATCATAACTCTGCCTCCTGCCTTAGAGTAAAACTTGATAATTACTGCTGGTGATGGATTTATCTTAGTATCCATAAAATGTATGTGTGGATTTCTAAAATAATATTTGAACAAGACTTTTAATGTAATTTTTAAGATATTGTATCCTTTCTCCAAAGAAATGACAACTTATTAGATACACGCCACAGAAACTACTGGAACCAAGAATACAATTATTTATTTTTGCACTCTGCTGAATAGGTGCTTTGATCTGGATAATGCTCAGCCATCATCCACTAATTGAGGTTGTGTCTGCATAACTCACCAGATTAACATGCAATTGGCTAAATTTTAAATTTAAATAGCTCGAAAGAATTATAATAGGCTCTCTTTAATTCTTTGTTGGTAAAGTTAAAATTTAACACACAAATAGTCTGTAGCAGAAGCGACTGCCTGTGAAGGCTCCTAGACTGGGGCTGAAAGGCGAAAGTGGAAGCAGTATGCTAGGTCCCATATTGGTAGACCAGATTGCCCTGACAGGCTGGCCTCACCGGAAAACATATAATTCGCTAGTTTGTAGTTCAGGGTAAGTGTACATATTGAGGTTAGTGGAATAATTCGAAGAGCCAAGCTGAGTGCAATCTACTATCTAGAAACTTGCCTGATTTGGTTGCTGCAAGGTTACTTAGCAGATGCCTTCTGGAACTCGGACTTGGTGGAAGAAGAAACGAATGTCAGCAGATGCTTAATTCTAATGAGAAGCTACTCCAGCAAAAGCCCAGGAGGAGATGCTGTTTTGACGCACTAATTGCTTGTGTGTGTAATTACAACGGATGTAGGTGGGAAAAGAAATTGAGGTATTAATTCGCTGTCATGGCACTGAAGGAAAAAAAAAACAAACCGGTCAGCAGAGAAGCGGAGACGCTCGATGTCATCTGCTAGCTTCACCGCGGGATTTCTGTAGCTAATGCCTCTCGCCGGGCGATTTTGTGGAGGGACTGTAGTTAAACGTTCCCACTCAAGCGGCTCTAATTACTCCAACTCCTCCCCTCCCCGCCCCCGGCACCCGATGAGGATGCGCAAGCACACTGAAAGGCGCTGCGAAGTTTACTACCCCGCGGAAGCAAGTGCTTCGCGTCTCGTCAGAAAAGCAAGCCTTTCTCCACAAGCCAATCCTTCCAGCGGGGACGAACGGGAGGAACTACAGCCCTGGCCCGCTTACCCCTTTCTTCCCCCTCGGTCTCCTACCGCAGCGAGGCCTTTTTTAGCTGTCGGGAGGCCGCCCAGGAGGTGTGGCTTGGAGCCTGTCTCCGGCGGTCGTTTTTTTGGTAGCCGAAGCTGAGCGACGGGGACTGGTTTGCTGGATTTTGTGCTCCTTCGGCCTGATACAACGCGAGCTGCTGAGGGCGAAATTCGGACTGCAAGGCGAGTGGAAGGCTCCGGCGAGCGTGCCGCCCAAAGGACGGCGAGCAACAAGTGTCTCCGGCCCTTTGCAGCTGGGCCGTGTGCGAAGTTAAGGTTTCGGGTCCCGACCGGTTGCCTGTAAACACGTGGCCCGGCCCCTCGGAGGCGGACGGCTTGCGGAGGAGCCGGAGGGTGGCTTCGAGGAAAAAGAAACCAGGGAGCCCTCCGGGAGATGCGCTGAACTGTGAGAACGAGAGAAGTGACCGCAGCGGGTGAGTCACGGAAGCGTGGAGGAGGAGGGGAAAGAAAAAAAAGAGAGACGGAAGCGGTCTCTGACGTTTCTTCTTTTCCTCGCTTCCCGCAACCGAAATGCTCCTTTCTCGCCGTTGGTGAAAGCCCGGCGAGCGCTGGCGGGCCTGGGGCGCAGCTTCTAGAGAGGAAAAAACTGCGCGCGCTTGTACCTCGGGGGATCCACTCCGGACGGTGGGAGGAGCGAGGGGCAAGCGCTGCTGAAACAACGTGTAATGGGGGAGAACCCGGCACATCCTGGCTCTGTTGGCAAGGCCATCATCTCCTAAGAGCGATGGTGGCGGCTTCATCAAGGACGACAGCAAGAGCACCAACTCCGGTCACAGGGACCCGGCGACGTAGCAGGAGGAACGGGCCCCGGCCATTGTCTGCCAAGGTAACGGCGAACATCTCTCCGCTTTCGGTAGTGTGTCTGCGTGCATGTGAGTTTGCTTGGCGTTCGGAGAAAGGAGGAATTGGTTGGCCGGGCATGTTGGAGAGGAGAGGAGAGAAAAAAAGGCGGCTGTGGTTTTCAAGGGAGGTCACATTCAAGTGGCTCGCGATAGGGTTGCCAGGATTGGGGTTTCCTGTCTTCGCGCAGAGGCGCTCGCCCGCACGCCCCAACAATCCTGTTTGGGCGGTTTAATGCTTTCCTCCGCCACTCCCTGAGCACGACAGGAGACTGAATTGGACGTGGAAAATTCTGTCCCAGAATATGGCTCGTGCGTATGGCATCGAAATCTGAAAAGATCAAGGGGTACTTGCTCCCCTTTGGGTTTCTCGACTGCCGAGTGCGAGAGACCAGCAGTGCTTTTTACTCTTAAGAGGGGTCGGTGGCACGTCCCTTGCCTTGTTCTACCGGCTACTCTTTTCCCATTTCAGACCTTTTCTTGTTTTCATTTCTCATTTGCAAGCTCATGTCTGGTTGGATTTGATTAATCAGATAATATTCTAAATGTTCTCTGGAATGTAGAATTTATATATGAATTAAAGACAGAGAGAATTTGACAGTTTTGGTAAAATCTGGATAATTTCATCGAAGAACCAAGTTGACATAGGATTGTTAAAGTACTGTGCAAAAAAGCTTTTGGCTTTCAGTTTATTTTCTACCTTGCATTGGTAGAGGCTGTTCTGATTTTTCTGAGTTTCTTTGAGGTATAAGTCCAATTGATATTTGGTAACTTACTCTCTAAATATGGGGGAAGTAAGGGATTTCATTATTTGTGTAAAGAAAATGAACTAATTGGAAGAAATAACAGGCCTCTTCAGTTTTAGTTTTTCTTAAGGTTTAAATGTTTTTCTCTTACTGGTGTCAGAGCAAGGATTACAGATTGTTTGGATGCTCTCAAAATAAACTAGAAAATGATCACTAGACGGTATTTTATTCGCTGTCGCCTAGTGGTCATCTGGATGTTTGCAGCCCAAATCATTCTGTTTCCAAGCATACAATTGCCCTTTAAAAGCTACACCTTCTCTCTGTGTGTGTCTCTTTGGATTTAGCTAATTAATTGCAGAATGTTTTGTAGTTCTGAAGACCAATGAACCTTCCTTCAAATTTAGATATTATTTAGTTTTAGTCTGATATTTTCACAAAATAATGATTTAGCTATAATGAGTACTCACAAGACCATATCAATTCTGTAAAAATTCACATAATGTTCTCTTTCAAGGATAATTTTACACGTACAAAACATTACACTGGTAACTATATCTAGTCCATAACTCCCAAATCATTCTTACTCCTACTTAACATTCTCTTTGACTGACCTCCACATAATCATTAGACTACATAGCTACAGATTATTAACTCAAGGATTCAGCAGTGTAATACAGAATCTACTCCACAAGAATACATTGTCAAAGACAATTTACCAGATTAAAAAAATCCTTTGACAAAGATTGCAAAGAAAATATGTGCTGAAGTAACCATGATGATGCATTTTTTTACTCCCTCCAAAAAGTTTCCAAAGTAGCTAGCACAATCTAAAATAACCATGATCCAAAAAAAAGTGGAACATAGAAAAGAGGGAACTACTTAGCTCTGGCTTCAGAGCTTAGTTAAAAATTCTTATCAAGTGGAATGAAAGCTCTTTGGGGTGCCTTGATGGGACAGTTAATCATAACCTGGTAAGACAGACTCTAAACTGAAATTTGTAGGTTGATAAAATAACGCTAGCTTTGGGAATATTTTCCATATGTATGGCGTTACCTGAGCATAAAGGTTTTTTGCCTGTAAATAAACTTTTGCACTAAATAGATTGTTTTACAATAGTTAAAGGGTGGAAAAAATGACAGAGTGCAAGTAGAAAGATAGGTGTTTTATAAAACTGCTTAGTGTGCCAATACACCATGAAATAATAGGCCTTCCTTTTTTCTTCCTTTTTTCATGCTGGAAAAATGGTCACGTAATCACATCAGATGTCACAATGCATGCAGAAAGAAATTAGTTGGTTGATTATGATCTGGGGAAGCAAAGAAAAGGTGAAGAGTGAAATGAGATACTCATATTAAAGCTATAAGAGGCTAGACCTGATAACAAACTAGTGAGGTTTAGAATACAGATACTGTTTTCCATAATGAATTTAACCTTGGTAACTATAAAATTCTAAAAAAAAGAAATGAGTACGGTAAAATGAGTGAATGAAAGATACTGTAATGTTCCAAATCTGAATGATAGTCCAAATGTCTATACAGCTAGTTTGAAATATTTGCAAATTTGATTGCAGGAAAGAGGCATTAAGACTTTTTGTACACAATGGGAGCTAAAGGTAGATTATCATTTTTGAAATGTTTAGAAAGCTTTCATTTTTACAAAACAAATCCTGACAAAATTGGTACATATTGGTTCCAATATAACAGTTGAAGTCATACATTTTTAACGGCATGGACTAAAAATGAAACTAAAATTAGATGTGTGTGACTATATTTACCTTAACATTGCTGGATACAACTACCATACAGGTAGTTCTCAACTTACAATTGGTCATTTAATGACAGCTTCAGGAAGAAAATTTTACAACCCATTGAGCATTTCTGGCATAAAATGTTGTGTCGTTTCCCCCCCCCCCCCGGTCACATTCAGCAGCTTCGTAACTGGTTCCTGTTTACATCTGATTGCAGTGTCCTGCAGTTGCATGACTGTGATATGTGACATTTTGTACTGGTTTCTGGCAAAAAATGCCCATTCTGGAGAATGGGTTCAGACTGATGACTATTCTAAAAACAGTCATAAAATTGGATCTGGTCACAAGGGTGCCTCAATTTACAGCCAAGGAATTTCAGCTGGTGGAATCCAGAAGAGGATCCTTTTCTGCCATGGCTCCAGCCCTTTGGAACATCTTGTTAAAGGAGATGAGATCCATCCCCTCTTTTTTAGCCTTTAGGAAAGCCTTAAAACTTTGTTATGTTGGCTTGGAGTCCTGAAGGAGAAGCTCATTTGGCTGGAGGTGGTTGGTGCAGCAATAGAAGATACCATCATTTCTCTGCTCCAAATTTAGGGTTTTTAATTAGTTTGATTTTTTTTTTAAATTGTAACCTTTTTATGTGTAGAATTGTACTTATATTTGCATATTTTTATCATTTTGTAAGCTGCTCAGAGTCACCTCAATTCATTAGGCAGTTTAATAAATAAATAAAAATAAAACTTACAACAAAAATTCCAATCCCAATTGTGGCTGTTAAGTTGAGGTCTACCTGTAGTTCAAAACATTTGAATTTGTAGCCTGTCTTGGAGAACAGAGAGCCAAACATAATTTCTTTCTCTACCTGGTTTTCTTAATTTGTAAGAAAAGGCACTATGCAAAATCATATAAGTAATTTCTGAAGAGAAATCTTAGAGTTATTATGGAAGCCTAGGAACAGTATCAATCCAGTGTGTATACTACTTGCTATAAAAATAAGGCAAAAGCCATGCTTACTATAATTAGAGAGTTAAAAATAGACCTGTTGATAAAATAATGCTGTTATAACAAACGAGCTAAATGTGTTAGATACAGTTCTCATAACTGTAGCTTAAGCGTTATAACTGAAAAATGATTGAAAAGGGTTGATTAGAAAGATTAGGAGGCTCAAGTAACTCTACTATCAAGAAGCACTGCAGCAATTGGGCCTCTTCAATTTGTAACAAAGAAAGATAAGGGAAATACATGGTAGAAGGGGGTGACAAGGAGACTGATGACATTTTTTCCTTCTGTCACAATGTTAGAATCCATTTTATTCCAATGAAGCTGGAAATAGGAAGATTCTAGACCACTGGAAGAAAATGCGTTTTCACACAATGCCTAGTTAGAATTTGTAGTTAGTAAGCTAACAATTTGGATTGGTTTAAAGGGGGATTGGACAGATTCACAGATGATCAGGCTATCGGTGACTACTGATATTGATCACTATAATCTGATCTATATGGTCATATGCATATTCATATCTCAGAAATAACGATGAAAAGTGATGAAAAGGATGTTAAATTAATTGAAAAAATATTTTTGCAGGTATACTTTCTGTCCAATATTTTCAGGAAATCCATAATTAAAATGCAAGCTTCATTTGTTGATTTGCCATAGTGAGAATTGCACAGCTTGTATTTAATGTTTCCAGTTGTTGTTGGGGGAGGGGCTAGTCAGTAAATTTTGACAGCAAACAGTGGGTGCTCCAACTGTCTTGAAGGGAAGGAGTTTGCTCGCTCATAAAATAACTGTCACAGTAAGTGTGTGCAACCTCAAAAGATGAATTGCCCAAAAAGCAAACTACTCCCTGTCATTTTTCCTTGCACCCCAAGTGACTTGTTATCTCTGTGCTGATTGGGGGCAGGGGACTAGTGGCCAAAGCTCTGTGGTTCAGCCTCACATTTGTCCCCCCAATCAGAACACCTATTTGGAGTCTAGAACATTCTTGGAAACAAAGATGATTGTGGAGATTGCTCTCTTCCTTTTTTGTATGCTTGATTTGTTCTTTTAAAAGTAGAGTGAGGAAGATGTCTTCAAGCATCTAGAGAGGATCTCACATCTTTTGTCTGCCTGTGCAGCTTCACCACCTATAGGCTCTGTGGAAGGGGAGGCTTTATGGCCCTTAGGACCTGCCGTAGGGAAAGACAAGTTTCTGGCCTGAGGAGAGTTTTGTGGGGACTCAGATGACAGAAAAAAAGGCGGTTGAGGCGACTGTAAAGAGGGGGAAATAGAGAAAATCCTGGTTGCTGCCGTCATACAGCAGGGTTTTTTTCAACACTGCCAGAGGCTGAGGCCTATCCAAGTATCTCAGGATTGGGAAATCACAAACAGGTCGGAGAGACATTTTGTACATTTTAAGCAAACCCCAAGAATGTTGCCTTAGAGGAACGCAGTGTAAACGCTGAAGCTATTTTAAAAGCTGTGTGGAGTGGCAGAGAAGTTGTTGGACTAGAAGCCGAGAGACCCGGGTTGGCTTCCCTTTCAGGATCCGGTGCTCACTGGGTAATATTTAGCCAGTCGTACCCCCTCCCTATTACCTTTCAGGTTGTTGTTGGGTGGGGTGGGGGAATAAACAGAAGAAGGAACACTGTGTACACTGCCTCACCTTCTGAAAGAAGCTGGATGTGAATCAAATAAACAAACAACAATTGAAGAGCCTGTTTATGTTTTGCTAGATCCTCATTTCTCCTAGAGCACAGTTTGGAGTTGAACCCTAATTCTTCCCCAAAGATTTTCTGATAAACTCTGATTTCTTATAATAACAAGTAAGAATGTTTAAGACTTGGAAGTGATAAGGTTTTCTCATGCCTCAAGACCACATCAGACCATCCTGTGTAATTGGCAGTATCTATAGAGTGGAGTCAGCCCAGCTAATGAAAACTGTTTGGCTCTGAGTTGGATCAAGTAAGACATATTTTATCTAGTCCCATTCTGGCATGTTATTTTTAATGAAAAAAGGCATGATTTGAAATCATCAGTTTTAAATATAACCATTGTGTTAAGAAAATATCTCAATCCTACAATACAAACTGACTTTACATTCTTGAAGTAACAGAATAATAGAGTTGGAAGGTACCTTCAAGGTCTTCTATTCCAACCCTGCTCAAGCAGGAGACCCTGTCCCATTTGTCCAATCTTTTCTTAAAAACGGCCAGTGTTGGAGCACCCACTGAAGGCAAGTCGTTCCACTGATTGATTGTTCTGTTCAAAAATTTCTCCTTAGTTCTAGACTGCATCTCCCTTTGGTTAGTTTCCATCCATTGCTTCTTGTCCTGATTCCCTCTTTGTGGCAGCCCCTTAGATATTGGAACACTGTTATTGTGTCACCCCTAGTCCTTCCTTTCATTAAACTAGATATACCCAATTCCTGTAATCATACTTCATATGTTTTAGCCTCCAGTCCCCTAATCTTTGTTGCTCTTCTCTGCACTCTTTCTAGAGTCTCAACATTTTTTTTTAGTATTGTGAAGATTAAAACAATGCAATGTTCTAAGTGGTCTTACCAGGGATATTATACATTTATAAAGAGGTACTAACATTTCACATGATCTTGATTCTAAATTTAAAACAGAATCTGGATTTTCTTTGGAACCAAAATAGCAGTAAGGAACAATTTTCATTCTCAGGACTGATTCCTCTAGGAAATATTTACAGAAGTTCATTTCCCTCCATTTTCTATCTTATCTCTGTGCTAGATTGAAAGGAGGTGGAGCCTAGCTTCATAGATTGAACAATTGGCTAGTATATTACCCTCCAATTTAGAAGCCATTTAATGATTACAGAAAAAGAATCCATATAAATAGAACTTTAAATTTTAGTAAGGCTAATTTGTGAGTAATAAGTAATTAGTGAATCTGTATGCAACCTTTGAAATCAGAAATCGTATCACTGAAGTTCAGCATCATGTTACAAATAAATGAAGATGTCTTTTCATGCCAATTGTTAGAGGGGAACAAAAATGGTGTAAAGTGAAAGATAAGCTTAACAAATGAAAAAGGAAGTTAAATAAAAAATGCCAAGCCTCCTTTTGTATGCCACTACGTTGAAAGTAGTTCTGGGCCTTCTATTGCCAAAGTAAATCATTTAGCAAGTTTTCAAAGAGCTCAGGACCACACCCAAAATTTTTGAGAGCCCAAAACCTCAAAAACCACAGCCCCAAACTATTATTTATGAAGCACAATGACTGGATTAGCACAAAGCCAAAGCCAAACTGAAACATTCTCATTTAACTTGTTGAACAAGCTATTTACCCATTTACCATGACTTTAAAGTGAGACTGTTATTATTTGTGAATTGCATATTGTAGAAAGCACACTGCTGCTAAACTTACAGTGTTGTTAATAATAGATTATGAACTGTTGAAGTATTTCAGTGGTTGAAAGATGGTTGAATAATGAAACATTGCTTTATAGTATATTCAGGTATGGAAAAAGTAGAATGAAAACCTCTTGAGAAGCAATTAGTTCTTAACTGAGCATCCCAATATGATAATTGGGCTGGTTGGATTTATTTATTTATTTATTTATTTATTTATTTCAAAGAGAAATGAAATTTGATGAAATGATTTCATCATCAGTCAGTTATGTAAATTTTAGGCAGACACAAGTAAAATTTTAGTGCACTTAATGATTCTACAGTCAAGAATTTATTCATGTAAACATATTAAGCTAGGCTTCATTCACGGCTAGACAGCGTATGACCGTTGTCAGAATGAAGCTTTTCTTAAACAATTTATGGCTCCTATCAGAGAGAAAAGCTAAACAAAAGTCAAAAGCAAACCACAGCAAATTAGAAGGGAGAAAATCAAAATCCCAATTCACAGGTCTGCTAGACAAATGACAAAAGGAGCTTCTGAGATCTCTTTTTCAACTGTTCCTTCAAGCAGCCAAAAGCCAAGCTGGATAATTGAGCAATGTGCAATATAATCAAAGAATATTAAAATTAACATGCTGTTTGTTTTTTTATTTGAGCAGAAGATTAAAACAAATTCAGGAAAGACAGTCAAACAATTATCCAGTTCAAATAATGGTCCCATATCTCTTGAAAACTTTTAATACTTAATATATTGTTAGAAAACTAAAAGTCACCGTACTATTTTTGTGTAGATATAGAATCAGAACTAGGTTACTTGGTACCTTCAACCTGGAAGTTCCTCATTTTAGGAAATCCTTAAGTTTTCAATTCAAATTCAAATATTGAATTTAATATTTTGATTTTCTATTAAAGATATATTTTATAAATATTAACCTGATATTTAATCACAGCATGTGAATGGACCAAGGCAATGAAAATTCATTTTTCTGACTCCTGGAAATCTTATTGAGCAACTCAGTTTGAATTCTGAAGTTTATGGGCTCTGCATTTACGTTCAAATAAAGTTTCTCAATCGTAAGTCCCACTAAACTCACCTTTTCACTACAAATGTTATCCCACAGTATCATATTTAATATATTTCTGCATTATAGAATTTCAAGATGCATAATCAGCAATAAACTGATAGATTATGCCTGCATGATAAGCCAGTGACTCTTAAAATAGAATCATAGAGATGGAAGGGACTTTGGAGATCTTGTAATCCAGCGGTTCTCAACCTGTGGGTCACAACCCCTTTGGGGGTCGAACTACCCTTTCACAGGGGTCATCTAAGACCATCGGAAAACACATATTTTTGATGGTCTTAGGAACCGAGACACTGCTCCTCTATCTGTCTCCGGCGTTGCAGCGCCAGATTCGTTTCCGTCGAGCATCTCCTAAGGGAAGCTACGCTGCTTTGTGGCCCTTTCTGCAGAGGAGGCCGAACTAAGCTCTGCTGGCGCTGTTGCCCTCTTGGCGCTCTCCCCCCCCCGGCCTGGGCACTTCTCCAACCAGGCTGGGTGGAGCCGGCGGAGCGGCCTTCCTACCCCCCCTCCCCAGCCAGCTGAAGCCGGGCAGGCCGGTGACCTTTGGAAGTGAGGCGAGGCGCGCTGAGCTTCGGGCGCGGCGGGTAAGTGGGCGGCATCAGTGCGCGCTTGGAGAGCCCTTAGGGTTGGGGGTCACCACAACATGAGGAACTGTATTAAAGGGTCACGGCATTAGAAAGGTTGAGAACCACTGTTCTAATCCAAGCCCCTACTCAAGGCAGTAGTCCTTATACTATCTTGGACAAATGGTTCTCCAATCTTTTCTTGAAAACCTCCAGTCATGGAGCACCCACAGCTCTGGGAGGCAAACTGTTCCATTGATAAATTGTTCTTACAAATGGTTCCTCAATCTTTTCTTGAAAACCTCCAGTGATGGAGCACCCACATTTCTGGGAGGCAAACTGTTCCATTGATAAATTGTTCTCACTGTCAGGAAATCCCTCCTTACTTCCAAGATGGATCTCCCTCTGATGAGCTTTCTCCCATTGCTTCTTGTCCTGCCCTCAGGTGCCTTGGAGAATAAATCGACCCCCTTTTCTCTGTGACAACCCTTCAGGTACTAGAAGATGGCTATCATAAATAAAATAATTTGAGATGAGGTAATTATACATTGCTTACTGGTGTACATCGCTTAGAGAGTGCTTGCACTTAAAGCGGTATATAAGTCTCATAAATAAATAAATAAATTGGGTACTAGGTGAAGGCAGAGTTGTTATATTAAATCATGTACATACATAATTTTTGAGTTAAGATCAAGAAACAAAAATAATTATAGGTATCTTGTAATGGGGAAAATTCTTTGAATATTATTGTACCTTAACATTTATATGGATAGTGAAAAGAATCCTGCAAGGAAAGTATGTAAGATCCCACAAATATAAATACTGTAAGTTTCTAGTATACCTCACCCTCTGTAGGGATGCCCAATACTTTTTTATCCTCTCTTCCTCCAAATGTTCAGTGCAAACAAAGCATCTTAGCCATGAAATTTGGAAGTGAGCTATACATTTATAGAGGCATGCACATTAAATTTGTAACAGATTTAATTTATTACAAAAAATTGTTAAAAACTTTGAACTTTGAGGAATGAGAAGCAGCAGGAAAAATCTGCCACTACTTTCTTCTTGGAATGCAAATGTTTTCATCTTATTAAAATCATCCTGAGGTTTAACAAGAAAGTAAAACAGCACAAATCCCTTTTTGCTCTCTTTCCCCATTGCTGAGAGAATAGCAATTCCTCTTCCTTTTGAAAAATGCCTTGCCTCTGCCAAAGGATTTAGCATTTGCTGAACCAGCAGAAATGACTGAAGAGATTTGAGCTGAAACTTGTGGGTACTGATTAAAGTTGATAACTTGGTTGATACTCTAAGTAGCTGATTTCTTATGTAATTATGTTATAATTGGTGTAAGATGTATTGCTTACAAACTAATCCTTCTACAGTTTAAAATGTTCTAAAAGTTATGACGCAGTTTTGAAGAATGTGTTACGAATGTGGGAAGGGGGTTAGAGTAAAACTTTAATTTCTACGAAAAATAATGATGAAATGGCATTGATTTGTTGTTCAGTTACTAGGTTGTGTGTGACTCTTTGTGACCCCATGGACCACATCATGCCAGCCCCCCCTCCCTGTACTCTCTTGCAGAATTTTATGTATCTAACCATCTTATCCTCTGCTGTTCCCTTCTTCTTTTGCCTTCAATCTTTCCTATCAATAGGTCTTTTCCAATTTTATGTATCTAACCATCTTATCCTCTGCTGTTCCCTTCTTCTTTTGCCTTCCAATCTTTCCTATCAATAGGTCTTTTCCAATAGGTCTTTTCCTGTCTTCTCATTATGTGGCCAATGTATTTGAGCTTCAGTTTCAGTATCTCTTCCTTGCAAAGAACAGTCAGGGTTTATTTCCTTTAGGGTTGACCAATTTGATCTCCTTGCAGTTCAAGGCAGTCTCAAGAGTCTTCTCCAGCATCACAATTCAAAAGCATCAATTCTTCGATGCTCAGCCTTTCTTATAGTCTAACTCTTGCAGCCATACGTTACTACTGGGAAAACCATAGCTTTGACTATACGGACATCTTTGTTAGCAAAGTGATGTCTCTGCTTTTAATATGCTGTTTAGATTTGCCATAGCAATCTTTTCTCCCAAGGAGCAAGCATCTTTTAATTTCATGGCTGCAGCCACTGTCTGCAGTGATCTTGGAGCCCAAGAAAATAAAATCTGTCACTGCTTCCATTTCTATTTACTAGGAAGTGATGGAATCAGATGACATGATCTTAGATTTTTTTAATGTTGAATTTCAAGCCAACATTTGCACTCTTTCACCCTCATCAAGAGACATTTTAGTTTCTCTTCACTGTCTGCCATTAAAATTAGAAGGGCATTGAAGAAACTGTTAATTAAAGCCAGTGATAGTTTGTTCCCACTTTTTTTAGATGAAGAAAGGAGAAAATTGTATTCATACATTGTTCCTTCTTCCTACAGTTGAAAGTACCTTAGCTTTCAGAATTATAGATAATGAAAGTATAGATTATAGAAGATGTGAAAGCTATCTTTCTATTGTGATAATGGAGATGCTTGGCAAATACTGTTGAGGTTAAATCCATCTTAAGCTGTGGAAACTCACTGGCTGATAATGCACTGT
Organism: Crotalus tigris; assembly: GCF_016545835.1. Lineage (NCBI taxonomy): Eukaryota > Metazoa > Chordata > Lepidosauria > Squamata > Viperidae > Crotalus > Crotalus tigris. The sequence goes on from NW_024096660.1 coordinate 90,484, forward strand.
ATGTATAGCATGTTTTCACATTCACTGGAACCAGAATTGTGGCAAGCTGAAGTTTAGATTGGATGTGGATGACACCTACCTCTTGTAATCAGTGTTAGGGGCAATAATGCTGGTGTTTATCAGACTCTGTAATGGGCTGGATAGAGGCCAGTAAACTGAAATTGACACTTATGATCAGCCAGTTATCAAACAGTGTTAGAGAATTCCTTCCTACTAACTTTTTTCATTCACATTTAGTTTCATGTATAGAAGAAAGTGCGTAAAAATGAATATGCTATATTAAAAGGTTTATTTTGTATTTTAGAAATTTTTGAGAACAAGAGATCTGCTCCTTCACTACAGCCTCCATTTTCATTTCTAGATTGAGAATTGGTTTTGTGAACAGCTTTTTAACCTGTTACACAATTAAATATCTGTCTTTGTATCAGAGAAAAATTACACTTTTGCTATTGACCTTTCTATGTTATGCTGAATTTGAGTTTCTTTTAAATGGTCTTAGCTAGAAGGCAGATTATAAATATTTTTTTAAAAAAAGATAACTGACAATTAGCATAATTCAAGAGATACTGCTAGCATATAAACAAGGTCTTGCAAAACAAAGATAGCTGCATGACTTGTTTTTCAAAATCCCTTCCATATTTCCTTTGGTTCAGTTTTTTTTCTATTTTCACAAAAGTAGTTGGATGTTACATAAAACTATACAAATAATCACATGCTAGTGTTTTAGCTATGCTGCTAGTTTGAATTGTTTTCAACTTTGGAATGTGGATAATATCCTAATTCCTTTTTGAATTGGTAGAATTTTAAGGATTAAGGAAGGATTGCATTTTAAACCTCAAATGAATAGTGTTGTAGAAGTATAACATAAATAAACTACTACATCATGTGAATCAATTAGGTTCTATCTGATGTCTGAACCATTTTGACAGCCTCCAGAGCCTCTCCTTTTCTCACTGCTAAATTCAACTGCACACCGTGTCTTAAGGTTTATAGCTTTTAAAAAACTTAAATTATTCTTTGGGGAAGGCCTTTCTAGATATTTCTGAGGCTTGCATACCTACCCACAGTTTTGATGATACTATCCTGTTCATTGTGGCTTTCACTGGGGTGAGGGTGGGGCCGGCAAAAGCATGTGAAGCCTTTCAGCATTGAAACATGGTCCATTTGTATTGTTTACCAATTCTGTACAATTAATTTTATTTGCTCCATAACCAATTCCAGCATTTAGTAAGTCTTATAGTGAGGGAAAAAAATATTTGATCCCTGCTGATTTTGTACGTTTGCCCACTGACAAAGAAATGATCAATCTATAATTTTAATGGCAGGTTTATTTTAACAGTGAGAAATAGAATAACAACAAAAAAAATCCAGAAAACTGTATTTCAAGAAAGTTATAAATTGATTTGCATTTTAATGAATGAAATAAGCATTTGATCCCCTATCAATCAGCAAGATTTCTAGCTCCAAGGTGTCTTTTATACAGGTAACGAGCTGAGATTAGGAGCACTCTCTTAAAGGGAGGGCTCCTAATCTCAGCTTGTTACTGTGTTTCCCTGAAAATAAGACTGGGCCTTTTTTTTTTTTTGCCTCCAAAAGAGGTACCAGGTCTTATTTTCAGGGGATGTCTTTTATACTCACCACCGGCACTGACAGCCCCACCCAGCTGGTCCACTTCTTCTGCAGCCGAAGGAGCAGCTTCATTCTACAGCTGCATTCCGGCTTGCATTTTGCAGTCAGGCCATAGCTCGGTACTTGGCTGCAGAGGCTTTTCAGAAAGGCCGGTGACTGAGAAATGCAGGCCTGGTTGCAGAAGACACCGTGGAAGAAATGAGCCGGCAAGGAGAGGCCTGGCTGCAAGGTAAGTGGGTGCAGAATGCATGGGGCAGCTCCACCCCACCCCACCCCTGCTGCCTTAGCTTGATTTTTAGTTTTGTGTGCCTCACCCCAAAACTAGGGCTTATTTTGGCAGTAGGGCTTATATTAGGCCCACCCCCAAAAATCAAGCTAGGGCTTATTTTTGGGCAGGTCTTACTTTCAGGAAAACACAGTACTCTATAAAAGACACCTGTCCACAGAAGCAAGCGATCAATCAGATTCCAAACTCTCTGCCGTGGCCAAGACCAAAGAGCTGTCCAAGGATGTCAGGGACAAGATTGTAGACCTACACAAGGCTGGAATAGGCTGTAAGACTATCGCCAAATAGCTTGGTGAGAAGGTGACAACAGTTGGTGCGATTATTCGCAAATGGAAGAAAGACAAAACAACTGTCAATCTCTCTCGGTCTGGGGCTCCATGCAAGATCTCATCTAATGGAGTTGCAATGATCATGAGAAAAGTGAGGAATCAGCCCAGAACTACACAGGAGGATCTTGTCAATGATCTCAAACCAGCTGGGACCATAGTCACCAAGAAAACAATTGGTAACACACTATGCCATGAGGGACTGAAATCTGGCAGCGCCCGCAAGGTCCTCCTGCTCAAGAAAGCACATGTACAGACCCTTCTGAAGTTTGCCAATGAACATCTGAATGATTCAGAGGAGAACTGGGTGAAAGTGTTGTGGTCAGGTGAGACCAAAAATGAGCTCTTTGGCATCAACTCAACTCACCATGTTAGGAGGAGGAGGAATGCTGCCTGTGACCCCAAGAACACCATCCCCACCGTCAAACACGGAGTTGAAAACATTATACTTTGGGGGTGTTTTTCTGCTAAGGGGACAGGACAACTTCATCGCATCAAAGGGACGCTGGACGGGGCCATGTACTGTCAAATCTTGGGTGAGAACCTCCTTCCCGCAGCCAGAGCATTGAAAATGGGTCGTGGATGGGTATTCCAGCATGGCAATGACCCAAAACACACAGCCAAGGCAACAAAGGAATGGCTCAAGATGAAGTACATTAAGGTCTTGGAGTGGCCTAACCAATCTCCAGACCTTAATCCCATAGAAAATCTGTGGAGGGAACTGAAGGATCGAGCTGCCAAACATCAGCCTCAAAACCTTAATGACTTAGAAAGGATCTGCAAAGAGGAGTGGGACAAAATCCCTCCTGAGATGTGTGCAAACCTGGTGGCCAGCTACAAGAAACGTCTGGCCTCTCTGAATGCCAAGAAAGGTTTTGCCACCAAGTACTAACCATATTTTGCGAAGGGATCAAATGCTTATTTCACTCATTAAAATGCAAATCAATTTATAACTTTTTTGAAATGTGTTTTTCTGGATATTTTTGTTACTATTCTGTTTCTCAGTGTTACAATAAACCTATCGTTAAAATTACAGACTGATCAAAGGAATCAACTAATTTTTCCCTCATTGTATTAGTTAGAGAAACATGATGGATCAAATGAATTTTAAAATTGCTTAAAACTGTTTAGCAGCTGGCTTTTCTCTTCTTCAGCCTTGAGTATGTTTCTTGCAGTGAGGGCTCTTAAGTGATATCAATTCTTTTCATGTTCATAGACTTCCACTGACTTTTTTGTACTTGTGGGCTACAGGTAGTCCTTGTTTGGTGACAATTGGGACTAGCAACTTCATCATTAAGTGAAACAGTTGCTACGTGAAACCACCACTGTGCTTACTTCAGCACAGCTTACAGTTTTCTTTGCTTTTCAGACAGTTACTTTTTCATCGCTGTTATAACTGCAAATGATTGCTAAATGAGGTAGTTGCTAAATGAGGACTACCTGTATTGCATATTCTGTTGAAGGTGAGATCTCAGTTTGCTAAGCTTTTAATTCTACTATATTACCATTTATGCAAATCTTGTTATATTAATAAATATTTTTCTGATTTAAATGTTTTCCAGATATGAGACATGATTGTTGGACGCAGAAGATTAAAATTGCTGGGAATTCTGATGATGGTAAATTTCTTTATATATGTCATTGTGGAAGTCTCCAAAAATAGTGGCCAAGACAAAAATTCAAAACGGCAAGTTATACTTCCCAGGAGCAGATTTTGGAGAAAGTATACTCCTCATAAGGCATATTGGAATAAACAGCAGCAGAAGTTGGAACACTTATATAATCCTATTTTTGCATTGCTTTTCAATATGACTGTGGAAGAAAGGTTATCTTTCAATAACAGCTTTTTGAACTCTTGTGATCCTGATCCATTTGTATCCTCAGATCTTAAAGATTTTGAAGACTTACCAGATAGGTTTAAAGACTTTTTTCATTATTTAAGATGTAGAAATTATTCATTATTAATAGATCAGCCACACAAGTGCAAACATAAACCGTTTTTGCTTCTGGCTATTAAATCACTCATACCACATTTTGATAGAAGGCAAGCAATCCGGGAATCTTGGGGAAGAGAAATTAAATTAGGAGACATAACTGTTGTGAGGGTTTTCCTATTAGGTCAAATTCCTCCTGAAGATAACTATCCCGATCTGTCAGATATGTTGAAATTTGAGAGCAAAACCCACCAAGACATACTTCTGTGGAACTACAGAGATACTTTCTTCAATTTGACTCTGAAGGAGGTACTATTTCTAAAATGGGTCAGTAACGCTTGCCCAGATGCTCAGTTTATTTTCAAGGGAGATGATGATGTTTTTGTGAATACCCATCAGATCCTGGATTACTTGAAGAGTTTAACTAAAGAAAAAGCCAAAGACTTGTTCATAGGTGATGTTATCCGTGATGCTGGACCTCATCGTGATACAAATGTGAAATACTATATCCCACACAGTATTTATGAAGGCTCTTATCCTCCATACGCAGGAGGTGGCGGATTTCTTTATTCTGGTGATCTGGCATTAAGATTAGCTAACATATCTGACCAAGTCCTTCTTTATCCTATTGATGACGTGTACATTGGCATGTGCCTTGAGAGACTTGGGCTTTCTCCAGAAAAGCACAAAGGCTTCAAAACATTTGACATTGAAGAGAAACAGAGGGACAATATTTGCTCCTATACAAACCTAATGTTAGTCCACAACCGGAATCCTCAAGAAATGATTAAAATCTGGACGAACTTGCAAGATCCACATTTAAGTTGTTAAATATGTATGTGTCCAAAAATTATTTCTAAATTTTAGTTTAAATTTTTTGGCTAAATGGTAAGCATATTATCTTCATTTGGTAGCTTGTTTTGTAAACCAAAATTAGCTAGTAACAGATTGTCTAGTACTTCTAAAAGTGAGATTACAACTGCAAGAGGGCACATCAGAAGTTATGGCATGAAAATATTCTTATTATTTACTGTCCTAAAATTTTGAAAAATTAAAGCTTTCAAAAGTTGTGATTAGCATACTTTTAAAGACTTGATTAGTCAAATTATATTCAATAAATTGCTGTTATTCTGATACTGTAATTTAATTATGGTGATAGATTCCATCTTTCCTGAGATGAGAAATTGTAGAGATTTTGCTGTTAACTCAGACTCTTATTTTCCCAAGTTCCATAATAACTTAAATAATATCCTAATTAAAGAGGGGGGTTTGCAGGTTTGTTTCCACCTTCAACTTCAACTCCTTTATCACTTCACTAAATAATATTTTAGTTAATGATGGTAGAAACATCTCTAATACAGGACTGTGTATGTAAAAGATCAAATTTTACGTCAGTGAGAATCTCATGAAAATGGTGGTGATTGAGAAACCAATTTTTAAAAAATCCTTAAGGTTATTGAGTCTATATTGGAAGGAATATATTCTAAAAATCTCAAATCACTATATTGCTATATCTTCATATGTGTAATATCTGACAATTCAAACAGCATTTGCTGTCTTTGTATATGTAAAAGTGCCTGTATTTATTGTTTAAATGGAAGACCAAAATATTTTCTTAAAAATATTTAAGAAACATTTGTAAAGTGCTGTCAGTCATATTTAAATAAAATAGAGTATGCTATTTTAAATGTGTTGAAATGCGAAATGTTAAATAAAATTGTTTTTGAATTTGAAAAAAAATGATTTGTGTACATTGCGGTATATATGTAATATGCCCAGACAGTTCTAAATACTTCAGTGCTTGGCAACTGCTCATGACTAACAGAGCAGTTAAAGAAATGAAACTTCCACATATCACAGCTCTGTCATAGCTTGCTATGAAGAAAAAAAATGACAAGTCTAACTAATTTTTATGTCTTTATCATATTCCATGTCTGCTGTTGGGAAAAATGGGAGGAGGGAGCACTGTGCGTGCCCCTTGACTCTGAAAAACAGAGTGGAAATCAAATGAATATAGCTTGCAGGAGCAAACTAGATTTAAAAGATAGCACTGAATGATACTTTGCACTGGTAATTTCCTTCTATTGGTACAAAAGTGCTGCCAAAAATGTTTCTGTTGTTCTAGTTCAGGCTAAAACAGTGTTCTCCAAATACTGGCTACAGTGATTAAGATCTTACAGAGATAAAATAAATATACGGCATCTGTTACTCTGATGTTATAAATTAAAACAGTAGCAAACATATTTCACATTTAGGTACAGATTTTAGGATGAACCATCAAAAAACTAGAACTTCTGTATGTTGTCTATCTTTACCAAAGTATTTGTAGAACAAAATGAATTACTCTTATTGTATCCTAGTTTATTCTTTGTGTTAATTAACCAAAAATGAAATATCCTCAAATAGCAACCCTATATTTGTTTAAAGGCTGCTGTCCATTGAACTTGAATATGTTTCAGTGAACTTATATCTGCATAAGCAAAATAAGATTGCACTCCAAATATATTTTAATTTATGAAAGTAGCTACAACATATTGCTTTTGTCCAGCTTCTTGTGTCAGCTGATCCAATCTATAGAAGTAACATTTTGGTAACTAATAAAATATTTGGAATTTGGAAACTGGTATGATGCTTTAAATCTTTTCTAAAATGTGCTTATGATTTGATGCTGCTTTTTATTTTATGATTTCTTATTCTATCACAACATAAAATGGTGAGTACACAACTGAGTTGAGGAATGAATTGATTAGTCAACATTTGGCATATGATGTATATGGCACAAATTGGAGAATTCCTAGAGACAGGACATTTTTGGAGTTGTATGCGCTATAGAATTGGCTTTTATGGAAGAAACCACATGTTGCACACTGCAGATTTTGTAAATCTAGTTTGAAATTTTCATTGAAACCCCAAAGATAACTGACCAAAGTCCTGTATGGCAACCTTGCCCATAAGGATTGATTTTATTAAAATATGAATTGAAGTTATTTAAGTTATAATTAAAATTAGTTACTGATATGCATTAATTAAATAGAGTGTAATGGAGTTACACTACTCTGAGTTTCTTAAGTATAAAATGTTGATAAAGAATTTACTGGTAAGTGACAACACTCAGAAGCATTTTAATTTGTTGTCTAAAGCAATTATTCCTAATAGAAACCATACATAATATTTATATTTATTATGACAAGATCCTACTTGTTCCACAGTGCATTCTCCCAAGTGAATGTGTAGAAGACTATTATCTCTGTCACAGATTCAATACATGCTTTATACATTCTTATTGTTTGGAATAGCTTTTTTTTATATAAACAGAGCAGTTGTCCCTACTTCCCAAAGTTGAGTGTAATGGACCCACTATCGGTAATAGCACTGTATATTTTTATCTTACCATATGGCCTCTGGGCTAAATATTTTATATACAACTGCAAGTAAACATTGGCAAAGAAAGACACAGTAGGGGATCAATTTGACCAAATGTGATATTTTCCTCTATCCTGTACTGCTGGAGTTTCAGATATCAATATTATTGTAGGCAGTAAGTAGCACAGTGTTGAAAATCGTGGACCTCAATTGACGTATCCAATGACCCTTGACAAATATTTTTGTACAGAAGTGTTTGCTGTTCTCTTTAAACTATGCTAAGGTAGAAAGATAACTATACTTGTGTGCAGCAGCCAGGATAGTACTTAAGATTGCGTCTAGAGCAGCAGTCTCCAACCTTTCCAGCTTGGCGGCTTAGTGGGGGAGGGAAAGGCATGGTTCCGTTACTGGCAGGCGTGCGCATGAGCGCACACAGCTCCATTTGTGCAAGCAGCAGGCCAGTGGAGCTGTGCGTGTATGCTCATCCACCACTTGCATGGCCCAGTTCTGAACGGGCTACGGCCGGGTAATGGGCTGGGGGCTGGGGACCCCTGGTCTAGAGAGTTGCAAATACCGATAATGAGAAGTTGCATTGGTGGTTGATAAGCAGAACTGTCTGAATCTTAATAACTGGACTCCAATGAGACCCCTAAATTTTATGACATGGTCTGCTATCTTGAATAGCTGGCAGTTTAACAAACATGATCAGTAATTTCAACTTACAAGTATTGCATCTGTCTTTTGCAAATTTATTCAGATTTCTGAGTCTCAGAATACTAATTTGGGAAGATTGAAAAATAAGCATTGCAAAATAAAATTAATGGAATTTAGTTTTCCTTAAACACTTGTTGGCTCTAGATTGTTTTCAAGTGGCATGCTTCAAATTAAATTGGGAATTGGATAGTTTGGATTTAATTACAAAAGATAAAATATTTTTTTGTGGCCATCTATTTCATGCAATACACTAGCTGGCTCACAACAATCCATAAAAACATAGTTAAAATCAAATGTGCCCTTTCCCCTAGGTGTCAGACCAGAAAAATCAGCCTCCTTTATACCCCAATGCTTGAGGGAAGAATTCATCAAGAATGGTTGACAATGCAATCCTGTTCATAATCACATAGTTTTCTATTATATTAACCACAAATGCAAATAAGATTTGTCTGAAGCTTTAGACTAGAGCATTCTGCTGGGCTTGAAGTAGAGTCAAGCTTCTGGCACAACAAAAATCTGTGCATTATCATACCGTAATGGAATAAATGCCATTGAGTAAATAAGCTTTGGCAGCCAAGTCCTGCTTTTTATCTAGTGTGAACCACAGTGTAGTACCATATCTTGCTTTTGATTTAGCATAATGAATAGATATGCTCCTTATAGCTTAGTACAAGGTGCAAACTAAGCCACTATGGATTATCCAACAACTACCTGTATAGTATAAAATATTTTAAAAAGCGATGTGAGAATGCAGTCCCTATGATCATTTATACCATGGTTTATTTTAACCATGCTAAAACCATAATTTCTCATGGGAAACTAGTTGGACAAAACATCTTCCTCAAAGCCAATTAGAGCAGCACTAGAAGTAGGCCAAAGCAATGAAGATGAGAGAAATCCACGTATTTTTTTTCTCTACAGATACTTCTGCAGCTGTGTTTATTTTTCTACATAATGTGATCAAATAGCATTAGTGTTATGTAATTGTGTAGTACTCTGAGTGAAAACTTCAGGCTGCTTGTCTTGAAGATCCATAATTAGCTTCCCCAAAGACATTACTGTTCACTGTGCTATTTCTCTCTGCTTGTACTTGCCGATATAATTCATGTACAGACTACTGCAAACACTTTTCACTTTCAGAAGCAGACAACAGAGGCTTACATGAATAGCAGAAACTGGTGGGTGGGGAAAAAAGAAAAAGGCTTTTTAACTAAAGTACCTTAGAACTGAACTGGCATAATAGGCTTGGATAAAATATTTCTTTCTCCTCTCATCTTGTTTTGAGCAAGGATTTTGTTTTGGTTGCTTAGATAGAAGTTAGAAACGTACCTCATCTGAAAAGTTCCCCTGAGATCAATTAGACAATGATCATATCTAGCACTTGCCTTAAGTGCTTTGTGTTGATCTTAAATGTGCCTATATATAAGATAAATGAATAAATATTTAAGGTTTAGCTCCGATTTATATTTTAACACTATGCAATGTTAACAATAATGGCATTCTCACAGGATAGGTGCACACCCAACTTACCTGAATGCCTTAATTTTTATTGTAGATTCTAAAAAGAAATATAATTAAAGGTTAATTAATTAAATACAGAAAATGTCAGAAAGTTCGATATTAGTTTGGAAAGGGAAAATAGCAGAAAGATAGTCTGAAAAAAATGTTTTGACTCCTTTGCCGCTCTTAAGACTATTAGGGGAAATCCTGATCTTTCTTTGTACCACCATGTCCTTTAATAGTAAATATGTAATTGAGGAAGGCAAAAGAGGATGTATGTCCTATTTTTCATTGTTGAGGAATCTTGATCCCTGCCTAAAGGAACCAGGTAGGATGGGATGGGAATGGGAAGGAAAAGGGAAAGTTTTTACCCTGCTGCCATGACTAACTTTAGGAGGCAGTGCTCATCTTTGTTTCTTGAGCCAAAGAGCCAGGATTATTTGGAGACATTTCCGCAGTCATGTGGCTAGTATGACATCACGCTGCAGCACAAAACACAGTATGCTGTTACCTTCCTGCATGCTTATATTTGGGGTGGGGACCAACTGCTAAAAATTGTTATTCCAGTTCTGAGCTTAAAAAGGAAAGACACAGAACTGCATGTTCTTGTGATGAAGCTCAGTTATGACAGTAATGGTATTAATATGATTTATTTGTGTAACTTTTGGTAATAAAAATGGGAACTGTAGGAAAGATACAATCAGCAAATTGTTTTTTTGAAATATCTGCTTCCATTTCAAGGTTGTTTCATCCATAGACCAATGGGAGTTCCCCTGGTAGCTAATAACTTCAGGAAACATTTTTTTGTGAAGATTGTACTATAGACTATTCAGGGGCTGCTAATTATATAAAAACATAATTGTAAACCCAAGGCTTTCTGAGCAATTTGCAATGTAGCAGTATGCTGCACCAAATGACTTAAGCCAGGGCTGTTCTAATGGTTTTAGAAATTATCTCCAGCTCAGGACATGGCAGGATCCCACCCAAAATGTATTTTAATGTGATCAAATTAAAAAAAACAATACACAATGGGTACTGTTGTATACTCTGTTCGCGTGCGAATGATGAAGACACATGGCGATGCTGAACAAACACTTTATTCTCCTTCTACAACAGTGTTTCCCAAACTTGACAATTTTAAGGCATGAGGACTTCAACTCCCAGAATTCCACAGCCAGCAATGCTGGCTGTGGAATTCTGGGAGTTGAAGTCCACATGCCTTAAAATTGTCAAGTTTGGGAAACACTGTTCTACAACAACCAAGCAAAAGCAAAAGGCACGCAGGCCTTTTTATATGGCCAGAAGCCCGGACAGTGTCAACCAATAGGAACAGAGCGTTTTCGTGCCTTGCACATGTGCACAAGGCCGGCACTGCTCTGTCTGGTCCCGGGCAGCTTTTGGAATGCCCGGGACCAATGCAACGTCCCGAGCCTGCATTTGGTTACAACAGGTACCATAAGAGAGCTATTATATTACACCTGGGACTCTTGGGCAGAAGCTTGGTCCTGCTTTCAGAATTATATTTCCAACAGGAAAGACTGTAAAGCATATTTAGAATGTATTGGAATAAAAATATAATTTTGACCTTTATTTTAATAATAAATGTACAAACTGTAATAATCCCAATTTGAAAATTAGGGATTATTTATTTGTGTTTATCAGCTAAGAGGGCTAATAATCTTCTAAATCAATTTGTGGGTTTTTTTTAACTAATTTGAAGTACTACTTCAATTCAGTTCATAAGATTTAAAACTGTAGAATGGATTACAATAAATTTCTAATCCCACAATTTGGTTAGATATAGTTTTTTCCATTCAATTTTGTCTAATTCTTGGAAACTGCCTGGGCAATCTTATTTCGTTTTTCAGTTTTACGGCAAACTTCTTCAGAACTGGTTTGCCATTGCCTCCTTCCTAGAGCTGAGAGAAAGTGACTGGCCCAATGTCACCCAACTGGCTTTTTGCCTAAAGCAGGATTAGAATCTCCCAGTCTCCAGCATGATGACTTAACCACTGTATCAAACTGACTCTCCCAGACATATTAGCGTCACCCAAAACTCTGGATTAATTAATAGTGTTGAAATGTCCTTTGGGTTCTCCCAAATCCACAGTATTTGAATACACTGCTGAAGAGTATTACTAAGGAAGATGCAAGTTAGCAAGCATAATAAAAGAACAAATGAAGCCATTGCCCATTTAAGGTATGCCCAGGATGTCACTATGGATAGATATTTAGCAACCATATATCAGGAGTTAACTAACAGGCAGAACAGCAAAATGACTTATTTTGAGAATAACATGGTTCTTTATCAGGCTTTGATTTATTTATTTATTAGACTTATATACCGCTTTAAGTGCAAGCACTCTCTAAGCGGTGTACACCAGTAAGCAATGTATATATATATATTTACATTGCCCCCAACAATCTGGGTCCTCATTTTACCTACCCCGAAAGGATGGAAGGCTGAGTCAACCTTGAGCCGGTGAGATTTGAACCGCTGACCTGCTGAACACAGTCAGCTAAAGTGGCCTGCAGTACTGCACTCTAACTGCTGCGCCACCTTGGCTCCTAAATGATCACTATTGCTCCCAAATGATCACTATTTGATTGCTCCCAAATGATCACTATTTGCTTACATAAGACCAACGGGAACAGTTTTATTTTTCAGCTAAATTACTTTTTTTCCTTTCACCCAGAGGAAAGGAGTGCTTGTCAAAGAAGTAATCAATTAACAATTAGCCAGTGGAACAGCTTGCCTTCAGAAATTGTGGGCACTCCATCACTGGAGATTTTCAAGAAGAGACTAGACAGTCACTTGTCTGAAATGGTATGATCTCCTGCAGGGGGCTAGACTAGAAGACCTCCAAAGTCCCTTCCAGCAATATTCTAATCTTAATAATTGCTGTCTGCTTCAGTTAAGAAAGAATTTTATTCAAAGAAAATCAGAGGTAAGGAAAGATGAGCTCTCCAAAAATCAACTGCATCTCTAAAAGGGGTAGATAGGAACAACGATCACTTTATTAGTAAAAAGAGACATATGTACTTTCAGTTATCATATTTAAAGTACTAAGTTTGTTTGGTAGTGGTGCAATTCTTCCCTTAAGAGGTAGTAGTAATATAAAAGTTTCCAGACACTTAGCTCCTAGTCCTGCTAATGAGTGACACTTAGCTCCTTGTGCTGCTGTTGTACTGTTCTTATTTATTTTGCAATTGAGTTATAAAAAAAAGATGGAAGGGGTCACAAATGGAAAACAAGATTGTCGAGATCCCACTGTAACATTCTATTGACTGGAACAGGGCAATTGGACATTCAAACCTTGTCTGGAACGATACTAACATAATACGTTACAAATGTGATATATGCTTTCTAGGTTAAAGAAGCGATCCAAGATAACAGTTCCAGAAGCACTACATGGAACAGACATTGCAGATCTTCAGGCAAAGCAGCTGCTGTTTTGAAAAACATTTTAATTTAGCTAACTTTATTTCCCAGCTATTCAATTTTTTCCCCCTAACTTTGAGGCCATTTAGTCTCATTCATCCTTCAACTTACATAGCTCATCTCATAATCAGCAATTCTCAATCATATCATGGAGATTTGCCATAGATATTTTAATATTATTATTATCATTTTCTTTGTCCTCAGATCATGTGGGAGGTGATTGACTGATTATGTGTCATCTAGTCAGTGTTGATTCTTAACAACATAGATAAATTTCCTCCATGATGATCTGTCTCTAGGAGGAGAGCTTGGTCATTTGTGCTTCAGGTGATAACTCTAGATCATAGGGTCAAACTCGCCACGTCACGTGACATGTGATATATTGAGACTTTTTTTGCATTGCTGGAGCTGGGGTGGATGTGGCCTCTGCATGATGCAACTGGCCCGTGGGTCGACAGTTTGATATCCCTGCTCTAGATTGAGTCATTCGATAAACTGTACTTTTTTCCCTTGAACATACATGGTATTTTCAATAGTGTTCTCCAACACCAAAATTCAAAAACATTAATATTGTTAATAACCTGCTTCTTCAAAGTCCACATTTTCCTTCTGCTGTCTACATGAGTCTAATTCATGTAGGTAGGGACACATAGAAACAACTGAATATCTTTTCCAAGATCTTCATGGATACTCTACCAAGGACCAGTCTGATGTTTTCTTAACTGCCAGTTCCTTTACTAATGATGGTTTATCTTAAAAGATTGAAGCTATGCACTTCAGTATCTTCATTACCAATGTTAAATCTGATTGCTGTGCTTATTGTTATTTTATATTTAATCTTTTAGTCCCATTTTGCTCTCCTATCCTTTATTTTTATATTAGTAGGGCTTGCAGATAATTTGCATTTTCAGCTATCAGAATAGTGTCATAGGTATAGCACCAGTTATTTGTTTCTTCTCCCAATTTTAAAACTATACTCTCCTTTCTCCAGTCTAGCTTTCCTTGTATTTGTTGAATAAATAAGGGAGAGAATACCTCCATGTCTTATTTCTTTGCCAACTTGAAGTCAAGATTGTTTTGCCAAGTTGTGTCTGTAGTGTGGCTTCCTGATCTGTGCATTGGTTTCAGTACATAGATAGTTTTGCTGCTGTGTACTGGGAAAATACTGATTTTGTCAAATGCATTGCCCAATATTTACAGTTAGTATTAGATTTAGAGGTGAATGTCAATACTGTAGTGATTCTACATAGGAGAAACTGATAGGGTTTCCTATCTCTGAAGTCTATATTCAAGTTTTCTTGAATTTCTGGATCTCTATGATTCCAAACATTCTCAATTTGAAGTAACATAGGAAAGAGATGTAGAATTCTCCAGCTTATCAAAAGATATGACCCAAATGTTGTATTCATTATTATTGATTTTTTATTGTTTCCTAATATATCATTCAGAACTAGAATTATCAATAATTGTTTGTTTCAGAAGCAATCCCCATATAAATATTTTCTGTAAACTCAGGGACATGTTTGATGACTTTACAGGGGTCACATCAAGCCTTGGAGAGAATACAGTGCCTTGATGTTTGGCAGTTGGGTCACATTAAATATTTCTTTAAGCTTTTGTCTGGAACTTTTACTCAATCCATGTGAGGGTAACTGAATTGTTTTTATTGTTATATCATTTTCTTTTTGGTTACCTACTTGTTTTTGTCATCTCAAGATTGCTGAGCAATAACCTTCCATTAAAATTATCTTTGGAGCTGATATCATCACCCACAATGATTTTTGTTTTTGGTAGATATCTAACCCTTGACATATTTGCAGTCTGAATCCATGCCTTCTGTGTGACTCCATCCCCTTTACCCATTGCTGTCTTTCCCATGCAGCTTGGTATCTTTCCATCCTTGGGTGTGAATAGCTTCTTAAAAGATTCTTATGCTACCCAAATCACTCCATGTGGAATAGTTTAATGAAAGTTGTACTTCAGCAACCTTAAATATTCCCAAATATTCTAATATGCAGTCATCATATATACATATATTTGAATGCTGCCTAAAATTTTAAATGTGCACAAGTGAACTCTATGAAGCACAATAATTGTCAAATTGCTGTGTTGCATTTTAAACTAATGTATATCCTGCATGTAAATTCAGAAGTAAACTCACACTTTAATACTGCAAAATTTGAGGATGCTAAAACTTGTCCTTGTTTGTGGATTAAGGCAATGCTTAATAAAATGTGAGCACCAAAGAGCTAAATTTGGACCATTACGATCAGATGACAGAAGTTATGACAATAAGAAAAGAGGAACGTATTTAGGAAACTGAAAGTTTTCTGCAAAAAAATTAGGAGGGAGAGAAGAGTCACTGGCTGATCTATTTGACATGGAAACTACTTGAAATTGCTACAGTGCTGTTCGTCTAACTAAGACTTTCACAATACAGCAAAGGTATCAGAAGATTCTTGTTGCTTTGCTTCAGCAGGCTAACAAAGTGATTGCACTGGAAATATTAGAGGTTTTTTTTTTTTGATAACTTCATCATATAATGGAAAAAATTGCTTTTACCACTGGAGACTAATCAATTTGAAGAATACCTCAGATTGTTTTAAAAACATATTTTACATACATGGAGTGAAACAGTCTCCTATGGTTAACTGAATAATACAATGAAATATTTTAAGTGTCAGTTGAAAGGAAAGATATTTTGATATTCCATTTGGAAATCAGGTAATAGAAGTCTTAGGTTGGAAGTGAAACGCCTTTTAACCCTGTTTTCCCTCTTGTAATCTATTACATGCATATTCTAACATATATTATATACTGAAAAATGGTGAGCTCTCACTATATTAATAAACTATAGGTAAACAAAGGATAGATACCCTTCTTCACGTCTTCCATTGTTTCCATTCTACGACTTTAAGAGAGAGAGAGAGAGAGAGAGAAGTAGTTGGCATACTGCCAAGCATCCACCTCTAAATCACATTTTCAGAAAAACTTTTGGGTACAAAACAAAGTTCCACTGGGAAAATAAGGTAATAGGCTATGGGGCTTGTGTGTGTATCCATTAATTACACACCCCCTATGGTGGCTATTTGGTACATAGGCAAAATCACTCTTGACTCCTGTGTTCCCCCTCCATAAGGTTGCTTGCCACTGTCTAAATCTATTTCTAGAAATATTTTCCTAAGAAGTCTAATTTTGCTTATTAGAGCTCATTATAGTATTTCCCCTCTATGGAACAATGACTTTAGTTCAGTCATATGATGGAAAAACTCTAACTCTACCATTATCCCAGACAAAACTATAGATGCTATTTGGGAAGAAGCAGTCTCGGGGGTAGCCTAGTCAGTTATGACTTTAAAGGTGATCACAGCACCTTGAATGTCCCCAAGAAACAAACCAGTAAACAATGTAGCTTCCACAATATCGATGTTATATGGCTATGGTGAGATCTGCTTAACATGTGGACCACATTTTTCACTACTTGCCATTTCTGAGTAGTCTTCAAGGGCACTCTTGCATACAGCAGTTCACCTGGGAGTGACGAGTGACTATTTCAAACAGGTGCATGGACTTCCATCATAGCCCACTGGCTGAAATTACTGTTCTTTCCCACAGGTTTGAGTTTTTTCTTTATGGAGGATAACTGTAAGTCAATAATGGCTTTATCTCTCCAAGGAGATGTTCCTACTGATGACTATGAATATATACTCACTAAACAACGTATTAAAAATCAAAAAATCCTGTTATACCCAAGACCATTTTCTTCAGCAGTCAACCTGCCCTTCATAAATTAGTGAGATATCTATGAGTTTTTAAATTTCAAAGGGCAGTAATCTCTAGCACGCTTTAATGTTCTTCCAAGCTTTTCTGAAGGGCCGATATTAAAAATGCCATGGGAGTTCAGACTGTGCCCCTGTCAACAAGGGGCCATTGAAATCACAGCTCATGTCCTGTTATATTATTTCTTCTATAAGGATTCATGGACTCATAACTCCTTACCTGGTAAAATAATAGCCACGAAATTCTATTTTATGTACATCTGTTATTAATTGGATCAGTATGATACAATTTCTTTGAATATAACTAAATTTTGCTATATTGTCTGTAAAATTAGGCAAACTTTGGCTGACCATGAATGATCTCACCATTAATTGTAATAAGTCTTGTGCTGTTTTATTTTGGTTTAATTTTTAACTCGGGTCTGAGACTGTAATAAAAGATTGATTGATTGACTTCTTCAGCACAAAGTTCCCTGAAATTTGTGCAAATACAGTATAGGAAAATCTCTATATGGGGCAATATATATTTTTTCTGCACTACCTCAGTGTAAATATACAGGAATGAAATCTTTTAAGCATTCAGAATAGCAAATAATTATTGCTTATCAAAATAAGATGCTCTAATTTTATCTCTTATAATTAACCATATAGTATTGACCAATATTGTCTGTAATATGATGCAACCACATTCCACATAATGATGAGAGCAATAAATATAGTATCTGGAGAAAGAGATTCATTTTCCCCGAGTATGGGGTACTACGGTTTCAGAGCTTCAGAACTGGGGAATGAAAAAAAAATCTCAATGAGAAAAATTGCACAAAGGAAAGATGAGTAAACTGCATGCATGTCCACCTATAATGGATCTACTATGTATTAAACTAAAAACATTTGGAAATATTAGAAATATTGCCATCATTTTAATGAAGATGTCAAGATAAGGATCATTACTAAGCACAGAGTATATTTTATCTGGGAAGATCTGAATCCTTCCTGCTCATCTAATCCTCACCTCATATGCCTCTGATGCTTTTGGTTAGTTTTATATTTTAAAACTCATAATATTTGGAGTTCATATTCTTCCCAAAAATAAGATTAAGAAGGTTTTATTTGTCATTTATTTAATTTATAAATTGCTGAATCGAGGGACTCTTAGCAGTTTATAATGCTGTATAGTATAGCAATAAAATCTTCAAGGTGTATTTAACTTAAAATTAAAATGAAGTAAAATTAAAATCATTGAAGTTCCTTCCACCCAACAATTTAGCTGGAAAAATAAAGAATTGGAAGTGAGCAAAAATAGTCCAAGGCAGAAAGGAAGTCATAAACCATTGTTCAGTTAGCTCTTAATCATTTTATTATGATTAACTTGTCTTTTATTTTTAACTTTTCTACTGAGCATTAACTGGTTATGTTATGTTTCTCTTTAACTGGATGACCACAGTTCAAGTGTACAGCCCATCTTCATTAACTAGAAAAAATACCGTGTGAGTTCAATGTGCTGGAGTTGAATGACTTGAATATCTGAACGTTTGTGTGCAAGCCTCCTATTTCAAAGTCTCGTGTTTAAAGTAGCATTGTGGCATTCTGTTGCTGGAGGGGATATTATATAGGACAGGTAATAACTGTTAGCCTAGGTTTCTTTGCCTATTACTTCTAATTTGCAGCATTCCAGTGTGTTCAGTTGTTGACATCAGCAGAAAGCCACAGCACTAAAGCAAAACTTAAATGTTATAGCTTCTCCCCACCCCCACCCCAAGGCTGAAAACTATACAGACAGAGAACAGGAACAAGCAACTTGGCAGTTCCTTCCAGTTGTTTTGAATTACAGCTCAGATAATCCCTCAGGAGCTGGTAGGGATTGAAGTTTAAAATGTCTGGAATGCACCAAATTGCTTGCCATATTTTCAAAATTAATCTTTAGATAAAGATTAATCTCTCTGATCTTTCAGCTCTCTTGTCTTTTTGCATTGCAGTAATATGATTTAGTTAGGCTATGTATAGAAATGTATTTGACATCAGTCGGGTGAACCAAGTAGTGCATCTCAACCATCTCAGCTGTGGATTGGCTGTCGTTATGCTAAACATTTCCATAGGATTTGCCAACAGGAATGGCATATGATTGTAATAGTAGTAAATTATATATATTACACCCAAAGGCAAAATTCTGTAGTTCCACAGCAACAGAACAGAAAACTATAAGCTTTAGACCTGGGCACTTTGGTCTTTGTCCTAAACTTCCACAGAACTTGTCCAATTTGTATCAGTATGTACTCCCATATATTCATTACATCCATATATTTATAAGAAAGTACCAAATGGATTGGAGAATGAGATCATAGTTATCCTGAAGTTATTAAAATATGTAGAAGATTCTTCACTAGACTGTGCTTCTTGACAGTCCATGTTTTTTACCCATTATGGTAAGGGGATATACAGTATTCCATGATGTTTCACATATTCTACCCAGCCTATAGTATACAATGCATTTTTTTTAATGGAAGAGTCATCAAAAGGGCTCCAAATGCTGGAAGACATTCTTATGGGTCCCAGACAATGTGACTGTGCTTCTTACAGCCCCAACATCTACGCAATTCATAGGTACACAGGAACAAACAGAGGAAGAGGGGGGCCTTCTCAAAGCACCAATTTATAAGTTGAATTTCAATAATAGAGGCATATTTATTTCTAAATATGGAATAGTTAATTTACTGTAAATACAGGTAGTCCTCAACTTACAACAGTTGATTTAGTACCATTCGAAGTTACAACAGCATTGAAAAAAGTGATTTATGACCATTTTTCACACTTATGACTGTTGCAGCATCTCCGTGGTCATGTAATCAAAATTCAGATGCTTCTGACTCACATTTATGACCGTTGCAGTGTCCCATGGTCATGTGATCACCTTTTGCAACCGTCTGACAAGCAAAGTCAAGGGGGAAGCTAGATTCACTTCACAACCGAGTTATTAACCTAACTGTAAGTAACTGTACTAATTCACTTAAACTGTACTAATTCACTTAACAACTATGGCAAGAAAGGATGTACAATGGGACAAAATTCACTTAACAAATGTCTCTTAGCAATAGAAACTTTGGGCTTAATTGTGGTCATAAGTTGAGGACTACCTGCATTATCACACACCTTTATATTATTTTAAGACTGAAGCCTAGAAAAAGATGTCATTCCAACTTGGGAAGAGAATATTTTTTTGGGGCCCATTTTAGATAGCAAATTTCTAAGTACTCAGAACAATGTATAAATTTATAAGTTCTTCAGGGATAAAACTATGTGACACATCATCATCTATTGCTATTATGCCCATCATTCCTTTAGAGCAGGCATGTCAAACTGCCGGCCCACGGGCCAGATGCGTCATGCCAAAACTGCGCCCACCCCATCACTGGCAATGGGGAAAAAGTCACGATACATTGTGCGACGTCACGTGACATCGCGAGTTTGACATGTCTGCTTTAGAGGCATTCCCCATTGGGGGAAAAAACTAGGAAAAAAGTATCACCTCATGAGAATATTTAATTTCATATGTACTGTATTTATGACAGTCATTCTGTTCCGAATCATGTGATCACCATTTGTAACTTTTTTAGCCAGCCTCCAGCAAGCAAAATCAATGGGGAAGGCTAATTCATTTAACAACCACATGATTCACTTATCTGCAATGATTTTGCTTAACTGGCAAAAAAAGGTCTTAAATGGGGCAAAACCCACCTTGCTTAGCAACAATTTGGGGCTCTATTGTGGTTGTAAATTGAAACTACCTGTAATTTGCTCAGGTTGTATTTCTCCTATTGGATGCTCATAGAGACACAAAAAATATTACAACTTCCAACAGGATTCTGGGTTCCAGTAACTGAAGTAAATGTGCAAAGAGAGTCATATCACAGAGGAGACAGAAGAATAATTCCCTGCAGAACTAAGGGAAAAGTTACAATAATAGCCATAGACGTCTCAGAAACAGAGTTAGGAAGTTTCAGCAGATGCAGAAGCTGGAAGGATAAGAATTCCCCCCTCTAGCCACTCAAGTGGATGAAAATAATCCTGAAGTCTCAAGGGACTGCCCTTGTGCTAGACAAAGGAGAGCAAAGAGCCTGGGATGCTGCAAACCACAGAGCAGTTGGGACAACATGTCTCACAAGTAGTGATTCCATTACTATGCATTTAAGGGATCTATATTAAGTCAAAGACACTGGGAAGAACCCTTTCAGACTTTCATGAGAAACGATTCACAGTCTCCAGAGGTTTCAGGAAGCTGCGCAATAGCCATCTGGAGAAGAGAGGGAAACTAAATAAAATAAAAAATATGGCAAGTCATCTTAAAAAGCTGCACATGCCTGTTCAGCAGTGCTTCTCAAAATGTGGTCTGAAGACCCATGGGGGGAGGGGTGTCTCCTAGGCTGCCTTCTGAGGGACATGCAAAATCAAAACTATTTTCCAGCCTATGTTAAAAAAAACAATACAGGTAGACTTTGACTTACAACAGTTCGTTTAATGACTGTTCAAAGTGTCAATGGCACTAAAATGTGACTTTTCATACTTACGACCATTGCAGCACCCCCATGGTCACATGATCAAAATGCAGGTGCTTTGCAACTCCTAGTTATATCGGTCGCAATGTCCCGCAGTCATGTGATCATCCTTTGTGACCTTCTGACAAGCAAGCTCAATGGGGAAGCTAGATTCACTTAACAACCGTATTACTAACTTAACAAATGCAGTGATTCACTTAACAACCGTGACAAGAAAGATCGTAAAATGGGGCAAAACTCACACAAAAACCGTCTTGCTTAGCAACAAGAAATGTTGGGCCTCCATTTGAGGATTACCTGTTGAGGACTACTTGTTCAATATTAAAATCCCATCAAATGTTAGAAGTAGTAGCAGCAGCAGTGGAGGAACAGTGGAGCCCTGCCTGTATCTGCCTGTGTGGTGGTAGCAGCAGATTCGAGAGCTGGCTGCAGACAGGAGCATCTTGGCATCAGGAATATGAAAAGATGCGGTGGGCTGATGGTGGAGCCTGGTGGGGCAGCGGATCAGCTGGTGCAGCTCACTGGTGATGTTTGGCCGGTCCTGAAAGTACCGCAGCAATGCAAGGCAAAAGTTAGTTTTCTCCGGACTATTTCATATCCTCCATTTTGCGGCCCATCCCAGGACAAGAGGAGGCAGTTGTAACCCTATTGTGGGCCGCAAAATCGCAAGATGGCTATGGCTACATCCCTGGGAGCAGGAATCCCTGGCTGAATGGAGGATTCAGATGACCTGGTAGACTTGCATCCTGTGCCCAACAACTGGCCAGCCAACTTGGGAGTTGCTTCTTCCCCATTTATAGGACTTGGGTCTCAGATGGATTAGATCTTTTGATTTGATTGTGGTGGCTGGACCAATGAGGACATTGTGGGTTTTGGACTGTCTTGTTGGTGTGGGGCAGAAAAAAAAATGAAATGTGTCAAAATTTGGAAGATCTTCAGAACTCAGTGAATCCAAATTCTCTTTATCTGAAGCATCATATTACAAAGGCATGCCTGGATACAAGATTCATTTAAAGTGCAAGACTGACGAATAGGTTTTAATGTAATCTAATACAAAAAGTTCACTGATATGTCAGATTCCACATTGCTCCTAATGTTTGAGAAACTAATACTTAATGAATTTTGGTATAGTATCAAAAAGCCTATCCAGTTATCTGAAAAATACTCAGAATACATCTCCCTTTTTCCAAGCATATATCTGTGTTAAAGTCAGATCACATGTTTCCACTAAAAATGTATTTCAATAAATTAAATGCAAAACCAACACGAGAATCCAATTGTCTTCTATTAAGCCAAATATTAAGCAAACATCTGAAAAGATGTCTTTTATTTCGATTTTTTATTTATTAAAAAAGTTTCTTTTCATGAAATAGATTTTATTTATATTAATATCTAAGGGTTAAATATATATTTTATATGATTCAATAAATACATATTCTAAAAATGTATCAATTTTAATTTTTAATACAGTAAATATTGATAACTATAACCCATAGAAACAAAAGCTTTTTTGGAGTCCTCCAACATGTTTAAAAATGAGCAGGGGTATTGAGAGAAAAAAAGTTTAAGAAACAATCCAATGTAGCAAGAAATAAGTTTTGCCTTTATTTTAAATTCTGATACAGCAACAGAAATGAAAGAGGAAACAGATGATTATTTTGTAACAAATGGCTTTCCAGTCTGTAATCTGCCTAACATTTAAGAGCAAGAAGCTGGCCTCAGTCAATAATCTACTTTTAAATTTAGGCAGAAAGAGAGGGAATGTTTTGTGTGCAGTAGTTTGGGGATCATTTGTAACTAGACAAACCAGTTATACTACATACCCTAACTTCACCCCAGGGTCAGAAAAAGCCAGAAAAAAGCAGTACAATGGCCAAGGGGCTACAAAATGGTGTTGGCCTTGATTTTGAAGCCACTTCAAATTTCACTAAAGAGAGAAGAGTGTATTGAATTAAATTACTATAAATTTATCATTTATTTTGCAAATGGAGAAGAAAAAAACCTCAGCAGGGAAAGGCTTTGTAAAATTGCATTGTGCCATTAAGCAAAGAAGAGGTGCTCTGGGACTGCGATTTGATGTCAAGTCAGCTCACAGAAAAATATACCACAAAGAAAGGGTGTAACTTTAGAGAGAATTACTTATGGGTGGCAACCTCCAGGCAAATGCACTTTTTTAATTCATCTGTGCAGGAGATAAGGCGAGGGCAGCAAAGAATTATAACCACAAACGGCACCAGAGAATTGAGGACAGGGAACTAAATGCTGCTGTAAATTGGAGAACATAGACAAAGGACCAAATCTGTAGCCATGTGTGGATCGCTGCAGGTGTGTCAGAGGCCAAAGGCACAAATTCACCATATGTGGAGGGAAAAGAAAAAGAGACATACACCATTAGAACTGGGTCACAGTGACTTTTGAAAGCTGATGCATGTCACCACCCCGTAAAAGGCCCACAGCTGCTTGATTATTCACCATAGAAAAGAGACACAAGATCGTAGACACAAACCATTAAAATACACAGCATTGCTTATTTTGATGAGAGGGGAAAGATTAACTATGAATTGAAGAATATTAATTTTAAATCTAATACAACACATACATGCCAAAATAGTTTTCTATTGATATTTATATAGTTCTATCTTATTCTATACCTCTGTGTATCCTTGGGCATCTAATTTAGTATAGTCTAACAACTACTCAGAAATAATTGCTGTAAAGTTATTGTTAAAAGAAATATTAAATGTTTTAGTCCTAGTGGAAATCTCAAAGTACTTGTACCACCAACCCATATCTAAATGACAAAGTTATTTTTAACTGAAGATATCAGGAAACCAGTTCTCTTGAGGTCAAAAATTTAGAAATTGAAGGTTTGTTTACCAGTCCTAAATGCATGCACAAACATTTCCCAGGGTGATTCAATCCAGGTAAATCATTGGGCAGGAGTTAATGTAATTAGAGCAGATCACTGAGTGCCAATGTTCATGTTGCAATGACCTTGTTGCACTGCTTCAAAGGATCAGGCTATTCAGGAATCTAGGTAACTAAGTGAGATAATACAATAATTCAACTGCTGGATTCAACTGCTCACAGACTATTTGGCCAGCCCTGTTAAGGGTACCAAATACAATATATTGTAGTAGAAGAAACATGAACTGATCAGACTTGAATTCTCCAGTACAGGAGATGGATAATCCACCAGTGGGTTTTCTCTGTCTGCCTACTCTTGAGACCAAGTAGCCAAATTTGACATGCCCCCTCTTGCTAGGGGATCCATTCTTAACTTGGTCTCAGCTCTTGAAGACTTGTGTTGGCTTGGCTCTCAGCTATTTCAGGTCAGACAAGAAATTTATTGGTGGATTATCTTTAGATAATTGGCTATCTTTAAATTTAATTACCCTCCCTGACCAAATTCCCCATAGATACTGGGATCCTTTTGGATCTCAATCATTTAAAGGTAGGGTGTGGGGGGGGGAGAATCCCTTCCAGTTTCCTTCCATTCCCAGGGCTCTGGGTTGGGGGGGGGGAAGAAGGCACTAGCAGAGGCTATTTGCTGTGCTTTCTCCCCAGCCTTCTCAGCTTTTTACCCCAACTTGGGGGAAAATAGCAAGCTCCACACCCGGACTCAAATTTGAGTCCAGATCGTCGGAGCTTGCTTGAGCAGCCCAGGGAAGCCGCGGGCGCCATTTTAATTGCCCTTCAGGCAGCGTGAGCCCCTGAAAATACTGGGAACTCCGGAGAACGAGATAGAGCGTTTCTGAGAACAAACGTTTTTGCTCTAAAACCTCCGGATTCAAGACCATTAGCAAGAAAAGATTCACCTGGGCATTGGATCGCCGTGCAGCCCGTTTTCGGAGGGAAAATGGGCCATGGCCGCCATTAACAAGCTCCAGATCCTGCCGGCTGTTGGGGAAGCAATTTAAAGGCTTTTTGCAGATCGGGGGGGGGGGTAGCCTTCCCTTAACTAACCCCAACCGCGTGCGAACGGGCGCAGCCACTCAGCGCCCAAATTCCTCGTGAGGCCCTAGACCAAACGAGGCCTGCCCTGACTGACGAGGCCCATTGAGCCTAACGAAGCCTGCTGCAGGAGGCGCGCAAACCAGAAGGCCACGTGGGCTCAGGGAGGCCCAGCTAGGCCAATCAAAAAAAAAAATTACAGCAGGGCACAAGGAACAAGGGGAGGGGAACCCTGGACATCCCTTCCACTTGGTAGTCGCCATCTTGAATAATTTTATTGAACTATTCAGGCCTCTAGTCCTCATTGAGGTAGCCTCAAAATTTAAAAAAATTTTCCCTTACTGGTGCACATTGCCTGGTCATCTAAGGCCTCCGGGAGGAGCCCAGAGAGTGGCTCCAAACGTGCCTTTATTAAGATAAATTTTAATCATATCCCAAAAAACTGCAGCCTCCTGAACACACCGAAACTTATTGAGAAATTTGAAGTCAATTAGGCTCAACAAATCATTCTAGCTGTAGCCTCCATGCATTAAAAAGAAAATAAAATGTCTGTCATCCAATTTAAGTAAAAATAACAACTCTCAAATAAGAAACCAACTGAGAAATTTTAACACACCCTGTATGCAATTGGCAGAAATTGGTGAGATGTATATAATGGCAACCTTAAGCAGAAATTAGTTTCAATTGTGATTTAAAAGTAAAATGAACTGAATTATTTCCTTGCCATGTAGTCCAATACAAAAAAGACAATTCGTCATTAACAAAAAACAAAAATCAAGATGAAAAAACAGAAGCCGATACTTATTCTAGAATGCTTATTTTTAATTAATTGTCATAATGACAATTAAGGAATTAGTAAGTCAAATCAAGTCTTGGGTGCTTTTTGAGTTTGTTGTTTGCTTGCAGATATATACCCAATTGGATGATGATGATGATGATGATGATGATATTACCTAGTGATGATGTAACTAGTTAGGTAATGAAACATCTGCAAGCAAATAAACAAGCTCAAAGAGTATCAAGCACTCTACAATTCAACCCTGAGTTACATAGATTTTCTTCTGTGAAATAAGTATGTACATTATACATCCAGCAGTCAAATGATCTTGAGGTTATTTTTCCTGAATATTTCAAACTTCCAAGAATTCTGAAAGGAAGCAGGAATGGAAATACGCCTTAGATTAAGAAACTACGTCACAATAACAGGATGCTATTTTGAAGGTCAGTGTTCTATCCCAGCCTATAGACGTCCTTGTTAAAGGCACAAGGACCAAACCCCTGTTGATAAAATAGGCTGGAGATTTTAAAACAAAACAAAACCCTTTTAATATGGGTGACAAACCTGCCAGATAGTCCAAAACACAAACAGCAAAACTCAATCCAAATGAAGGAAATAGTCCACAGGAAACACGATGCAAACAGAAGAGTAGTCACAAGCAAGACAAACAGACCAGGATCCAAAGAAGTACTTTGCAAACGGTTGCCTTCAGCAACCAGCACCGCCCACACCTCCTCTTTTTATACAGCAGTCCCAAGGTGTTGCCTCTCAATGCCTTCTCCTTTTACCCTGGAGTTGCCTTATTGACTGCTACTGATTTACTCTTGCTAATTGACGACGTGTGTATGCATCAATTAGCATGTCCATCAGGTGTGAGTCCTCCGAGTCTGACTCATTCTCCTCACACAGCTGAGCTTCATCAGGAACACAACTGGAGGGCCCAGGCTCTGCATCAAACCGTGAGTCCTGTAATTCATCAGAGCCTCCCTCTGCCCCTGATGGCCCTTCAAATGCCTCCTCCACCTCCTCCTCAGATTCCTCAGACTCAGCTGTTGGGAGCATAGGCTGGCACGGAATCACAACAGTCAGTTTGCCATGTTGTAATATACCTATTAAAGTCTTGTTGAATTAACCCTGCATCAATGTCGTATTTTTTTCCCTTTGTTAGTGGGGTTGAACTTCTTCAGGGAACTGCCACTGTTCTAAGAAGGAAAGTTCCTTTTCAACTCCTCAGTTACTTTGACTCAGTAAAGAATGTATTTATGTTAGTCATTTTGAACTTATATGTTTGAATACACATAGACAATGACAGATCTAAGGAGGAATCAGTTCTTTTTTTTTAAGAACTTTTTTTTATTTTTCCCAACTCTCCCCCATACATATCAACAAATATACCACAATATTTTATCACGTGTTAACATACATTCTTTTTACATTCTTATCTATCAGATACTCTTAATAAAATAAAACAAATGCATACACATAAATTTTTGTGTTGCTCGCCCATTTCCCCTTTCACTGTATCCACACTACTACTCTTTCTTCTCTACCTTCTTTCTCCCTTTCTTCTCTTTCTTCCCTACTTCCCTTTTCTTCCTCTCCTCTCCTCTTTCCTTCACCACTCCCCTCCCATTTCTCCCCACTTCTCCTCCTCTTCTCCTCCAACCTTCCTACTTCCTTCCCCCCTCCTTTACTCTCTTCTCTCTCTCCTTTCTTCTCTCTCATCCCTCTTCAGATACAATTCAGGGGTAATGTCCAAGCAACTCCTCTTTCTAAATTTCCCTATCTATGATTATATATAATAAGATTAACTTTCTATTACGTTAATACTTCTATTTATCTGACCTTCCCGGTATATACTTCTGTAAATATTTATACAACCTCCGATTATTCAATACTGTGTCGCCTGGGTCTCCCTCCTTATCTCCTCCTTTTTCTTCCATCTAAATTGGCGTTAACTATCTTTTAACCATATTTTTTATGATTGGGTGAAAGGAGGAATCAGTTCTGTAATACTGCATGTACTACAGTATGCATGTATTTACTCTAGCTGCATGTATGCTATTGAAAATGATAGGAGCATTTATTCAGGGACGCCGTTATCATCAAAGCAGTCATTGAATGGGGCATACATGTATTAAGGAAATGTTTTGGAATTCTGCAGAACACCTTAACAGATCAAATGACATAAAAGGGAGGAAGAAGCTGAAGACTTTAATGATTAAGACCAATGTTTTTTTGTTTGCCCTGAGTTCTATGGTAAATAATTGGTATCAAGATGCAGGTTGTAGACTTACTCAACAGCAGAGTGACACAATGGATGACCCCATTTCTAACCTTGGATAAAGTACAGAGGCTCTGCAAATTAATAATTAATCCATCCCTTAAGAAATTATTGCCTTTAGTAATGACTTTAGGAATCAAAAAATAGTTTCTAACCTACCATTTCAGGAGGGAGCTAATTTTGGTGATAGAGGAATTTTTTCAGATTTTGAGGAAGAAAGGCTTCTTTTTCTTAATTGATTTGTCAATCCCATATTCAGAGAGCTTTAAATTAATTTCCTTGGTTCTGTCAGATTTCAAATATAAGGGTCAATGCAGAGCAGAATTGTAACATTGTCAAGGCAAGTCTCCTTTGAGCTGAGCTTCTGGTGACTTCATGGATATTTCTGAGCATTTTCTTACAAGAAATTCCCAGCATTTCTTTTCAGTTCCTTTCTGCAGCACTGTCTGCTTGATGATAATTCTGAGGTTACTGAATCAAAAATTTTACAGTGAAGTACAGCTTCTCCCCAAGATGAATCTGTGGGAAGTACTACACTGATTTGTATTCTGATTTCTTTTTTTAAACAATATTTTATTATTTTTTTATAATCACAAATCCTTACTATTTTATCAGCAACATGTTTTCTGGGTTCAAATGTTTAGCTTACTTACTAATACATGTTAAACTCTTTTCTCTCTACCTCATTTTTCTAGCCATTGATAAAATGTATCCCATGTTCTAAAGTATTCTGAATCTTCTTTCTCTTTCATTTTCATTGTAAGTCTGTCCATTTCTGCACAGTCCAAAATTTTCTTAATTATCTCTTCCTCCGCTGGTAATTCTTCATCTTTCCAATGTTGAACAAATACAATTCTCACTGCAGTTAGTACATGTAACATTAAATATATACATTCTTTCTCATGATTTCTTACAATTATACCTAACAAAAATAATTCTGGCTTAAAATCTACATTTTTTTAGCATTTTCTCTAACCTTATATGTATTTTTGACCAAACTCTTTTGGCTTTAGGGCATGTCCACCAAAGATGATAGTATGTGCCTGGTTTTTGTCTACATTTCCAACAATTGCTAGATATATTTTTGAACATTTTTGCTAACCTCACAGGTGTTAAGTACCATCTGTAAAACATTTTATATAGGTTTTCTTTGTAAGCCACCAACTTTGTTATTTTAGAGTTTCTTTCCCAAAGGCTTTGCCAGTTTTCTAACTCTAGGTTATGCCCAAAGTTTTTTGCCCATATTATCATTGTTTCTTTAACTTGTTCCTCTTTCATCTTTAAACTTAATATACACTTATACAGTTTCTTAATCAATTTTTCATCTGATGTCAATAGTATCTGGTCAAATTCTGTCTGTTCTTTATAAAATCCAGATGTTTTAGCATCTTTTTCATATCTCGTTTGAATTTGCAGGTGTGGCAACCATGATAGATCAATGCCCTGTTCTTTCAGTTCTTGTCTAGATTTTAGTTTTCTTTCAATATTCAAAATGTCTTTATAAGTCATATTTTTCTCATAGTTAATTAGATTTGGATGAACAAACACTTCCATTGTTGAAAGCCATCCAGGTATTTCCATGTAAATTTTCGCTTTTACCTTTTCTCATTCTAGAAGACGTGTTTTTCTTATATAGTGGTTTTGAAAGTATCTATGTATTTTATTCTTCCCATACCATAGGAAGGCATGCAATCCAAGTTGTGGGTCATGCCCCTCTAGGTATAGTAATCTTTTATGTCTAAGAGTCACCCATTCTTTTAACCATGTTAATACAGATGCTTGATAATATAAAGCCCAATCTGGCAGCCCAAATCTTCCATTTTGTTTTGCTTCTTGTAGCATTTTCAATCTAATTCTGGCTTTTTTTCCTTGCCAAATAAATTTCAAGATCAATGTATTTAATTCATCAAATACTTTTTTTTCCAGTTTTATAGGTATTGTTTGAAATAAAAAGAGTAATTTTGATAAGATATTCATCTTCACCGGTGCTATTCTCCCTAGCACTGAAAGTTGTAGATTTTTCCATTTTTCCAAGTCTAGTTTTATTTGTTTTAATAATTTTACATAGTTGTCTTCTTTTATTGTTGCACATTTTGCTGTTAAGTATATCCCCAAGTATTTAACTTTCTTAGCTATTTGAAGATCTGTTTTTTTCTGACAATTGATTTCTTTGTTTTGGTTATCACTTTGGTCTTTTCTCTATTCAGTCCTACCACTTCTCCAAATTCTTCTATCTTTTTCAGAAGCTTGGGGCTTGTCTCAAGCAGTTCTTCTAATTTAAAAACCAAGTCATCCGCGAATGCTTGTAGTTTATATTTTTCATCTTTTATCTCCATTCCTTTAATTTCTGAGTCTTGCCTAATATTTCTATTCAATACTTCCAGTGTTAATATAAATTATAATGGGGATAATGGACATCCTTGTCTTGTGCCTTTTTTAATATTAAAATTTTCTGTAAAATCTCCATTTACAATTACTTTAGCTATTTGTATATGATAAATTGTTTTAATTATATTAAAGTTTTCTCCATTTTGTTTAGTTGTTGAATCATAAATTGCCAATTTTCATTATCAAAAGCCTTCTGTGCATTTAGAAATATTAGCGCATCTGCTTCCCTGGGTGCATTTCAAAGTATTCCAATATATCTAAAATCATTCTTAAATTATTTTTTATTTGTCTCTTAGGTAAAAATCCATTTTGGTCTGCATGTATAAATTCAATCAAAAATCTCTTTAATCTTTCTGCTATTGAAGCAAAAAAATTATAGTCCATGTTTAATAAGGATATTGGTCTATAATTCTTTATCTGTGTCAAGTCTGAATCTTCTTTGGATATTAAAGCAATGTTGGCTTCTATCCAAGTATTTGGTATTTTAGCCTCTAAAAGTACCTCATTACATAGTTCTTTTATTAATAAGCTTAATGTATCTTGTAGGCATTTAAAAAACTCTGCGGGTAGCCCATTTGCCTTTTTATAGCCTGTTACCTCCATCATTGATATTTTTTCATTTAACAAGTTTTGGATGTTCTCTGAAATTTTTGGTAAGTCAGCTTTTTTATATATTGCTTTATTTTGTCTTGAGAAGTTTCTTCTGTGTCGTAAAGTGTCTCATAAAAATCTTTGATTATTTTTTCATTATGTTATTTTGGACTTGTAAATTCCCTTTTGAATCTTGCAATTTATTTATCAATTTTTTCTCTTTCTTTTTTCAATTTGTGTGCTAACAACCCACTCAGTTTATTAGCATTTTCAAAAATGTTTTGTTTTGCCCTTTTAATTTGTTGGGCCATTTTTTCAGCCTCTGCTAAGTTTAATTTATGTTTTATTATTTCCATTTGCTTTTTAAGAGTTTTCTTTTGTGGATCTCTTATTAGTTCTGATTCCAATTTTATAAATTCCTCCTTTAACTTTGTTTGTTGTTGCTTTTTTTCTTTATTCTTTTTTGCCATGTAAGCTATAGCCAAATATCTAAAGTATTCTTTGGCTGTATCCCACACATTCCATTTCCTTTGTTGCTATTTGTATAAATTCTTTCTCTTTCAGAAAAGATTGATTCAGAGATATCATATGGATATCCCCCGAATTAAGCATGATTATACAAGAGATCAAGATAGAAACTAATATATGGGCAGACCGTTATCCGATAAAGATGACTTGGAGAGGAGCTAAGAAAAAAACTAAGAAGATCTCTGAATCAATCTTGTTATCTTGTAGGCATTTTAAAAACTCTGCGGGTAGCCAATCTGGACCCAGAGTCTTATTTTTTTTGCCATTTATAGCCTCTGTTATCTCCATCCTTGATAATCCGCAAGGTCCTACTATTCAAAGTTAATAGTCCAAGGGAGATCACCAACAGTTGAGCTTCCACTGTCCTTAAATAGCTCTGAGATTAAAAATCTAAAATCCAATAGACTCCCCAGACAACAAGAAGAAAAAAGAAAAGAAACAAAAGAAAAAAATAGGGAGAGGAAAAAAAGTTTATAATCCACTTCTGTCTTCCGACCCCCATCCGGAGATCCCTTATGTGCACTTAACAAGCCGCGTGCACTTTAACGAGCAAGGGGAGTGATCTCGTTCAACGCACGAGATTCACTCCGTGTTTTTGAGTTATGAGTGGAATGAGCAGGCTCCATTACACTCGTCACTCGAGGACTACCTATATTCCAATTCAACAGTGTTCAGAATCTGGCTTTGCCCACGTATTAGACAGATGGTGGTACAGATTATTAGTAATCCAGATTCCCTCACACGGTCAGGACTAAATTCTAGCCAACTAGAACAGTCACACTACATTAAATCTTGTGGTCTGGTAAGGAATATTGTTGAAGTCAAAAAAAGAGTTGAGTTTTAGCTTTCTTTTCAAATTCAGGTTATGATAGTAGAGGAATTTCTATGCAGCCTTCAAGCATTCACTCTGGAACTAACCTCTACAAACTCCACTCCATCCCTAAGAGTGGGATAGACGCAAAATTGACATCTGCAGAAAATCTTGCTAATTACATCCTAGATTTTCTCTACAAGCTATAGCAAAAGAAACATTACAATGTTTAATGTAGCATATTAAATTTATTTAATTTTAAAAAGCAGTTCTGCCTTTAACTTGTTCTAGGTTTCAGTGCCACTTTCGTTGGATTGTCCTTTTCCTAGTCTTTTTACCCAAAAGAAAACAACAAAACAGAATCAATCAGCCTTCTCTTCTCATGTGCCATCACATTGGCTGGGTCATGTATCTCAATAAGCCAAGCTGGATTAACGTCTAAAGTATAAATGGTGTAATTTTCCCATGAGATGAATTCCTAATCCATAGTTTATTAATCACAGTTGGTCATTTCACAGAACCTACCAAGTTAAAATTAAACAAATCACACTCTGGCTTAGCATAATGTGTGAGCCCAAGTTAGAACTGGAGCCAATTTTACTTCTGGGTTAGCTGCAGTATAACCAGAATTACAAAAAATACAGCCTTTCCATCTTCACTTCACTTCACAAATTTGAAGAGCTGGGGGGACATGTTTCCTCATTTCTGGGAATTCTTCACTCAACCAGCCTTCAAACAATCCATTCACCCCACTGAATTTCAACATATTGAAACTTGCCTCTTTCCTCTTCCCTCTCTCGGGGAAAAGTTCCCTTTTCCGAAAATGCTGAGATCCAGTGATTTCCCCACTATAGCTCGCAAAAAGCCCTTATATGCAACAAAAAGCAATGTCCACTCAAAATCTTTTTTGCAGTGATTACAAAACAGACGAGAAAAGCAGGGGTGCTAGTACAATAATGTTCTTTTTTTCCCCTTTTTCCTTGGAGATAGGAAGAAATGCTTGTTGCTCCAGGATCTGTGATAGCTTAAGAAACTAGGACACCAATTGGATACTCTTTCTTGCAGCCATTCTCTGGTAACCTTCAACTTGCTTATAATACCTGTTCTGCATATTTCAAGATTGGCAAAACAAAGGCAAATGCAATACGGCTTTAAATTGCGGGGGAGGAGAAAGCAGCATGAAGTGGAAATGTTCACATTCACAGGCTCTAATAGAGATATATTTGCATGGGGAACACCCTTATTTGCACTGAAATGAACAACAAAACAAAGCAAGACTGTATCAGAGCATGAACAATCCGGGAATAATTGCTGAGAACTCGATTTAAGTGCTACACCAAATCCTAGTATGCAATGGCGACACCTGCTGGCGCAAAAGGAAAGGGACGGAAAGTACCGGCGCTTTGAAGCTAAACATATTCATAAGAACCGTATAGATTTTCCTACACTTTTTTTTAAGGGAGTAAGGATCACTAAAGTCAAGATTTTAGAATTAAAATTTAAAAAATAGAGAAAAAATTGGGAATATATAAGAAAATAGCAAAAGAAAAAATTCGTAAAGAATCAACTTCTAATCTTCTTTACAGCAGTTATAAATGCATTTATATTTTGCCCTAAGGTTTCATCATAATTTCCCTCTTTCTATAGCAGTGGTTCTCAACCTTTTTAATGCCGCGACCCCCAACTGGTCATAAGTCGAGGACTACTCAACCGGTCGTAAGTCGAGGACTACTCAACTGGTGCAGCACCGTTTGCAGAATGGGACTTTTGGCGGGCTCAGCAGGGCAGAGACAGCCTGGACAATTCCTATTGGCTTTTGAAAGCCAATAGAATTAGACTCTATTCAAGAGAGTCTATTCTATTGGCTTTCAAAAGCCAATAGAATAAAAGGGAGTAGCACAGCTAAGGAAAAGGGGGAAAAAATGGCGGACTGCGTTGTTTGGTGACCCCCGTGAAATGGTCGTTCGACCCCAAATGGGGTCCCAACCCACAGGTTGAGAACCACTGTTCTATAGTCTACTTTTCTAATCTTCAAACCCACAAATTACAAGTTCATTTTTCTTTTTCTTTTTTTCAGCATGAATGGAAACATAACATTTATGCTTTGTTTTTGTTTGTTTTTTTGTCTAGCTGAAATAGGTGTTAAAAATAATGGAGGAAAAAAACCTATGCTGCTAGGGTATACTAGCCACTTTGGAGCAACCAAGATAATATTCTTGCTCCTACTTCCCAAGGGTGTGTAAGTTCACTGGACTCATTTGGGCCATATTACTGACCAGCCAGGTGAATATTTGCAATACAAGTACTTAGTTCATTCAGTGTTATTTTGCCCTACGACTCAAAGCTGCGTGCAAGCAAAATACACAAAGAACCCACAAATATATTAATATCATGAGATTGCTTACACTGAATCTCAGCAAGTCTAAAAGAGGATATAGAATGCAGCCAAAAAACAGTTTAGTCAAACAAACAATTATCTACCAGCAAAATACACAAAAACAAGTATCTCTCCTGTCTAATAAACTGAGATCCACAATTAAGGAAACTCTAATTTCTTGTTAGCCAACATTTGAATGTATTTTTTCTATAAAGGAACAAGGAAAAGAACTTTCAGACAAAGTGTAATAGTTGATCTGTTGAGTACATTTTCTAGGTACTTTTCCCTTTTTTCTTTTCTATTGCCATAATTTTCAATTTTGAAGTAGTCTTCACTCTTTAAGATTGTTATAACCATCAGAGTAGCTGGGAATCAGGTGGGATATAAATTTAATAAACTACTATACATACAACAATGTGAAATCACAGCTGTCAATTCTTTAGCTGACAGAGGCCTTCATTTGCATTGAGTTTTCCCAAGAATTTAGGATGTTGTAATATACCAGCACAGAGTATATATGCAGTTCCAAGCAAGGTGGCCTTGTGTAATTGACAGATTTGTCAATTGTGCAGACTTTGTCATTGTGCAGATTTTCTAATTTAATAATTTTAATGAATTATTTTATGTATTGAAACTTTTCTT
The DNA here is from genome assembly GCF_016545835.1 of Crotalus tigris. NCBI lineage: Eukaryota > Metazoa > Chordata > Lepidosauria > Squamata > Viperidae > Crotalus > Crotalus tigris. Next base: position 126,360 of record NW_024096660.1, read on the forward strand.
TGTTGATTATTTTAGCATCTAAAGTAAGCATTGGTTAAGTCATGTTGTTAAACCATAACTTGTTAAACAAAGTACTTTGCTTATATAACAATTCATGGTTTATAAAATACAGGGGTTGGATTTCTACAGCAATGTTAAGAAAAAACAAAGCAGAATAGGCCACAGTTTCATTGTCAGCATATGTACCTCCTGAATTTACAGGTTATACCTGCATAATGGAGAAAAGTGACAATAACTAAAGAGAATGAACATACTATTGGGACTAATCTGGTCTTCCAGGATACACTTATGTCTACTTGATGCTAAACACAAAAGAAATTTTGAAAATGATGAACAAGGGAACTTGAGCAGGGTTTTTTCAATCTGGAACAAGAAACTACAATACACTCTTCTCCACAACTATTAAAGTCACAAGAACTCTACAGCTTTGTCTGGCAGCTATCACACAAATCCTGATATTAGATTCACGTGCTGTTCATAAAACATCTAAATAAATCTCACTGTATGTGTGTGCATGTGTAGGCTAGAGAAAATTGCCTTGGTAATGACCATTTTTTTATTGCCCAAAAGCAAGACAATGTTTTTGTTATCAAACTATCATTAGAGAAACCCTACAATCCTTGGATCAGTGTTCCCTTGGGAGGGACTTACTGCCCATCACTCTGTTGCAGTCATATGCACCAGGGATGTCTGGGGGGGAGGACGACAAAAAAAGTGAACTTGGCAAGCACACAATTAAATATTTGGCTTTCTTATGCAGCCTGTGTGCAATGCTCAGTTAAAAAGGACTTCACTCATTACCATCTTGATTTTTTGACATCCCCCTCCCACACATGTCCTTTTACAATACGCCCTGCTCTCCTTACCAATTCCAGAGGCATTTACCTTGGGCACCTATATTAACAGTATTTCTGCTTGCACATCAACTTGAAAAAGGAAGAGAAGTGTTTCTCAGTTTGATTTCAGTGAATGCCAGAAAATGTGGAGCCCAAGTTAAAAGTATCAAATCCCGGCTTCCAGCTTGGTTTAGAGCAAACGTTATGGTACTATAGAATTCCAGTAGTAACTCACTTGGTTTTCCTTCTCTCCACACTTAAGATTTTAAAAACAAGAGTTGCCATGAATCACTTCTGCCTCCAGACTGTAACGTCTCACCTGAAAATTATTTTTCCAAGCGCAGCTAAATTGAATAAGCTGTTGTTACTTAGCAGGATGGGACAGGTATTTTTCTTTTATTAACATTATCAACAGGATCTAGGCTTCAGCATTGCCATTATTGTACTGCTAATAATTGGCTTCAAGTACAGCTCCTTCCTTAGCATGCAAGCCAATAATTGGGTTCAAACCATACTTGGGTTGCTTTATCATGGTTTCTTGATTATGTGCCATCAAATTGGTGTTGACTCAGCAATCATGAGACAGCATTTTCATCGTGACATCTCTTCCTAATTTGATCTAATGGTGTGCTTTTAAGTACATATTTCATAATTCTTGCTACATAGCAGACGGCCACAAGAGTGTAACTGCAGGGCCACCTTTCTATTGTTGGGGGGGGGGAAATTAGGTGGCAACAGAGAGATTTTTAAAATGGGAAGTAAAGAGTTGTTAAGTGTTGTGGTAAAACTTACAAAATCTGAAAAACCCAGGATGGATTTACACAATACTTTAAAACAATGTTTCTTTCAGCTTCTTTTTCTCAGGATAGTTCCCACTTTCAAAAATTATGGGGGATCCCAAAACAACTTTTGTTTGTATGGTTTTGTATTTACCGCATTAAAAATGAAAATCAACACATTCACTGCTGCTTTTCATAATTATTTGATAGGATTGATTAAACATAGGCTGGCAAAAACTTTGATTTCATGGATCCCTTAGAGGGTCTTGGGGCATCCTCACAGACCATGCTTTGAGAAATGCTGCTTTAAAGGTATGTATTTTTTATGTGTATATTCTGAACTTTGTTATTTATTGAGCAAACTTTACTAAATATGGTTTTCACCTATGAGAATATATGCAGAGAATCTAGTTCTGTTAGAAATCTTTACTCTAAACTTAATTACCATTAACAGATTATATCCCAAATCACACAGGAGTTCCCTATGCTTGCTAAGTATTAGTTGGGCCTAATTAACCATTAAAACCATAAAACTCCTGAGTAAATTTACAAACACTTCTCCCTCTGTTTCAGGATCTTCCAATGTAAAAAGGCCTTACTGATTAATTAGGGCTATTTGGCACCTTTAAATCTGATGAGATAATAGAGAACATTTGAGCAGAGAAGGCATGCTCAAAAAGAACAATCTTTAAAGTTTCCTTTCCTTCCTGCCTAGCTAAGCACAAAGTTAAAAGCAAGAGACTAGGAAACAGAGGAAGTTAAATGCTCTAAAAGAAGCAGAATATTTCATGAATGCTCTACAAGGGAGACAACTGCATGGATGTATATATGCACTCATGCACTCATTCTATCATATATAGGCATCTATGTATGTTCAATGAAGGTGCTTGACAAATCATTGCAATGTTTTTTCTTCTGTTGTTTTTTGCTTTTTTGTTGGGAAATGATGCTACCACTCAAGTTCCAAGGGTTTTACAGACTCCAAATGTTGGAGTAAATGACAAGGAACTGGTAAGTAGAGCTATTGCACTAAATATTAGAACAAAGAACAGTTTTCCTATGAATTTATTATGAACATGCCCAATATCTAAAAGACCCTTATTTCAAGTACCACTATAGGCTAAATAAATGCATTAGTTTGTTGTCACACTTGATCTAACCTGACTGAACTTTGCAGTAAGTCAGAATTAGTTGAAATATTGCCATGACTGGAATGAAGGAACAATGCTTGGATTCTACCTATATTATGCCAGCCCCTGAATGCATGCCTAGATAAGAACATGATTTAATTTTTGGGTTTTATTTGTACAGATGCAGGTTTCTCTTGAAGTATCCCAGCATGTCCAACCAGGTAAGCTTTAAAATCTCTATAAATAAAGAATAAAGTGGTCATTTTTATGTTAATTTTATGTGAATTAGCTTAAATCTGAAGTGCAACTCAGAGGTTTAAGAAAAAATATATGAATTCCAGCAAAGCTTTTTCCCTGCTTTTAAACTACTTTGATTCAGATGGCAGGATCAACTATTTCTTCTGATTTGTGCTCGAGTAGTTCTTTCCTAACTAAATCATAAGTTTGGCCTCTTTTGAAATAAGTATACTGAACTTGAAGGAAAATTACAGGAGGAGCTTCCAATTCAAATATCTAGGGAAGAAGGAGAAGTGACCATGATCTGTATTTGTCATCATTCACCTGAACCTCCAACACAGCAATGCTCTCAGAACAATTATTTCACTCAATCTTTCTAAAATCTCATGCCATTTTACAAAGTCATTCATCCTTGTCCTTCAGTCTCTGGCCCTTCTTCCTAAATGTTATGATCTTGGTTTTTTGTTAATTGGTTGGTTTTTCAAATTGTAGTAATTCCTCACCAGTTTCCTGTGTTGCCATTCATTTTCCTTAAACAGATTCTTAGTAGAATAAGCCATGGAGCTCTAACTTGGCAGGAAGCTTAGGCAATAGGAACTGTGGATATGGAATCGGTATCCTGAAAGAGCAATTGAACTGTCACAATAAAAGTCTGTCAAAATGAATTTGCATGGTTTGTAATTGAGGCAGGCTCTTTTTGTTGATGGCTTTATTTTCAACAGTTGTTTTTGAAGTTTTGGAATTACTCATATGTATATCTCAGCCGTGGTGAGTTAAGCAATACCGTGATCTCCCTCTCGCAGTGCCTGGAGGCTGGTAAGAGCTGGATAAGGAACAATAGGTTGAAACTGACCAGAGGGAATGGTTCTGGGTTTGGTATACTTTAGTTCATGGAGAATTGCCATCTTTGGTCTTGGAGCGGGTTGTACTGCCCCCAGACAAACCTGGTACATAATCTGGAGCTTTTTCCTGGACTTGCAACTCCTGCTTGAGGAGGTGGCAGTCAAAGAAAGGCTATTGCACAACAGCAGATTGTGCATCAGTTGTGCCCTTTCCTGGTCCAACAATTCCTGCTCACAGTCACCCATGTCCTAGTCACCTTTCATTTTTATTATTGTGATGCCCTTGAAAAATATCCAAAAGCTTTAGTTGATTAAAAATATAATGGCCCATGTGGTTTTGTGCAACTTTAGATTTGCGATTTGTCACCCTTCTGTGGGAGCTACATTAGTTGCCAATTTGTTTTAAGGTCCAATTCAAGGTGCTGATTATCATCTTTAAAGCCCTATATGGCTTGGCCAGGTTACATGAATTACTGTCTCTTCCCAATTATATCTACCTGACCCACCAGATTGGAGAGGCAGGGTATGTTATGGGTTCCCTCCACTAAGATGGTCCATCTAGTGGGACCAAGACAAAGGGCCTTTTCCGTAGTGGCTTCCTCCCTATAGAACATCATCCCCGCAGAGATAAGATTTTTGGCCCTCACCTGGATACTATTTTCAAAGGCCCTGAAGCAGGGGTGTCAAACTGCTAATCTGCGGGCCAGTTTCATCATAACGAAGCCGCACTCACCTCATTACCGGCAAAGCAAAATTTTTATTCTAAAGTCTGTCTCTGACATAGTTAGACATATAAACAAATATAAGTTTACAAACTCAAAATTGTTTATGTTGTGTAATACAGTAATATTCCATAGGCCTTCAAAGAGTTAATGTTGCAGTTTTTCTGCCAATGTGCAGGACAATTTTATTGATTTCCCCGAGTCTATTTAAAGTATAGTAAAATCTAGATCCATCCCACCAACAGATGGCAGCCAATGGGCTTGCAAAACTGTATCTATAATTTTCCCTCAGTGGGAAGAAGAAGGATGGGAAGATGGCTGTGACGATTTCTGGAGAGATATTTTGGTAGAGAGTGAGGAAAGAATTAAACTCTTGGTAACTTATGTCATCTTCTTGCCTTCTTGCCTCTCGAATGCCCATGTACATTCCTGTGAAAAGGTGTCATTAAAAAAAAGAAAGAAATTTGGGAAATTTTCTCTCCTAGTGTATTTGAATGGCTTTGAAGGAAATATTTGGTGCAACTGGATGGTTTGGGCAGGTTCTAAACAGCACATCCTTATTTATAACACAGGATTCAAAAGTGATGATCTCTATGACAAAATTTTCTTTTTTCCATGGAATTTCTTCACTTGCAGGAACAAGTGCTTGTTGGAGAAAAGAGATCCATGCTTTTGCTACTTATGCTAAAGGTGTCCATTTTGTACGCCTGATGAGATATTCTGTTAGTTCTAGAAGAGGAGGATTTTCAGGACAGTACTATGTCCTCAAGCAATCAGAAATTAGGCCTTATTCCATAGATGCTACTGGTGCTGGAATGTTTGTTCCACAACCATCTCTGCTAGCTTCAGTCAATATACCTCAACTGTATAAGGAAAGATTGCTATTAAAACTGGATGATGCCCATTCTCATATATCTGCAAACACAGAACTGACCAGGTAACTGAACTTAATGAGACATAACAAACAAGAAAAAAAGTTGTTGCAGCTCTTAAAGGCTTTGCTTGGAAAATTCCAGACATGCTACTCACAGTCAAGCAATCTTAGTTGGGTATCGAGATTTTTAAAGGGCAGTGCAAATTCTCCTTACAGCTTAAAATTTTCTGCAAAATTATTAGAAATGAGAAGCCCAGAGATCCAAAGAATCAGCACTGAAGAAATAATATAGGCCTCATTGAGTCAGTTATGCCATTCAGTGTTTATTCTGATAATAGTGACTTAAAATTTTCGACCCTAATCAACTCTCCCAGTCCCACAGGAGAAATGGAATTTCCAAGCCAAATTATAAATTCTACTTTGGAACACTTTATTATGAACCTCCTGTGGACAAATAGCAAATTGGCACAGTTGGATTGTCTTACTTTGGTTGCACATTCTCTGATTATCTCCCCTGATAGGGTGGCTATCGAAGAAACAAGGAATGAAATGATTAGTACTCAGAGTTTCGAAACAGAAGGGCTGACAAGTTCCCAAAGAAATGTTCTGTTTCAGGAAACATCGAGTAGAGAAGTTGGTTTGGAGAGTATCTTGTTACCAACCACAGAAGAAAACTGCATAGTTATAAAGATGCATGAGAATGACTTACTTTTTTCTCTTTGGAGACAAAAAGAGGACTGATAGGCCAGCTATGTACAACTGTGCCAGCTTTCAGTGATGCCAAATCTGCTACTGAGTAGGAAATTGGAATTGCACCAATTCTTGATGATGAAGCCGGTATAATGTTGGATAATGTTAGTACTATTGTAAAAAGCTTTGTGGAAGCAGCCAGTCATCTAAAAGTCATTTCATCTCTGATAGTGCCATACAATAATCTGAAAGAAGAGTTGCATTTGAGTCCCAGAAGTCATTACCAAGAACGTTCTAGAATTGACATTTCTCATGATTTAGCTTCCAAGATGATATATGAATCAGACAGGTTTAAATCAAAAGTGAAAAGGAGTTTCTTTTGGAATTTAGTTACCAAACCCAAACCATAATCCTAGCAAAATCACAGCTACTCCTCATTACAGAATTAGACAGTTCCCATTTTATTCCTTTAAGGATGCAAAGCCCTTGTCCTTTCCTAGCTGATGGACGAGAACCCCCACTTTCTCATGACACAGCAGCAGTTCTTCTGCTTGCTATTCCAGGTCTAGAAGATGGCCTCTTGGCATCAATGACATTCACTTATCCAGTTACAACCACAAACCAGAGCAAACCCTTTCTCCAGCTGTTATGTTTCAGGATTGTATCTTTTCTGTGGATGAGCCCAGTCCCTTTCCAATAACTGCACCAGACTTTTCTTTTGCTGTTGGAGAGTTAGGGCTAATTCCCTCAGAAAGGTTCTTTCTATAGAACAGGAACAATAGAACTACAGACTGTTTCTTCAACTGGTGGAGTGTGACAGCCTAACCAGTCCCAAAGACTTGTGGTTCATACTCCATTAGCCACAGAGATAATATCCACTTTCACCTTAATTAATGAAACCTCTACTTCCACAGTTTACATATCAGTACAGTTAGACATAAGATGTCTTCAAAGAGTTCTTGCTGCAACATGTGGGGAGCACTTCCAAACAGGAAGATGTTATCGACTTACAACTTTGTCCTCTAGTGTGACTGTCCCAAAAATGTCCATTGCATATGGTAACCAGGGCATGGACTTGTCCAAGTCTAAATTGTGCATGCTCCTGGGTAGATTTATGCTGAATTCACAATCTCCTCTGAATGAGTTTGTCATTGAAATACCATTGATTCTTGGGTCAATGCTAAGCAACTAGACTAAGCTGTGTGTGAGTCATATTGAACTTGTGTTGACTTCTAGCACAAGTATCCCTATACTTCCTGAGCATACTCAATAATGGACTTCAACTACATTGCCATTTTGATTATTGGTGTACTGTTGTGTTGTGCCTGATATCTAACTGCATTGTAGTTTAAGACACGGGTTTATCACCTTTTTGCCATGGGTTTAAAACATTGCTTTCAAATATCAACTTTGCTTTACCATTATTCCTTCCAAAATGTTGCTGGCAAAGTTGAACAATTAGATAGATTTCAGCTATTTATAACCACTGTTTGCAAAGGAGTAGAATAGCTCCCAAACTGAGAAGAATCCAAAAGTTACAGGCCAATATACAGAGAAAATGGAAACAATAAGAGGTTGTACAGTATCAATCTAGCCCTTTTTCTACCAGTTTGTGTCCTCTTAAAAACTGCCTGGATAACTTGTCCTACCTAAAAGTGGTTGTCAGATCATTATTTTCCAGATAACATGCACCTTTATCACACTGAGTTCAAAAGTTGTGTCTTGTCTTAAATGTTATGGTTTCATCTAACTTTTGTCTTGTTTTTAACAAGGGAACTTCTAGTTAAGTAAAGGAAGGGATGGTGTGTATATGCAATCACTTTAGGTTCCTAGAGGAAAGCCAAAGCATTTAATCTAAATACCAATATGACTAATTTATTTCTCTAATTTTAACATTCTAGCCATGGGGGAAAAATATTTGCAAAATGAAATAAGATAAATTCAGTAACTGTTGTCAAGGTTGCTAGTCCTAGTGAGAAACATTCAAACAAGAATAGCATATCTTCTACTAGTATAAACCAGATTTGATCAATAAAATGATGAAAATGTCATGTCTTTATGTTTCCTACTGCAGAACTGGGAATTCCTTGGCTATCTGTGTATCTTCCTGTAAAAAGTTGCCATATTATTTTGAAAGATAAAACTGGGACTTTTTCTCCTCCGTCATTAAACAGGATTGAAACCAATAACTGGTGCAACTGGACCATATGGGCAGGTCCTCACAAGCATATCCTGATTTACATAGAAGGATTTGAAGGAAAGTCGAACTGTGATGACAGTCAGGATAGGATCTTATTCCAAGGAATTTTGTCAAGTACTGAAAACAAAGTAGTTTATGCCTGCAGAAACCATGGTATGCTGATTTTTGCTACGCAAGCAGTAGCAGTCTACGTAGTATTTTTGTCAGAAGCTTCTTCTCAGAACCAAAGTCACAAGCACTTTAAAGGACGGTATTATATATTTGAAGATTATGTAAATTCTACAAATGGTGAAAAATCAGTTTTGAAATCTAACAGCCATGTTGCATCTAAGTCATATGTATTGCCTACAGGACATAGTTTGAACTCTACGGTGACTACCCAAATGCTTGGCCAAGAGAACTGGCTGCCTGTGACAAATGAAAAGATTATTAAAACAGGGACAGAAACATTTTCAAAACTAGCTGTTGGCAAGCATATGCATGTTTCTCTCTTGAAATCAACAAAAACAGTAAGCTTGAATCCATTTGATCTGAAGAGAAGGCAAGTTACAAAATCATCTATTGATAATAGTAGGATTTTGAACAAAAGTCCCACGCTACTATTAGACTCAAACGATGCGGAGAACGAGGAAGAAACTTTTACACAGAAGCCAGATGTTTATTCAACCTTTCTAGACATGACTCATAATCTTCAAATGATGACAAAATTGGAAGCCACAAAAAATCATGGAGCTATCACTGAATCTGTCACTCCTCAGAATGATGGCCAATCAACCACCCGATGGATGACAACACACATGAAAGGTACCGAAGGGGAAAACAAGAATGCCACTACTTTTCCTCAAGTCTCCTTGGAAGAACAGAGAATTCCAGTCCAGTCTCTTAAAAGCATCCCAACAAAGATGCAGAAGCAAATGCTTCAAATGCTGCTTCCTAATTCTGAGGTCTCCAAGAAAAAGGCAGATCCAACGGAATCTCCACCACACTTGGAACAAACCAAAATATATAAAGGAGAGCAGACGGGCATTCAAGTGTCTACGGCACAGAATGGCAACACTGCTGTGCGAATAACTGTATCTCAAGGAATTAAGGCAAGCCCCTCCAAGTCTACAATGGAAACTAAGTTCCATCAGACCTCGACTTTAGCCTCTACTGATAGGCACCCTACTCCTTCTTTGAGGTCATTTAATGATTACTTAATGAGTATTTCCACAACTGTAAATCCCCAAGCTATGCCTTCAAACTGCCTGATGAGAACTCAGATAAATACAGCTTTTACTACACAATACAAGAATTCAGTAAACAAGAATAGAGAGTATTTGCAAAAGAAGCGGACCAAAACAACTCCTTTGTATTCCTCTTCTAGTTGGTTGCCAACCAGTAGCATTCTCTTGAAAGTAAAAAATAAATCCTATGGTAAGTCCTGTTCTTTAAACTGTTTATCTCCGTGCTGGATCTGATAAATGCCTTGTGCAGCTGAACTCTGTTGGAAGATACAGAAATAATCCCAGAAGAACTTTGAGTTGTTTATTTAAGAAAACATTGCTTAATTACCCTGAAGTCGGAATTCTCTGATCACAATAAATGTGGTACGTGTTTTGGAAAAGTATATTTTAAAAGGTATTATCAAGAAAACTCAGCTGCTTCATATATTCAGTATTCCCTAAGCATTCACCAGCAGTTGTTAATGATTGTCTACATTACAAAAGGGAGACGTTGAAAGAAATATTGGTCTGAACCTTAAGAGGCCTGGATCCTAGACCCTTTAATACAGGTAGTCCTTGACTTATGACCACAATTGAGCCCAAATTTTTTGTTGCTAAGTGAGATGTTTGTTCAGTGAATTTTGCCCCATTTTATGACCTTTCTTGTCACAGTTGTTAAGTGCATCACTGCAGTTATTAAATATGGAACATGGTCGTTTAGTGAATCTGGCTTTTCCATTGACTTTGCTTGTCAGAAGGTGGCAAAAGTTGATCACATGACCCCAGGGCTCTACAACTGTCACAAGTATGAGTCAGTTGCCAAGCATCTGAATTTTGATCATGTGACCATGGGAGTGCTGCAATGGTCATAAGTGGGAAAATGGTCATAAGTCACTTTTTTCATTGCTGTTGCAATTTCAAACAGCCACTAAATGAACTCTTGTAAGTTGAGGACTACCTGTACTGGACAAGTATTTTTCTATCTCCAACCTCCCATTTCTGGACACCACTAAAGCAATGGGTGACTACTGCAAAGAGCTATTAGTAAAGCTGTAGTCAGATTTCAATCCTGGAGATGGATCTGAATCTGCATTAGTCACCTCCATAAACAATCTGCAGTGGGACTTGGATGGGGACAGTGGTCCATTTATCTTAGGTACTGGAGCGATCAACCATTGTCTGGGTTGTGGTTAGCATCCGTCCAGTTCGTCTTTCATCAGCCATGGAGACTTAATTAGAGATTCTGGCTAGTTGCCAAGTCAGCCCAGCTTATTTCATGAGGTAGTTGGTGTGTGGGGAAAATATAAACAGGAACTATTATGTACGCCATTTTGAGTTTCCAGAAAAGAGTTGGGATATAAATGAATAAATTTGCCACATAGTTCTTGCTGAGATTTTGATAGAATTGAAAATATTTCTGAGTGGCAAATTAGTGTATTTAAGATGCTGGGAAAGAACAGCCCTGTCCAGGTGCTAGACTGGTATATTGTCATTTTTCTTCTTCCATAGAGACAAATCCTGGATTCAGATCTCATGAAAATTATTTTGTATTGAACTCTCAGCACAAACCTGGAGGTGAGGAACCTGTGTCTCCTCTCTTGCTCTCTCTCCTCACTATGTTTTCTTAAACTTTGCTTTCTCCTCTGTACAATGGCTCTTAAATGGCTTAGCAATTGACTGTTATCAATAAAAGCTACTTATCCTTTAAGTAAGTTCTTTTGAATAGGAGATTTTGATTTTTGCCAAAATAAATTTGGCAAAAAAATTGAAATTTATAACATTTGTTATCTCAAAGCCTGTGCTGGATGGGGTCAGCTTTTCTGTCAGCTGTGACATTAAATTAGCAGGTAAAAAAGTCTTCCCTATTAAATATCAGAGCACCCATAATCAACATTACTTTAGTCTCCTACTCTTACCATCTCCTATACTATCCGTGCCACATATGGCTAGGACATACCATCCTATTTGTAGAAAAGCTATACTAGGCTGCTTCCTTATAGCCTTTTTTTAAAAAAAAGGTGTACATAATGCATATATTATCTGCCTTTCTGTGTTTTGGCAACTTTGGGTTCTTCTACAGATCTTCTATTTGAAATAATTTTTGAAATAGAATACAAAGGACAACTCCCGCCTGTTGGAAGCACTCTGGAAAAGGCTTTCATTGATTCCATTAAGCATCAGGTAAGAAAATCCATGATGCAGAACTTATTTTAAAACTGGATTGGGGAATGTGTGTGTGTGTGTGTGTGTGTGTGTGTGTGTGTGTATGTGTATATGTACACATATATATACAGTGTGTATGTATATATGTATGTATAACAAATAAAAGAAAAAACGAACACCAGGATGTAATAAACCAGCCTGTTTAATATAAACAAGCCTGTGGTTAAAAAGAGTTACTAAGCTTTCGTCCGGCCAAAAAACTGCTGGCGTCATCAGAGTTAGAATAGCAGGAGATTGGGAAGGCAGCTCATATAGCCTCCTGCCTCTGCGCCCGGCTCCTTGAGCATGTCATCGGTCCCGTTGATTGTGTTAATCCTTATCACACCAAGTTGTTCCACATCAGGCAAACTGTCTTTGACTCCACTGGTGGTTTTACGATCCTAAGTGCTCTTTTTGAGCGTGTGCAAGCACTTGGAGGGCAGCTGTCATTCCGTCCCTGCTCCCCCTCCCTCCCAGGGCCATTATCCTCCCCCACCCCCAAGGCCGTTGTCGTAATTCCTCCACCCCAGTCCTGCAACAAGCAGCTGTTCCGGCATTCCTGCTTTCTGTCTTCCCCCTCCCTCCCCCTCCTTCCAGATCGCCTCAGCGCTTCCGTCCCTGGCTTAAGGCCATTTGGTCCATCATCTCGGTCCATGTGAGCCGTGGTCATCCCATCTATAGAGCCATCGTCCCAATTATGTAAAACGCTGTTATCTTCTTCCTTGGAGATTGTGCCTGTCTCATCCATCATTCTACCACCCCAATCCTGCCAAGATAGAGTTAAATATCTTCTCAGTAGGCCGTGGTGCTGCTGTTCCCATTTCCTAAGCGTCTGGTAGGCCAGCACAAGGTCTATATGCCGGTTGATGGAATTTTCATTAGAGAGCCAGGCTTCCTTAAGTAGGCAGCCACCTTTGGTAGTCTCACGAGCTATAACCTCTGCGTTAGCTAGATCGAAAGTGTGGCCAGAGCTGGACATATGGGCCCACACTTGTGAGCGTTGCTCCTGCCTTCTAATAGCCAGTTCATGCTCATGAACCCTGGTCCTCAGTCTTTTAGAGGTTTCCCCAATGTAATTACTTGCACAGACCTTGCAATTAATTCTGTAAACCACAGATGATCTTTGACCGTTGGGGAGCGGTTCTTTTGGATGCATGACCTTGGACCTAAGGGTGTGCTCGGGCCTGTGGGCAATGCTCACATTGTAGGGGGCCAACAGAGACACCATGAATATAAGGGAGGGTTGTTCGTGTGGCCGGCATTGCTGTCACATTGGAGCGTGAGTCTCTATGATTTCAATGTGGTCTACTATACTGTCTCACAAACCCCATGGGATAGCCATTGTGCATGAGGATGTGATGGAGATGTTTTTTCTCCTCTGCTTTAGCTCTGCCCGTGCTACAATGGGAATTAACCTGTTTAAACAGCGTCCGGATGCAGCTGATTTTATGTGCTACCGGATGGTTGTAATTATAATGTAGCATTCTGTCTGTATGGGTGGGTTTGCAATATACAGATGTGCACAATGTGCCATTAGGACGTCGGCTGATCAGTACATCCAGAAAGGCAAGACTGCCTTGGATCTCTTCTTCTGCGTGAAGCAGATGTCTGGATATACTGAGTTCAGTTCCTCCAAGAATTTGGCGCTATCACATCTTTTGACAATCACAAAAGTATCATCTACATAGCGCGCCCAAAATTTTGGGTGGTACCTAGACATTACTATTGACTCTAGCCACTGAAGAACCGCCTCAGCAATAATGCCTGAGATGGGGGATCCCATTGGCGTCCCTTTTATTTGTTCTTATACCACACCCCAAAAGGTGAAATATGTCTTCAGGCATAGGATTAGCAACTGTATTAGAGAGTATGGAGAGAGTCATTATGTTGTTCAGGACCCTCTTGTAGGAGGTCCCTTATTGCCGTGACCGCCAGATCTTGGGGGATAGAGGTAAAGAGTGAGGTAATGTCAAATGATATCATTACCTCATAATATATACACGCACACATTATATAAACAGTACACACTCAGACACACACACACACACACACACTTCTTGCTTCATTTGAAGGTGAGAGAAAAGCATTTGGTCTTGGCAAATCAAGGGGATGTTAGTAACCAAAATTCAGCTGGTGGGCATGTTCAAGTTTAATATCTAATAAAATAATGGAATACAAAGAGAACATTTAGAATAATTAAGGGCATTTTGTAGGCTTCAGTTTGTATTCTGCCGGCTAGATAAAAAGATGCTAATGGCTCTTAGAAGATGATGCTCAAGGTACACTATGTTTATTATTTAAAACATGTTTAAAGAGAATTAAACTCTTTGGGGTTTTTTCCAGGTACAAGAGAGAGTGAAACTCTTCTCAAACGAAATCAAAGAATTCAAATTAAAGGAAATTATCATGAGAAAAGAAGAAATTGAAATGGACAGGTATGGCAACTGAATATAGGTTGCCCTATGATGTTAGCAAACATTTCCTTCATATATCTCAAAATCAAGTATTATTTTCTGTCAACTCTATTTCTAAGGCATGGAGGGACTCGCAACAATATTCCTTAGGTCTTTTGTTGATTGTTCCCTTCCTATCTGAAATAAAATTGAAATTTGTTCTTTATTTTTCACTTATATAACTTGATGACAAATATGGATAACCCCTTAAAGTAGAACACTTTAAGCGATTTTCATTTTTCAGATCTGATTGAATTATACTTTCAATCTTCCTGGTGGATACTGCCCCAAGATTTAGGGGAGCGGTAGCTAACTTGTTGGTTGAATGAAAAAAGAAAATAAGTTGCTTCCATGTTTATATGTAGACAAAATGGCCCAAACCTCATATTCGCATTCTGGTTGCATTTAACATCAGAAGAAAAGAACATATCTTACTTACTGAATTTTCAACTGGAAGATCTTAGTGGTGCATTTGTGGGAGCTGGCAAGGTCCAAACTGTTTTGGTGAGAGGTAAGTGAGCAATTATTTCATTAATTAGGGAATATCAAATAAAAGCAGCCACTTCCGTCTCTGGAAGCTTAATTGCCTATTAATGGGAAACTGTTTTGGCCCTGTATGATAGATGTGAATGAATGCAACTCTGGAATTGATTTATGTGGCAATGAGGCCATTTGTCTCAACGGAGATGGAACATACTCCTGCCAGTGTAAAGAAGGGTACGAGGACCGTTCTCTGACAAAATTGGGTACTCTATGTGTTCGTCATCCACGATCAGGTGGGTCTTTATGATATTCTATCCCCACCACTTTTGGGGGATTTGGACACAAAAAGGTTCTATCAAATGCTCAGTGATGATTTGCTGTTTATTTGCTAAAGCATAAAGGAATTGCTGTTAGCATGCTGCTTCACAAGAAAACAAAACAAAAGAACTGAAATGCAGTTTGATCTAGTGGTTGAGGAATAAGATAGAACCAGGAAACTGGGTTCTATTCCTGCCTTGGGCACAAAGCCAGCTGGGTGACCTTGGGCCAGCCACTCCCTCTCAGTCCTAGGAAGGAGGCAATGGCAAATCTTGCCCAGAAAACTACAGGCACTGGACCAGGAAGTCATCAGGAGTCCACACAGACTCAAAGGCACAAAAATAACATCACATCACATTACATCATTACAGCATCCTATCATCACATCACATCACATCATATTGCATCATGTAACATCACATGACATAGTTGCCAAAAGTTCTTAGTGAATGTGAGGCCGTTAGCAGGAGCCTAAGGTGATGCAATCTGTGGATCCTTCCTTGTCTTCATGTGGCTGCCCACCCCAAGGAAACACTTAGACCGAAATATGTTTCTGTCTGATAATGCTTCACATGATTCACCCCGTGATTCAGTCCTTTTATGCAAAAGACTTTGCTATCATGGGCTTCACAAGCTAGAGACAAAGCTCCACCACCTGCTTGCCATGGATGCCTCTTTGGATTTGAAATTCCCTTCTCAGCACAAAATTTTGTAGGGGCAGCAGTTGGTTTTCCTGAGAAAAAGCAGAGTTTATTGGAAAGTTAAACAGAAAGCAAGTCAGAAAGAGTTTATCTTGACAATACTGTTACGCAATCTGCATTGGCAATTCAACTTGGCAACTTCCCGTGGCAGCTTCCGAGGCTGGTGGAGTAAGATTAGACCATTGTAGCTCCAATGAAACTCTGGAGAGGCTTTGATGTAGTTACACTTTGGCTCATATCATCTGAGAATATAATGAAGTGATGATACACTTTTTAAAGTACTCCTTCCTTGCCATAGTGTAATAGTTTTGAGATTTCACACACACACATACACACACACAAACACACACACACACATACACACCAATATCATAAATGTGCATGCTAATTCAGCTGTCAGTCTAATCTTCCATTCCTGTTTCAGGTTGTGTGTGTTGGATATCAAGCCTTATTGAGGCCTTTTATAGATTCTCTTCCTGAATGAATAGAATTCATTCAGGAAGAGAATAGAATAATGATCGTTGCAAAATTGCCCCAAATAGTGTGCGGAGAGGATTACTAACAAATGGTGGACAGTCAAGCAGTAGTTTTCTCTGAATATTTTTCAGTGAAAATGTTCCAGCTGTTAACTGCACCACAAAAAGCAGCATGTTTTTTAGAATTTACACTGGAGGAAATAAGTTGGACAGTTATTGTGAATGTAGCAAGGATCCATCCATACTGACATTATCTGGCTTAACCCTAAAACTGCTTTGTCTGACATTACTCAAGGATGCTTGCCTCCTCCTGAAAGCAGTGAGACAGAAACAGAGAAGATTCAGTTGCCTCTAGAATGTCTAACCTGTGCTTTAATCTGTTGGCCAACGTTTTGTATAGGAGAGCCATTTCCATGACTGGGTTGAGCAAAACAAGTCTTCTTTATCTGCAGGTTTGGATTCCTTGTACAGCTACACCGAGTTTATTGTCGGAATCACTGTTTTTTGCATCACTGTGTTTGTCGTGGTGATCAGTGTGCTCTGTACTATAATAAAGAAAAGGCGCATTAAAAAAGATATGCGGGTCCGAGAGGCTGCTTTGCCTGGGATGCCAGCAGAGCCCCAACGAACAACCTTTGATCATAATAACATCCGTCAACTCCTTACTCTGGACCCTGCCCAGCTAAAGGTCAGAGCCAAACAACCAGAACTGCCCCTGCAATTGAGGACTGGCCCCAGTGAAACATACAGAGTATCTATTGAGCAGTCTGAACGTTTGTGAAGAACGAAAAGGGGAAAAAAACGCAAATAAGTTGCAATTAAATCCTTCCTTCCCCCTATTTCATATTAAACTTTTCTTTGTTGTGGTTGAGCAGATGCAATTTTTTTGTTTCTTGATCGATTTTACATAAGTTGTTACACCTTTCTCCCCGTATCTATTTCTTCTTAAGTTTAATGGAAATATAACGTTTGAAATATAATGGAAATATAATGCTTTTTTTCTCTTTAGATTTTTGAATATTGAATAGTCTGCCTGTCTTCATATGACAGATAGATATGAATGTAACTATTGTTTGTGACTGTTAATAAAATTGGCATCTTGTTGTTCATGCAACTCTACAATTTGGTTCGTGTTTTGGAAAGTTGCATAAGGAATGGGAAAGAGTTCTTTATGGATTAACTAGAAGCAAATCAGGCTATTATGGCTTATAGAAAAAATATGGTTGATTGTCACATGCCATCCTGTTTTTTACCAGAAATATGTGATAGAGGCATAAGGTATAATGTGGTTATCACAATTTTGCTATGGCCATGGTATTGGATTTCATGGAGAGAGTTGTACATTTTCTAACCATGCTTAACAATTTCATGTGCTGGCTTTAGAGAATATTACAAAATAAATCAGAAGATACCATTCTTGCTAACCTCCCTGAAGCAATTTAGTTGTTCCTTAATAGTTAAATTGTTGCCTTGATCAGCCCAAATGTCTATATAGAAATAGACATTGTGTAGATAGCTGTATCTGTTGACTGGCCACTGTTCCACAGTGCTGAGTGCAGGCAAGTCATGTACAACTCATTTAGACAGCTGCTTTGTGAACTCTTACTTTGCTCTGTCTTGATACACAACCTCTAGTTTCCCTCAGTAATGATGCTGGCAAGTGGAGCTTGCCTGAGCAGATTGAAAGAGTGATTGGTTAATGCCTTTCGTCTCCCAGCAGCATCTCTCCACCTCCTGAACTCACAGATTAATGTCCTAAGCACTACAGTGAGCCTTTTTTTTTTGAGTGATGAGAAGCTGGAAGTCAAAAATCTGGCATTATTCCTCCACCAGAAGTCATTATAATTATGTTGACAGTTTAATAATCATGTTGAAAACAAAATAAATGCCCTCTGCCCGTCTTTCAAGTTGTCCTAATGGCAGTACATCAGCCCAGAAGTGCTGTCATTTCGACTCGCTCTGAACTCACCTCCTGTGTTATTTCAGGAGAGGAGCAGACACGTGCTCCAAACTGAAAAGCAGGTTGACCAGTCAGAGGTGCAGTAGGAGGGAGACATCAGCCAAGTGCTGTCGTCTTTCACTGCCTCCTCAGAGATCCTTTTTTTGCCTGATGGTTTTGTAGATTGATGACTACCATTACTCCCATTGCTTTTAAAGGCAACAGTAACAGAGAGAAGTTTGTTGGTAATCATACTGTTACTGCTCCTCTATTCCTGTTTCTAAAAAGATCTTTAAAAGGGGAAGGAAGAAATCCCCAATGCTTTCTCACAAGGGCAGAGTTAGCAAGAAACCCATGCATCATCTGACTTGAGCTTTGGAAAACATCAGACATGCATTTATGCGGGCAGATGTCTATAGAATCCAAATGTCATGTCAGCCCATCAGCATGAACCACATTGGTCATGGAGAGCCCAACAATTAGGGGGCGGGGAGAAGAGAAAGCATGCACTACCCTGCAGCTGACAGCACCCAATTGAAGCTAGGCAGATCACAGCCCCTGGCAACAGCAGCAGCATTACTAAAATGCACCAAAAATCATGCCTGCAGCCAGAAGACAAATGGAAAACATTGTTCTAACACTGGATGAATTAAATATGAGATTAGGCCATAGACAGGGGATGAGGACACGTCCTTAAAGCATAAGTAGTGAGGCACGTTCAAAATGCCATTAGGGAATATATGTGGATCAGTCCATGGAACTGGGAGGTATTTCAGAGTTAATCTACTCTTCAATTAAACCTAATTAGTGGCTGCTAGAGGTTCCTGTACACCTGGCTGGTTCAAATCAATCACCTTTGCTTTCATACACTTACTAGTAGAAATTTTTATTTCTTTGAACTGATTTGCTGTCTTCAACAAAATTTTGAACAGCATAGTCTGTGAATAAAAGAATAAATACTTTTTTGTTTCCTGGCTGAGTTCTTTATCTTTTTGCTGGGATCAGGAGAACTAGATGTGTATACTTTAAAAATACTAAGTATTCTTGCTCAGTTGAATCCCAGAGGCACAGAGTGCTTAATACTTAGATGGCATCAGTTTAATAATGCTGCTAAGGCCTAGTGAATAAGGAGAGTGCATCATCTAAAATGATATAAAATTCTTAATATGGCTAGTACATTGAAAACAGCAAGTATTTCACTTTCTGAAGGGTCATTTAAGTTGTCAGTTTCCCAAAAGAAACTGCTTATAGCCTTGCTCTTATTTTCTGTTTGTTCCCGTTTAAGCTTGGCTTATATTATCTTCATCTGCATCATTTGGCCTCAGTTTATTGAACTCGGTTTTTGTCAGAGTAAGCAAATCCAAGTCCAAGATCCCAAGAAAAGAATCTAATCGTTAGGGCAAACGTTGTCCACAAGAGGGCAGTGTCTTCTGCAGAATGAAGCTTTCTGCTTTATTACAACTTGTACTAATGTTGTATAAAACATGCATTTCAAGTAATTGTGTTAAGCATCCTCAGGTATATTATTCTGCATTGTTAAAGTGAATATTTTTATACTCTGGAACAAGCTAAGACATCAAAGGAAGTGACAGCACGGGCCTAATCTCTGCTTAGAGTGTTTGCTTGCCTAAAAAATACATCTTCCTTAAGGGGAGTGTATTCTGTGAGTTAAAATTTGATTCTGATTTTATTTACAATGTTTATGTAGCTATTTATTCCCTTTCAATATCTATTTTTTCTCAGAACTAAAACAATATGTGCAAATAATACAGGTGATTCTAAAAACCCTTAAGAACTTGAACACTTTGGCTTCACACCTTATTATACTTTGCCACAATTGAGTAGCATTGTCTGATAAAGAGATGTTCTGTAAAAATATTATGTGAAGAATGTTTTGGGCATTGTAGAAAGAGCAATTTAAATGGAGAATAGAGAATCTATTCTCCAAATTCTGAGGAAAGAGACAGAACACTGGAATTTATCCAATTATTCTATTCTTTTAAATATTCCATATATAAATACAGGTACTGTATAAATGATACATGTAGGATTTTGAAATTAAAAATAAACTAACTTTCATAATCTTTATGCAAAAACAGATATTCTTAAAAATATATCAGTTAAGATTCCACTTCAGTAAAGACAGCAATTTAAAAAATCTTTCCATTAAGCTAGGTCAGTTGTAAGGGAAAATCAACATTTCCCACCATTTCTGACCATTAGCAACCCTAGCTGAAGAAATATAATAAAAGTTAAATGGGTGAAAAAAAAAGGAAAAGAAAACCTTTTCTTTTTCTGTTAGGTAATGGCAGGCATATAAATTGTAGACACTATATTGGAGACAAGTGGAAAAAAGGCTTAAGGATTTCTATTTTTACTCCAGGCTGGAATCAAAATATTTATTACATGTTTAAGGGAGTGTTGCAAGTTTGCCCATATTCCTACTTGGATATATTTAGATTCATCCTACTTTGATGAATAAATGATTCACTTGCAGAAAGTGCTCTGAAGATACTTCCATGTCACCAATATTGCCACCCTTCGCAATTACACTAGTTTTAAAAAAAATGGCATTTAATCTGCTCTTTTCCTTGGACTTTATTGATTACTTTAAAAAATTACTGTAGTTGCTGTAATAGGGGGAGGTTGACAAGCCACCACAACTGTATTCCCCTCACTCAATGCAAAAGCCATGCTCAAGACTGGCAAAATTCTGGTGGTCAAGGCTAAGGAGTCAGAAAGCAGGCATGCTCACACAACTGGGAAAATCCCACAGAGTTCCCACACTGAAGACTGGGGCTTAGTTTTCACAATTTCTGCTCTACCACAATCCAGCTAGAAGTAATGGTTCAGGTGCCTGACAGTGACAGTCGGGTGGGGTCACAAGGACCGACTGACTGAGGACAGACATTCATTTTTCATGTGGAAATGTTTTCGGAGCAGAACTGGAGCCTATCCAGATAAACACTGTCCATCACAGATACAGGAAGCCATCACATGAGAGCTATCATAAGAATCAGGCAAAGGAGTTCACCCTGTAACTGATAAGTTGCTCCATTATTATTTCTGGTCAAGTTTTCTTTAAACTAGCATACAATGTTCCAGTTCAAACTTCTTGCTCAGATAAACATTATATTTGTCACCACCACCCAGAATAATTCTTCTCATAGGCATCAAGAGGTCTCATGTTTGTGCCTTCTAGTGTCTAGGAAATTATTGTGCAACAATTACAGGCTTCCTTTTTGCATACCAGCATGAGGGAAAACTCTTTATGTGCTTCATTGACCTGTAAGAGTTGATAATGTCCATAATCTAGAGAAAGCGAATTAATGCAGAGGAGGTAACATGGCACACGCTACAGATGGGCAGGATTACAACCTCCTATTAGCTATGAACTGACAGGCACCACTTTAAGCCAGTTAGCTGCCAGGACTCAGTTCAAGGTACTTGTAATGGGATAGGGAGCTTTAAACAGCTTAATATCTGGATATCTTCCTTCCTGGGTATTAAGCTCCAAATGGGTGGGTTCCTCATTTTTCAGGGATATATGCTGTCAAGAAAAGACATTCTCCAGACAAATATCCCTGTTGTGATATTATTTCAGATTTTCAGAAATTAAACATTTGTTTCATTGTAAATTAAATAAACCATGGCCCTTCAAGATATTTACTTATTACTTGTATATCCTACCTGAGTCTCACCACACTTCCCTCACACCCTCATGCACCTGCTTGCATCCATCTCATCCCGACCTGCACTGCACCCCCACACACACACCTTCCCCATCTCTCACCCTACCTTCCTTGCACCCTCATACACACATATTTGCACCTCTGCGCGCCCCTGTGCAACCTCCCTGAACTGCACAATTCCTCTTGTGCCCTTCCATGCACCCTCTCTCCCTGACTCATACGGTATTTCTCATGCACCATCCCTTACCTGTGCCATGCCTCCCCCCCCCCAAATCCCCATACACCCCTTCCCTCCCCTCCCCTGGCAGAGGCCTATTTGTGGGAACCTTGAAAACAAAGGTCACAGCTGACTGTGGCAGAGTGATGGTACAGCCATATGGCAGCACTGAAGCATATGAGGTCCTTGCTTAATGCTGTAACCGGGGTTTGCTGGCACCACCGTGCTAAGTGGCATGGTCATGTGACATCACACTTTATGACATTACTCAGTGACATAATTTTTTTTCCACTTTTGGCAACTTTAAGATGGATGGGCTTCAACTCCTAGAATTCCTCAGCCAGCCTGGGAGTTGAAGTCCATGCATCTTAATTTGCCAAAATGAAAAAACATGGAGTTATCTGATTGGGAATGGTTATACTGGAGAGAACCTGGTGCAGTCATTTTATCATTTGACCCTCTTATTATTCATCAGCCCGAAAATATCAAGGCCTATGGTCCACGCAGTAATGTTTATTATGAATTTTTAGAAA
Organism: Crotalus tigris; assembly: GCF_016545835.1. Taxonomy (NCBI): domain Eukaryota; kingdom Metazoa; phylum Chordata; class Lepidosauria; order Squamata; family Viperidae; genus Crotalus; species Crotalus tigris. Next base: position 148,889 of record NW_024096660.1, read on the forward strand.
GGAGAAATCTTTAGTCTGGAATCAGTGTTTCTCAACCTTGACAATTTTAAGGCATGTGGACTTCAACTCCCCGAATTACACAGCCAGCAATGCTGGCTGTGGAATTCTGGGAGTTGAAGTTCACGTGCCTTAAAATTGTCAAGGTTGATGAATAGCTCCCTCCCCACAAACACTTTCCTTCAGATCTTTATATTTTTCACTCTTTTGGTTTAGTTTGGTTTGTTATTGCTTAAAGGAGATTCTTTATTGCTCCTTGAAATATAATAGTGGCATTTTATCTACATTTTTTTCTCATTTTCTTCACCACTTAATTAAGCCTTTTTAACGGTGTCATTGCACTAAAGGCAATTTTAGACGAGTTATTTACAACTTCCCTGGATTTACGGGAGAAACCTGGGATTATAATCTTTTACTGGCACACTTGCACGCCATTCTTATCCCAGGACAAACAGGAGTGGCTGCCAGAGGCTGCAGATAAATGAGGGAAGAGCGAGCGGTAAATCCCCATGTTTTCTTCTCCAGCAATATTCCCGCGCAAAAAGGCACACCATTGTGTGACCCTTATTTTCTCAGGCAGTTACTTGCAACGGCATTGAATAAAAGCGCTTCAGGGCTGCTGTCAGCTGAGTCTCCAGCCGCTTTCCAAGAAACGGCTGTTGATCGTCTGGGAACAAAACACACCACCAAACGTCACCAGCATATTTATTTTAAAACCCTCGGAGTGCTGTTAATTACCATGCTGTGGAATGCGAAAGGAGCGGGGGGGGGGGGAACCAGCAAAACAAGAACTTGCCTACGGCAACCGCTCCCGCCGCGCCTTCCCCCTCAGAGGCCGTTTAAGAGAATTTTGCATGGCGAGTCGTCCACGGGCAATCGCAGGTGACCCCAGGGATTTTGTAGGGATCAGTCTGAAAGCTGCCTTTTAAAGGGGGAGTGGAAACAGTTGTATCGCTTAATCAAAAAATCCCCGACCCCGCTGGTGAGCTTCTCTGTGCGTGAACAGTTTCTTATCTGGGGATTTTGACATTCCCTATATTTCCTTGGGAAGGGCATTGAGAACCATGGAGTCTATCCACTCCCAGTGCTATTTTGGGAGGAATAAGGTTAAAATGCCTGGGCAGCCAGGTTCCTGCTCTACTGCAGCCACGTGCCTTGTATTGATTAAGGAACCAATAATAAAGGATAACTGATGGTGTTACCTTCTTTGGATAATGAAGCCTCTGCAAGAAAACAATCACATTTAGAGAGCATTTAAGGACCCCTTGATTAAGGAACCATTAGGAACTCCCATCCAGAGCCATTTTCTGCACTTGAGCCCATCACCGATGATCTAAACCCCAGATATTTGCAGATGGCAATGTCTGATTGAAATGTTTGGCTATAATGTGTCAACTCTGTGTTCCTGGGGAAAGAAGCAGGAGGGACATTGCTGAAATGACATTGATTCCCAGGTGCTTTTCTAGCATTTCAAGGAGTTTGGTTTTCTGAGGACAAATTGTAAGGCAGAACAAGCCAACAGATGACAGCAAAGAACAGAGAGGCAGTGATTCAACATTAAGTATTTTATATACTGTATTTAAAGTGTGACAAACAAGCTTTTTACAGCAAACGTTATTGTTGTTGATAGACCTGAAGCATACTTTAAGGATCTCTGCACCAATCATGGCATCTAGAAATACGGAGGTGGGTGTATTTTAAAATGGCTTTAGAATAGAGTTTGTTTTCATGGGAGCATATTGGCTGAGTCCAGGAAAAGACTTTTCAGATTTGCACTAATTTTTGTGTTTGTGCATTCCCCATATTTCTTCCAGATTGTAATTCTGAATATGATGGGATATTATTAAATGTGCAAGAATGTATTTTTTTAAATTAAAGTTGAAGTACATTTAGATTCAATACAATCTAGTTTTTAATCTGATCCTGGCAACTTTCTGGAGTGTGGCCCCAAGCATGTCATTCAAAAGCCAAGTACAACCCCCTCCATCTGAAAAAGGTTGTGCTCCCTTCATTTAAAAGCTAAAAGACTTTAACTGAAATTAGAAACAAGGGTCTAGTCTAGTGTGACCCTTGCTCCTTTGCCCAAGTGTGCAAGCTTGCATCAAGAGATAGAAACAGAAAAATGCAAATAGTGTGCATATTGTGTAGCAGTGGGAATATGTTAACCATACCTTAAGGCTCAACATTTCGTTCTTTTGGAATCAATGCAGTCCTTGACAGATGGGTTATTGCAGCTAAAGAAACAGAATCAAGCTTTGACAGAGAGGAATGCTGGCAAGAAATGAGGTTTTAATCCCCGGGCTTGTCACGTGAGCAGATTTAAGCTTAATACTCTTGCCCTATGACAGGCTGCGTAAGTCACTGTTTTGTTGCTGTCTAACAAAGCATCTGTTTGTTTTTGGACACACACATTCAGTATTTCCTTATTTAGCAGTACTGTGTTCCTCTTGGAGGAAGCTTGATTTTTCTTTTGCCTTTATGGGAAATCCATCAGTTCATACCCTTTGTGGTTTCAGTTTTGCACATCAATTAAGGTATTGTTTTCAAAGTAATATAAAAATACTATTTGCATCCAGAATCTGATAGCTATTCCCATTTATTCACGCATATAATCCACTTGTATAAATGATATTACTTCTTAACTTCCATACAGTTGCCTAAATATGTGCAACATAACCTAATGTCCAAATTGCTCTTTCTGTATAAGATTTCCAGTCAAAAAGCAATCTAGGATATAAAATAAAATAAGCAACTTCACAAAGCAGTTCTAAATTCTGTAAGGCTTTCATCCACATCAGTGAGTCAGAGGACTGCAGATTAAGGCACTTCTTCTAGGCAATGTGCAGAGGCAGAGTGAGCCTCATGCAATTCAAGGACCCTTTTGCCTTTGAATCTGCAGTTGCCTTTGCCCTTGCAATTGTTGATAATTCCCTAAGGGTAACTATTAAAAGGGGAATGAGAGAGACAGGCAAGAGAACATCCTAGTTCCTGAAGCCCATCTTTGAAACATTGCATGTTACTACAACTGGTTAAGATGGTCAAGAAGACAGTCAAAAGAGAAATTCAAAAGTAGATTAAAGCAGCAAATATAAAAGACAGCCTATCATCTATCTATATACTACTAAAACTCTTGTGTCTCTTTGTAACCTTCGACTGGGTGAAATGGTGCAGTGACCTTGCAGTCAGCCATGGTCACATGATCCTCATTTCCAACATTCCCTGACAGTTTCCCTTAATCACTGGGAACGACAGCAGGAACACGTTCGGTGTTCTCCCTGCAAGCTTTCCATAAGCAAAAAAACTACACCTAATCCAAACTACTGAAAAGTATAGTAGAACTGCAGAACTGAACTATTTTTGTGAGAATATAGAGTGGAAAGTAAAATATGGTAGATTGGGAGGAACAAGGAAATAAAGGAAACAGACAGTTATCAGTATATCATAAACCAGGAGTGCCCAACCCCCAAGCCACAAACCGGCACTGGTCCGCAATCTGGCAGGAACTGGGCTGTGCAAGTGAGCAAAGCCCCATCTATGGATGTGCAGGATCCAGGCAGCACACAAAACCACACACCCCTGGTCTGGGGAAAACCGTCCTCCATGAAACCAGTCCCTGGCACCCAAATGGTTGGAGGTGGCTGTCATAAATGATTGTACAAAAGTAAAGGCTGTTGTATTTAGTGAGCATACTGCTACGTAAGGGTACATTGAGTTAAAGAGGCAAACCATTACTTATTTCCTCTGGTAAAGCTTTGGGCAGATATCTAAAGCCTTTGGTTTGAAACATCCTATAATGTCCACTCAAACCAAATAAAACACCATTGTATGCCAGTCCTAGCTGCTTTTTGCGAGATAGGTGGCTGTGCAAATTTGATTAATAGCTAACTAACTAAATAAAACAAAATATTGCTCCTGAATGGGGAAACCATGACATTTTTTTTAAATATAGGCAGTCCCTCGGTTAAGAACGGATTCCATTCCCTAACTCTGTCTTTAACCCAAATTTGTGTTTAAGTTGGAAGTTGTACCTATAAACAGGCTGTAGATTACCAAAAATGGTGGATATTGTTCTCTTTCTCGGAGCCAACAAAGCATTGCCTTTTATTTAGGAGCTCAACTCAGCTTACATAGTGCTTCATCACCCCAGAATTAATCTGTGGAGTGAGCTGAGAAAGAGTAAATAGCTCCAAAGCCATCCAGGGAGTGACTTTTCTGTGAGTGGGCTGCATTGGATTAGACTGTAAGTCTCCCTGGAGCCAGTCCAGCATCATACCCCACTACATCACCTATCTGTCTGCTTCATATTTATATTATATACTTTCAGGCCACTTTTTTTTCCAATTGTATTTTCTCAAAGTAGTTGCCAGCATATAAACAACCATAAGTAACTCTAAAATCAACATATAGTAAAGTACAGTATATATTTACTGTATGCACAATAAAATATAACAAATCTAATAAATTAATGCACAAAATAATTTATTAGATTTATGTCACACCTTTCGTACTGGAGCTCAAAGCCAGGTATATAGTATTCTCTCCTCCTAGCTTTTTCCATCCTGCAATAACAAACTTATTGAAGAGACTGGCCCAAAAACACCCAGTGAATCTCGCTGTTCCTTGTCTAACACCTTAGTTGCACCACCATCCTTGCTCTAAAAATTAGAATATAGAACAGATGAAAGGAAAACAATAAGGTATTTCTACAATAATTAGTTGTCCCCAATTTAATTCCCTTTCGAATTCCCTTCTTGGCTCCTCCTTGTGAGCCACAAGTTTTTAGTATTGGACTAATATAAAGCATATTCTGAGTAGTGGAGGAGATCCTGGAATTTAGACACTATTGGCTGATCGTTTATATGCATTATAGTCAGAGCCAACTCCTAGTAACTGTCTGAATATTTCTTCCTCTGGATGATCTGTCCCCAGCCTAATCCTTCCAGTCTTCTAACAGTGCATTCATGGCCTCTCACCTCTAGGAGGTAAACATAAAGTCTATGCTTTATTGAGACGGACTACAGCAACAATCTGTCTTGCAAAACTGACTGTACCTTCCCTTCTTAAATTCCAGAATTGGGGAAGGGGAGAACCAGTCTGAATCTCTTTCTAATACTTTCCTGCCTCCCTGGGCTTAATATATACCCTAGCACCTGTGGTTGTTTTCATGGTTTCTGGATGCCTTCTTCAGGGTCATCTCCATGGCTCCCTGCATGGCTCCTACAATCAAAGTGATTCACCTTGCTGCTAGTTATCCTCTTCTTCTCTTCCCTTCCATCCTTCCCAGAATTACAGATTTCTCAAAGGAACTACGTCAGTGATGGCGAACCTTTTAGACAGCGAGTGCCCCAAAACTGCCCCACCCCTGCACCGCCCCACCCCCACCCCCGCCCACCCCTGCCCCACTCCCACCCACCCGCAGGGCCACCCACCACCTCCACGACCCGCCACAGATCACCCAGGTGGCCCAATAGTGCCATGGCTGCCACGCCCTCCACCCGTGCCCCACAGCATAATCTGTTTGCGATGGGGCACAAGGGCAGAATCTTGTCCCCACTGCCATGTCCTTGGTTGTGCTGCTCCAGGCGTGCCATGCCTGGGGGCGACTCCCCTCCAGGGGGGCTGGTGTGGAGGGTGTCGGGGAGGCGGGACTGGGGCGATGGCATGTGTGCCCACAGAGGGCTCCGAGTGCCGCTTCTGGCACTCATGCCATAGGTTTGCCACCACTGAACTACATCTTCATATAACATGTCCAAAATAAGATGACTTGAATCTGATCGTTGATGCTTCAAGTGCAAATCCTATTGTTTTGTTCTATGATCTATTTGCTTATTTTCTTGGCTATCCATTATCAGGAATGTTATCTAACCCCAAAGTTCAAAACCATCAGTATACTGCTTATTTGAGTAAATCCTACTTATTCAAAATCCAATGTTCACTTCCATAGAATATCACAGAAAAAAAAATCTATTGCTTGCTTGATTCTGACCTTTGTAAATATAGCTATGTTCTGGCACCTGAATATCTTTTCCAAGGCCTTCATTGATATCCTATCAAGTGCTAGTGTCTGGCATATTTCTTGAGTACTGGTTCCTTTACTGTTAAATAGTTCACCATTTCAGTATTTCCATTATCAGTTCTAAGGCAGATTGCTGTACCTATGTGATGAATTTGGTTATCCTTATATTGAAGCATAGTCACTGTGCTCCTTGGCTTTCATTGCTAGAGCTTGCAGATCATTTGCATTTCAGCTCTCAGAGTAGTGTCATCAGCCTAGCATAGGTTATTGGTGTTTCTTCCTCTGATTTTAAAAACATGGATTCTTCTAATCTGTTCCTACCCCTATATGGTCCTCATATAGGTTGAATAAAAAGGTAGACAGTATATGGCCTCATCTCACATTTTTGCCAACCTCGAACCAGTCTGCTTTAGTTCTATCCAGACTGTGACTCCCTGAGCTGTGCATAGGTTTTGCCTGAGGACAGTGTGAAGTTCTGGGATTACCATTTTCCATTGTTTGACTTGGTTGACATAATCAAAAACCTTTCTATAATCAGTGGAGCACAGATTGACTTTTTTATATATTCTTTGGTTTTCTCAGTTGTGCAATCTGCATCAACATGTCTCTTGTCCCTTGTTCTAAAGTCAGTTTGAACATCTAGTTTAACTGGCAAAAACTGGTAAGACATTCTCCTACTTCCTTTCTATTACCTCAGCTACCCAGTTAAACTATTTTTTAATTATTATTATTATTTCCAGATTTGGTATTCCAATCTCAAACCACAAAGAGCACATCTTGCTTGCAGGTGCTATCAGTCTTAGATAGACCTTGATCATAAATCATGTCAAGCTCAGCGTCTTCTGCATCAGTGACTGAATCCCAAACTTGGACTACTGTTATATTAAAGACTTGTCTGCAAAGCTTAATTGATATTATTCAGTCATTGACTCTACTGTTTTTGCTATATTCATTCTCACCATGAAAGCAATGTTTTTCATGTCCTGAGTAATAAATGATGAAATTCCAGTCCATTTCCACTTGTTGAAATCTAAGATGTCAATGTACAGTTGATTTCATGTTCCAGCTATAAGTATGCCTTTACAGCTTCAGATTTTCTCTTCTTGCATGGCAACATCAGCAAGCAGGTGTGCCAAAGGCTTTAATCTAGTACTCTGAAGGAACCTCAGCACTTTTTCAGTACCATGTTGAGTGCCATCATCTGTCATTATATCATCAGTCACTTTACATTTTCTGTCCATGGGATTTTCTTGGTAAAAATACAGAAGTAGTCTACCATTGGCGTCTCCCACACAGTGTGAATTGATGCCTTTGCTGTTGTACTAAAACGATCCTCTGCCTCCAGCATCTTTGCCTTTATTATGGCCCAATATAGGGGCCTGCTTGCTTTAAAGGGGCGGTTGGGATGACCTTCGTGATTTGGGTGGCCACTGTTGGGAGTATATACTAATAGTTTTCACTCATCTCTGCCAGGAACTCACACAGATACCCTACCATGATGAGGCAGCATAGCAGAACATGGGAAGCTTGGATGCTGCACCTCAAAACTGAAACACAATAAATTGTATTTTAGCTGTACAATTTTGAAAGGGCACAGGCCAGAAGTTCACATAAGAACTGAGATATGTGAGAGAAGGGCATGTTTCGCAGGGCTTTGGACAAGCACTCAGCTCCTCTAGCCCTGTGAGAGACTATGAGAAGCAGGCATAGAAAGAGTTCAATGGGAATTCCTGAGAAGCCAAGTTCAGCTATGGGAGCTGTAGGAAGGAAACATTTCTTACTTGGTCTGTTAGAAGTCTGCCTGTAAATTTACTTTGATAGTTTTGAAGATCATGCTTTTGCCCCAACTAGCATTTAAGACCCTTTTCTAAATCCATGCAACTCTAGCTTCTTGTATTTGCCAGTTGTGTAGGGCTTGAAAAATATATATTTTGGAAACATATATTTATGTATTTATACATTTTGTATTACTTGTCTTCCTCAATTTTGGACAGAATAATGTCTCCTTCAAATGGTAAATTATAGGATGGCAAGTGATGAGTTAAGCAGGACTAACCCAAAAGTAGGTTCAATGTTAAGCTTGAAACCCAAGGATCATTTCTGGAAAGAAAGCTCCGTTGAATCCAGAGAAACTTTCTTCTCAGTAAACGAGCAAAGATGTAGGCTGAACCACAACAGCTTTACTTAATAGTCTCTTCCATTCTGCTCATGGGGTCTCTGAATAAATTGGCATGCAGAGGATCAGAGTGGAATAATAATCATCAGTAGAACTTCTTTAAGATTCTGTTTTCTTGTAGTGGAAAAATGTAGTTCAGAGATATTTCTTGGGTAAATAATACTGATTATAAACTGTCAGAGAATGCAGAATCCCAAGTGATTAACCTTTAATTATTATGCCATAAATTATTTTTGGATTGCTACTTTTGAAGGCAACTATTATTGTATGTGATGTTTGCAGAACCGTCTCTGAATTTCAGTCATAAAGGCAATTGCTTAATTACAGATTTTATGTCCAACAAGTACTGCTGGGGGAAGATTCTGAATCATTTGGGTGAGAACTGAATAGCTGGAGCAGAGTCTGGAAACTAAATAAAATCAAATGTTTTTGAATCACATCATTAGTCTAAATCCAGTGATGGCAAACTATGACACATGTGTCCAATGTGATATGCCACGACATTTTGGATGACAAACCAGCATTCACTAACACTCAACAACTATTCCTGAAAGCATACCCCATTCTCACATGGCTTCTGAAAGGTGTGTGAGGAGCTATGCTCTTGCACATGAGAATGCTTTTGTGTGGTTTTCAGAGACTACAGAGGAAGAGCATTCGTTGAAGCTACTTCAAGCACAAAGGCCTTCAAGCTGATCTGGAACAGCTGCAGGGGCCTTTCAACAGACAGAGAACACTGCCTGAAGGTAAGTGGTGCAGAGCAGATCCTGGGGAGCACTGAGCCATGGAGGCAATCCTGCCATTCCCAAAGGCTCACACGCCTTGGGGAATAGTATGAGGTGGTCTTTATGAGTGTCAGTAGTGGCACTATGGGTGAAGTGGAGATTCGGAGCTCTACTCTACGTCCAACTTCGACACTGCCAAGTGCCATTGTACAGGGTGGTCTAGATGGGGGAGGGATAGAGAATTGTTTCTCTCTTGTTCATGTGTGTGTTTGTGTGTGAGAGAGACATGGCAGCAGTTAAGCAGTTTTTAAAAAATTTTGATAGGTCAAATCCAAAAGATTTTCCATCACTGGTTAAATACATCCAGATCTTTTTCCTGATCTACAGATTCACATGGGAGTTATGAAAACTCGAGTCACTTACCCTTTATCCTCATTCTTTTGACTACCTCTTTATGTGTCAGCTTGCCATTGTCCCCCATGAGGAAAGCGTCAAAGTCACTTTGAGTCAGAGAAAGGGGGAGATGGTTTGAAGGAATAATGATCAAGGAGGCAAAAGGAACTCTAGAAGAAAATGCACCCATCCCGTATGAAAATGAAGATATTATCTGGGATGTAGGAGCCCTTCACAAGGCTATTCAGATACTATTTCGTTAAGGCAACACTAAATCTTTCAAAGAAGCATGCCATTTTCCCAACTGAGTTTTTCTACCATTCTCTGCTTGGATGAGCTGACAACTGTACTTTAGACTTTTTCATCTTGGAATGGAAAAGGTTTGGCAAGCCATTGCTAAAAGGTAAACCATATGAGTGAAATACAAACCTCCTGCATTTGTAGCATTGTTTGGACAAGGGGTGGCAGCATTGTCAAACTGATCGTGTAAAAGCATTTGTCTCTGCAGGTCCTTTGATTTAGGAACAGCAAACACTGTATGATCTTCTTTGAGCCAGACTTTTTGGCATGTCTAGGATGCTCTGGGATCTTCAACTCACAGCACCTTAAATGTCTCTTTAATGCTTTCCACGAGCTTTTAAAAGTCATATATATGATGTAATTTTATTACATCTTACAGAGAAAAAAACAACATAAACTAGCAATCAAGAGAAAGAATAAAGAGGAAAAAGAGAATAATGGAAATGTGAAAAAGTATAAAGAAAAAGAAAGGAAAACACAAATGTATACAAAGAATAACTTCCAACTTCTTCCATGAATATAATGAAACTTACTTTCACCTCTTAATTTAAAGCTATAATATAATGCCCACTTTCCTCCAAGAAAAAAAGGAAGAAAACATTTTTTTTTTTAAAAAAAAAAAATACATTCTCTTTTTATCACACAGTTCATCCAAAGAGACGTATCGCCAAGCTAAAACCTTGGCTGGTCAAACTAGTTAAGCTTGGTTTCTCCTGACTTGGCTAACACTGATTATGAGTAGAAACTGTCACCATTAAATACATGTTAAGAAAACAAGAAAACTTTGACAGAATTTAGTTGCCTCCAGTTGGTAGGCATAGTTGAAAACAATGTTCTTCAGCCTCATTCTCAGGGTTCAACAAGATCCTTATTTACTATAAGTCATGCATGGGATATCAGTGGAATCAGGAGATGTGTACAAGAACAGTCTTCAAAGTTTCCTTTTTAATGATGAAAAATCAAACAGCCCAATGAAAATGGAGCATGCTAGAAAGGATGCTAGCTTAAAAATTATATTAGAGAATATTTGTAGCTCAGGTTGTAGATGCTAGCTGTCACTGAAGGGAAGGAATGGGGAAGGATGGAGTAACCTGAAGAGGGACTGGATCTCTCAACAGCAGGAAGCTGTAGTGCGTGTTTTTGCAAAGCCCCATATGTATAGCACCTTGACTGGGTTTGAAAAGCTAAATAGGATCAGACATACTTTAATGGGTAACTTTCAGAAAAGTTCCAGGACTGCTGGCTAAACAAGGAAATTAAAAATTAATCCCAGCAGTAGGAAACACCAAAATGCTGCTGCATTGTTAACAAGAATATAACATATGCCCATCTATATGATCACCAGGAATCAAGCCCGACTTGAGGAAATCTTAACCTTTTTCACTTCTGAAGAAATTCATGGGAGCAATCATGGTACTGCCTTTAGTGTTAAGCTGTATTTCCAAGCTTAAAAAAGGATTATTTTTTAGGTCCAGAGGCAATAAACACACCAATGACTAACCATTATTGTTAACATTAGCAGGCAAGTTTAAACAGAAACATAAAAGTATACCATACTATGCAAGATGATAACAAATATCTGTTTTGCTATTAGGAGCCCCAGTGGAATAACCAAGTCTATTTCAAAGCTCCATATTCAAGAGGCAATATCAGGGTCTTGCACCAGATCTTGTGCCAAGAGGCTGATTATTTACTCCTGGTAACAAAACCTCATGGCCTTTTTTACATGATTGCATGACCTGACCCTTAGCAACATGGTGTACCTGTTCATCCTTCAAACTGACTGCACCTGGAATGTAGATGAAGACTCTGGTAACTGTACAGCAGTGTTTCTTAACCTTGACAATTTTAAGGCATGTGGACTTCAACTCCCAGAATTCCACAGCCAGCAATGCTGGCTGTGGAATTCTGGGAGTTGAAGTCCACATGCCTTAAAATTGTCAAGGTTGAGAAACACTGCTGTACAGATAAGCAGGTACCAACTTACAGTATGTAATCCTGGGGTCCTCCCTAATATGTTACAGCTGTGTTAAGATTTCCCCCTTATCATTATATGTCATCAAGAGAGAGAAAGAAAGCAAGCAATTTAGACACTATCATAATTCAGAGTAAACTCTAGACCTCTTCTTAACGTGAAGGAGAAATTAAAAGATGCCACTATGTGCCTTGAAATACAATGGTCTTCTGCAAAATCACTTGATAACAGTCAAGGCAGGTAAAATAGTCTAAGAAATAGACCTGACTCAAGGTCATTGAGCATGTTTTTTAGCTGGGTGGGGATTTGTATTTGATGCATTGAATAGGGCACTGATTAGTAACTCCCTGAGGAGTTGCTTGCTGGTAGGAAGAGAACATCCCCAATTGCCTCAATCACGATTTTAATATGGGCTAGTTGGTCCATCTTGGTCACTGGCAGCCTTGCCACTTAACTGTTCTGGGGCATCTTCATCCATCATGGTATCATTCACCATTCCAGTTGGTTTCTCTGTGTAGTGTAATGTAACACTATCCACAGATGCTCACTAACTAATGTTGCCTGCTTCACTGACTTCATTTGGCATCCCACAGACCAAGCCTTAAAAGGTTACAGAGTGCAGCTGGATAGGAAGCAGAGCATCTGATTACATTTGCATAGCACTGAACACCAAATAAAGAAATAAGAAATGATGATATTCAAAACACAAGCGAAAGAATTCAGGAGGAAACCTGGAAGCAGCAGCTCTTGTGCAGTATCTCTGAGGTCCTAACTCCTTCTGAGCAATCAGTAATGCAAACATTCTCCCGCCCACCCTTGAGTATAATTGGGGAGAAAATAAACTTTCTCTGTTCCTTGTGATTGTGCCAAGAGGTCAGCGAAGGAAGAGGTTTGTAAAGCTAAAGCTGATTCACACACAGCCACGGCCACTCCCAAATTCTGGGCCAGTGGTAGCCTGGACTTCAGTGAATCAAATTCTGCTTGAAGGGACAGGAAAGTTCTGGTATATCAGGTATCATTTTTATGATGACTTTTGTACAATGCAAATTAAGTTGAAGAGACATGCATAAGTCAGTCCTGATACTTTGGTGAGTACTTCAGCAGTACCAAATGCAAGAGAATTTAAGGAGCGGTATACACAGGCTAGTAATCCAGCAGGAAGAAAAGGATCTCAGTGTGAGGAACTGAGGAAAAATCTTTCCCTGCAAGTTTATTCCAGTTCCCATCACACCAGGTTAGTGAAGAACTGGCCACAGTCTGGAACTGCATGTTTAAAAAACAAAACCAAGCAATTCGGAAATAAGAGCTGATGCTGTAGGATTGCAACAAATGACACTTGAGACTCCACTGGTTTTATTGTGTTTAATTATAACCATTTCTAATCTGCTTTTCTGGTTTGGATTTCCAAAGTAAAGATTCTGCATATGACAGGAGCATATGAATCGGGGGAAAAATCCATTTTATTTTACTTCCTACTTTACAAGACTGATTTCAATTGCAAGATTTAAGTAGCTTTTTTCAGATAGTTCTGTTTTATTTTGTTTTATTTGGAAAAAGATTCACATGAGGATCAATGTTGTTGATCAATAAAGAAAACTGTATAAACAGGAATGTTTAATTTGTATAATCCTTTTATTTGTTTTTTTAAAAAACTATTAAATTCCATACTTAACCTCTCCCCAATATAGCTATATGTTAAATTTTCCCTGAAATCTCTGGCATTTCTCTTCTGTTTTATACTCTTGTTATTGGCTATCAAACTGTTCTGAAAGAGAACAGTGAACATTGTTTTTATTCAAGTAGTTAAAGTAGGAAAAGAAAGGAAAAGAATGTTTTCTTTTGACTGTGTTCAAAAAAGATTTTCCAGTGACCCAACCTTGATTTTAGTTTGGAACAAGGCGAGCTGATGTTTCTCACATAAATTCTTAAAAATATTTTCCTCTTGGCATACACTTTATTATATTTTTCAAAGCAGATCTTCCTGTCAGATATCAGTGGCCTTACTTTTAAAACTCAGGAACAACATGTAGTCCCGCTTAAGTTGTTTTCTGGGTGCAATTTTGAAATTTGCCTTTGAAATTAATGAGATATCAATTTGGAAAAAGTTGCCATTCTCTTCAGCCCTTAAAAGCAAATGTCCAGAGCCTCCATTAAGTCTCAGAATTAAGTACTGCATATAGACTGGCTGCCTATGTAGTCATCTGCTGTCACAACATCATTGTACAAATTGTGTGAATGATGCAAAATATATAATCTTGTTATTTTGCACAAGGATGTCATGACACATGGAATCTCATTGTGACTTCTACTGGATATCCTATAGTTATATTGTTTCTGACAAAGCAGTAATTTAAACTTTGTGGTAAATTCCAGAGCGAAACTGAATTGCACAATCAACCCAACAGTTGGATTTTGCAGGCAATTATACTGACAATAATATTGTTGGTTGATTGATCTGAAATCTTTTTACCCTCCTTTGCAATGGCAAAGCACAGCCCTATTCCTATCAACTAGAGAGAAAACTACAAGCAAATTATACCAATAAAAGGAAGATGTACCTGAATTCACCTGCTGCAATAAGCCAGTTGGTTTAACCAGATTTGTTGGATTAATAATTCATGACTGACTAGGGTGACAAATTGTGCTAAATCATAAATTATAAACCACAGTAATAAAGTATATCATATTTTGGCTTAATGCAGTGTTAAAATCTTGTAGTCATAGAGCCATCTTCTTTGAGAAAGGATATTATTACTTCAAAATTTCTCCTGTGCCTTGCTGTCCTGCCTACTCTTCTATTTGACCTGTGAGGTCAAAATCTGAACGTTATCTCCTGGAAGAGAAAATCCAGTTACTGAGAAAATTCTCACAAGTTCTTATCCAGGAATTTATCAGTTACTTCATAAAGACATTCTTTAATTACTATTTCATCAGTTAGATGAATTGAAGCCAGTAGGAAAATCTTTCCCAATTTGAAGTGCTTCAGATATGTTGAATTTTGACTCCTCCAATCCTTTGGAAAGGCTGCAATGTATATTTCTGAGGCAAGTAAATAAAAGGAACACTCCCTGACTGTGGGTACTTAGCAACTTATTGTGGTGTGCATATGAGAAATGAGAGCTCCTTTATTTGAACCATGTACCTTACAACATTGTGACTCCATCCCAACAGAGTTATGTTGTTGCACATATCGTTGTATACAGCTTCAGTGCAGAGTTTCTTATGGTGTAATTAGTGTTCCTCTTCTGGGATTTATATAATTATCTCACTGTGTTCCTTTTAGATTCTGAATCTGAAATCTACCCTCAGATGAACCTGGAGGGGCAGGTAGAGATAGTAAAGTAATAATGGGGACCTTTCCATTGACTTGAATGGGAGTTGGTACTGATGGTGGGTTTTAATACCATCTTTTGCCCAGTTATATTTTACATTGGGCACAACCACATTTTCTGCCTGGCCGATCATTGGTATGGCACATTCACAACTTCTTGAGGGCAGAAACAAATGATATTGTCTTTCCCCCAATCTCAGCTAATTGTGAATGCACCTATTACCTGTATTTTCCAGCTTTGCTTCCAAACTGCATTTTTTCCAGCTTGAGCTGCCTTAAGATCTTCAATGCAAATGATCCCCAGCATTTTATTTAATTCTATAGTTCTTAATTGCAGGGTCTGGAAAGACCTCTCCTCTCTAATGGCTCATTGCTGCCTTGCAAAACACCCCTGTCCTGGGCAGCTGAGCTATTCTCTTCCTTGCTGATTGGCAATTGCTATTTTTTTATATAATCTTGTGGTTGATCTAACAATGGCTTGTTAACACAATGAATAAAACCCTTGAATGCTCCCTGGACCTCTCCCCTTCCTTCCCCTGCCCACAGTACTACAAAACTGCCTTAATTTTTTTTCACATGTTTAAGCTGCAGCATAAGGACATTGCTGCTTTATTTCTAAGAAGTTGAAGTATTAATTTTACCTTTCTATAAAGTTTCCACGGACCTACTGAGGAACATAGGAACAAAAGAATGACCTGCTCTTTTTGCTTTGATTATTATAGTAGCAAAGCAGTGATGGAACCATGACAGAAAAAGAGAAAGCATTTGCATTAGTGTCAAAGGAGATGTGTGGGAAGGGACAATGAAGACATCCATGCAACCATCTGAGAAAGAAAAGGGAAAAAACAAGTTCTGGTGAAAAGCAGCCAATCCCTAAAGGAGATGTTAGAGATTATTCTAGTCAACCATTCCACAGAAAACTTGCCAACAACTTTTACATTCTTTGCATGGATGAGAAGAGCAGGATACAGGAAAATGACTAGTAAGATCTTGTTTATAGTTCAAACTGAACACCCTCCTAGTCCTATTGTCAAACCCACAACAAACTGGACTGGAATTTTTGAAGTTGCTTTCAAAAATGGCTGGGGGTGGAATGAGAGAGAGAAACAGCCTGAACAGTCCAGAATTGCCTATTGTCTGAGATACATAGTCACAACCTGAGTAAGTGTAAGTTACGCCACACTCAATTCAGCCCCACTTTGTATAGGAACAGCACTAAAAACACCCTTGTCTCTTCCACATAAAAAAGGGTCCAGTCCCTCATCAGTTCTTTCTCTTTGAATGCCAGATAGCTTTCAGCTGAAGATATTGCCACTGACATTTGCTTTTCTCAATGAGCATGATAGTGATTCCACATCTTCAGAAACTGCATTTTTAAAACAGGTCCCCAAATCCCTTTTCTTTCCATATTCTTGTGGAAATTATATTTTCTGCTATGGCATGCAGTTGCGGGGGGGGGGGGGGGGGAGGGAGCCCAGAACATTTACTAAGTGTGTTACACTTTAAAAAAAACCTTATTATTTGTCATGAGTGGAGATGCCCTACCCTGTATCTGCATGACTGACAGCTCTTTTGTTGCCCCACATAACCTAGGTAATATTTATGGATGACTGGATCATACTGCCTTAAGCAGAAACATTCAGATCATGCCTCAACTGCTCAAAGCCATTTCCATGCAGCTCACAACATGTACCATTGTGTTTCAAAAGGAGGTAAAGATGAGGAGGAAATAGATATGATCACGGCCTAAACAAAGCAGTTGCGATAAAAGTACATGCTGACTTGGACGTGTATTTCATTTGGATTACTAACCAAACAGAAAATACCAAAATCTTTTGGTCTGTTTCTTTGCTCTTGGGGTATTTGCCAGAAGATTAGATTAAGCTTATGGGGAAAAGGAGAAAGCCACTGAATCTGTTTTTGGAAGGAGGCATGATGGATTCTAAATCACAGCTTATCTTTTTTCAGCTTTGAACCACTCAGAGGTATTGCACTATGCTACCTGTTACCCAAGCCTATGCTGGCATCCAGCAACAGGTGTGAAACTATTTCAAATTGGTTTTTCCCGAAGAACTGAGAATGGATAAAGAGGGTCCCAGATATTCCACCATGCCTGGGGAACTCTATGGGCATGAGCACCTTTTATCTCCTCTGGCTGGTTAGTCTTATAACCTTTAAAAAATGACTACTGCAGCATTCTACGCATAGGGCAGGCAGAATGTAAGAGAAAGACAAAGCTATTTATCCCAACTGCATGCAGATTACGTTGGTAACTCATTTGTACCTCATTCCAGTTTAAAGTGACAGTGTTGCAACCTTTACAGCAGACTTTAAGCTTTCTCAGGAGGAAGACTACACTTCCTCCTGGATTCTGGATTGTGCTAGAGCAAAAATTAATTTTAACTTCATTTCAAATTAAATTCCATTATCACATTAATCAGGCTGTTTAATCAGTCTGACTAAAGAATTAATCAGGTCATGCCCGTATGCTAATTCTTCATCTACTCAGTGTTAATCACATTAATAATTACTAGATTACAGTTTGGCTTTTGGAGTCAGACCCAAGTTGTGGGAGAATCCATTCACACCTATTTTAAATCTCCCAATAGCTTAGAGCAGGGGTGTCAAACTGCCGGCCTGCGGGCCGGACACATCATCCGGAAGCCGCGCCCACCCCATTGCCGGCAATGGCAAAGCCGTCCCGATAACTTGTGCGGCATTACGTGATGTCGTGAGTTTGACATGTCTGACATAGAGATGGTTTCATTTTATTTATTTATTAAATGTATATGCTACCCATCTCACTGTTGAATGACTGTGGGCAGCTTAGAGTACAATGTCATAAAGCACTATGTAAAACAATTAGAGCATTAAAACATTAAGCATTCAACATTAAAATGAACAAAAAAAATGGATAAAAATCAAAATTACATTTTTCCAGTTACTTGTGCAGCATTACCATTTTTTGACATTTACAATTTTTAGAATTCAGTTTCCCTTGGTTTATTTCTTATAAATTAATATTTACACCATTTGTTTCATTTCTATTCTTCAATACTTATTTCCATACTAATCTCTAAAAAACTATTTCCATTATTCTCTGACTTCATTTTTCCTGAAATAATTGCCATCCATGCTAGAGACTCCTTATTTAGCTGCCTCCATCCATTTTCAAAATGATGTTTAATTTCCATCAAAATTGCTCAGCATTTTTTCTTTCAATCTGAATTGTTTCTTGCTCTCTTTGACAACATTCTTCACGATTACTATTTTCTCATTTTACAGTGGTTCACTCATTCTTAGAGCAATCATTTATTTATTTATTATGAAATTTATATGCTGCCCCATCTCGCCTACAGGCAATCTCTAAGTGGCTTACAACAAGTAATCATTCCCTTATTAGCATTTTTTCCCATTCACATCCTCTTCCACTTCTTCCATTTCATTAAGAATCTTCTTTTTTCATATTTCCCATTAACTCCAACTATCTGTTGCATTTTAAAAGATTTTTTTCATTCTTTTCCAAGAAATTTTCACATCTCTTTTTCCCACCTTTGCATTCATTTTCCATTTATTTTGCTTATCTAGTAATTTTCAACCAGGACTCATACTTTCACTTTTTATGGTTTTCTACTCCATTGGACTGGATTACCTCTAACCTTCCAGCTCTATGATCCTATAGTTCCACTTTTTTCCATTTTTTTCAGTTCTTTCCTTTTTTTCCATGCCCATTTTTCCCAAAGATCTATTCTTGATAGTACCAAGTAATGGCTTGTTCCACCTTCAGAATCTCTCATTGTTCCTCTACTTTTCTTAATTCCTCAATCTTTTATTATAAACAAATCAGTCATTCAGTTCATTCCTTTACCATTTGTATGTATGAATAGATTTTTCAGCCAATTAATATTCAAAACAAGCAGATGCTCTTGTAAACACACCTACCAAGCAGACACAATTCTCATTCATTTTGGTTTTGTGGCCCAGTTATTTTTCTGTATTGTCTCATGTAGTTCCCACCCATCCATTCATGCCATCTAGCAGAATAACTTTTTTTCTAAATCATAGTCATAAAGAATGTTGCATAATTTCCCTCAAAAGTCATTCCTGGTTTTGTTCTTTCATTATCACTAACCCCCCCCCCGGGGGGGGCATAACTTGCAACTATTGCCAACCTATGAGTTTTTATTCATATCCATATCATTCAAGGTAACACAAATTCATTTAGTTTTTGCATTCATAAACAAATTTCAACCTTCATTTCCATGACTGCTCAGGCTATCCTAATGATAATGATGATGATCTCCTCCTCCTCCTCCTCTTCCTCCTCTTCCTCCTCCTCCTCCTCCTCCTCCTCCTCCTCCTCCTCCTCCTCCTCCTCCCTTATCCCTTCTCCCTTCCTGTCTGTCTGTCTGTCTGTCTGTCTGTCTGTCTGTCTGTCTGTTTATCTATCTATCTATCTATCTCTTCCATCATCACCAACAGATGGGACTGACGTCTACTCCGTCATGGCTTTGATAAACCAAGTCTTTCACACCATGGTTTTTAATAAAATAAGAACTAGTAACAAAGGTAACTAACCTTTGTTGTACCCATATCATGTGCGGCATTCTCTGGTCAGTTTAGACAAATTATCCTACAAGTACAATCAAAGCCCAGTTTTATGTCAAGCATGCTCACACTATTTTATGCAAATTAGGTTCTCTTACCTAAAGATTAACTCTACCATATCTGCCAATTAAGTGTCACGTGCAGTGTCCATTCATGATAGATTAGCTGGGGATTTTTTGTAAGCTATTGTATGTTAAATACAGGATATAATTGGATCATTACATTTAGAAAGTTTTGAAGCCATTGAAAACTTAGGCTACTGAAGTCATATAGGAACGAGTGACATTTCTACTGATTGATTCAAGGTGTCTTCCTTTCCTTCCCACTCTTGCATTTGTCTCTATTAAACTATGTCCTAGATTCAAACCAGGGATCTCCAGTCCAGAAAATGCACACTGCCGGCGTTCTATTAACCAACAATAGTATCAGTAATGAAAAACCGCCTCAGCATAATGGCACCACAGCCATATGGTAAAATTGAAAAGCAACCTACATGCCTATTAGAGTCACAGGTTAATTTTTTTAATGCATATTTGTATTTATAAAGAATCAATCAAGATTTCTTCAGTCAGTTATCTTGTTGCCTGCTGTTGACTCCTGACTCAAGTAGTCTCTATACCAGCGGTTCTCAACCTATGGGTCGCGACCCCATTTGGGGTCGAACGACCATTTTATGGGGGTCGCCAAACAACGCAATCCGCCATTTTTCCCCCTCGGGGCGCCGCCGCGCATGCGCGCCACGCATGGGGGCGGCCCCGCGCATGCGCGCCGCGCATCCGTGTGACCGGGGGTCGCCGTATAAAAAGGTTGAGAACCGCTGCTCTATACAAAGGACTCTTTGGTTGCAGAATTCCCCTGATAATTGTAATTCATTGTGTTCCTAATTAGTTTTCAGAGACTATGTCTTTATTTGGATTATTGCAGTAGCATAAATTTCCCATCTAAATGTTTAGTTTGCACCAACTGCAACATCTCTGTACAAATACAAACTTAAATTATTATTTTTATCTGGCATGAAACTCAAAGCAATATTCATGAGGTTCCTCAGTGGATTGCTTCTAGGTTCTGGACAGACCAGGCTTACTTTTTTTTAGTAGGGTGTCAGACCTGCCCCAAAACAATCATCAGGCCAACGATGGAGATCCCGACATAGGATCACTCCATCCTATGCTTTTAGAACCTTAGTGTGTTCAAACATTGCATTAAATGAGAATGTGATTTGGTTTTGTTTGGTTTTACAACAGCATTTATGCGATAACCGCTCAGAAAAGGACATCTTATGGCATTTTCCTTCAGTAGAAAAAAATTAAATAGAAGGAAACATTTGTACAAAATATTAAAGAACTTTTACACACCACTCGTAGGATATTGCATATTACAAAGCAAAGCCCAAGTTTCTAGCATCATACATACTTTCAGCAATGACACTGGATGTCACAAAAGTCCTCTAGAGTGATAGAGAACATCCCAGGAACCAGCTTACTCTCTCTCTTGCAAATGTTTACTTTGTGACTGGCCAGGTCCAACATGGCAGTCCTTTTTGAAAAGGCAAGAGTCGCATAGAAGTCAATTTATAAATGTGCTCTCAAAATTCTAAAGGTATCCTTCACTCAGAATGATCGCGTGTCCCTACTTTATCTTTTAATGTACAGGTAGTCCTCGACTTACAACAGTTTGTTTAGTGACCGTCCAAAGTTACTGAAAAAAGTGACTCATGACTATAATGACTCAAATTTAAAAGTGTTATATTTCAAATCCAGTCATATAGTTAACTCAAAGGAAACGATCTTATAACAAACAAATATATTTTAATGAGAAAGATTACTTGCGTTCACGTTGAGATTGGTGCTGCTGGAATTACATGTTTGTTCATCTTTCAAATCCTTTCCTTAGGTAAGAAGATTTTGCTCTTTATACCATCTTATAAGGAAACCTTCTATGGCCCATGCTTCTTACAGACAAAGAGATTCCCACGTGGCTTGTGTCCAGGAAGTCTCCCCAAGACCTTTGGAACTCCTCCCACTGACCCATCCACATACCTAGCATTTAACCCAATAACTGCCAGGCCTTCCAACATAGAGCTGGGCTATAGAGCTATATGGGTCATAGAGCTCTATGGGCCAGAACACTCCCCGCTTGGAAATTTATATTTCCACTATTAAAATAGTAAAAACGTAACATCAAGGCATGCAATACTCATTGTGGTTAACTTGTGACTAACTAGGTAAAAACTTGGTATCAAACATGCATAATTATAAGGTAAACATAAAACATGCACAATTATGAAAAGGCAAGTGTTACATCAAACAATGCATAAGACAATACATAATTTGAGGTTTAATCTTCTGGTTCAGTCTTCATCGGCGATGGACCGGTTCGGTGATCAGCCTGGTACAAGTGTCTTTGAGTCACGACCTGACTCATGTGGCTTCATGATCTGGATCTCAGCTGGGTAAACTAGTTCGTCAAGTGGGTGGGCCCGGTGCACAGGAACCGTGGGCCAATAGTTCTGGTATGCAGCCTTGTCTCCCAACGAGACAAGGTCTTCTTCCTGTGAAGGAAACTGGAACCAAATCTGGAACAGAAAAAACTGGAACCCAAGCTTCTCGGGAATAAGGGGAACTGGATTCACAGGATACTCAGGAACTGAAAAACCTGGAAAGACATAAACAGCTGGATCTGAAGAGGTTCAATTGTCTAAGCTGGTCTTCCTTAGCAACAGGACTCGGTCAGTGATTAGTCTGGTGTAGAGCTAGTTGCTTGTCGTGATTCCATAGGCAGCATCTTAGGTTCTAGGTGTAAGGCTGCTGGGTGCCTGTCGCTGTTGCACAGGTGGCATTTCACATTAGCTGTGCAGTCCTTGGCTATGTGATCCATAGAGTCACAGCATTTGAAACATATCCTATTCTCTTTGAGTAGGGTCTTTCGGTCATCTAGGGATTTCTTCCTAAATTCTCTGCAATCATTTAGAGAGTGAGAGAACTTGTGTATCGGGCAAGTTAGGCCTTTGGTAGTTGGATGAGGGTTCGAAAGAGCGCTTCTCGGTGTTTGTTCGTCTGGAGACTTCTTTGGGGAAGGCGTGATGTCAGTTTTATACACCAAAGGTATGGTTCTGTCCGTAGCTTGGGAAGAACTTCGGTTGGGGCCGAAGTTGTCATTTGTTGGCTCGAAGTTGCTGGCATTATGACGTAGTTTTGCTTGGTTGGTCACAAATTCAGCGAGTACAGCGAAGGCGGGTGGTGCGTTAGGGTCTTGGTTCCTGTGGGTTTCTGATATTTTGGCCCATTCATCCCTTGACTGCTTTGGTAGTTTTCTAACTATGATCCTTTGCTTCTCGAACTGATCGAGGCAGGTAAGTTTCGGCATGTTGGGTTGCTCGCGAACTGAATGTAGCATCGAGAGCGTGTCTGCAAATTCCAACATCTGGGTGTGATCATTGATATTGATGTTAGGGAAGGTGTAAATGCAATCTAAGAGCGACTTTTCTGTCAGTTCATGTCCGCCATACCGCTCGTCGAGCCTTTCCCAAGCTTTGAGAAGGGCGGTGTTTGGGTTGCCTAGGTGGGCTAGTTGAGTGTTCTCTACTAATCGTGTGGAAGCCGGTCCCAGCCATGTTTTCATGTGTCCGAGCACTTCGCTCGATGTTATAGCTTCATCTTGGATGGCGGTTTGGAACGTGAGCTTCCACAATACGTAGTCCTTTCCCGGTTTATCGGGGAATTTGTGTACACCCTTGGATGCCAGATCTAGTCTGCTTCTGTAAAGTCTCATAGGGGTGTAACCGGGTGGCGATGGTACCTCGCTTCCAGGAGTGGGGGCGTGTGCCATGTTTGGCTGGTAACTTCCTTCGGCGTAATGGTGGCTGGGTGTATTTTGCCATGTCACGTGCAAGGGACCTTGTTGGCTTGGTCTGAATTCTGCTGCTCTGGCATTGAGCTGAGGGAGCCCAGGCTCTTGCTTGCTTATGTGTTGGAAGGTCTGTGTTTCTGGTAGAGTGTAGCTAGCTTCCTGGTAGGCTGTCAGAGCTGATGCTCGAGGCTGTCTTCTGTGGTCAGGAGTGGTGGCAGTTTCTTGGGGCGCTTCCTCCTGTTGGTGCAGCAGGGACTCTAGCGACTCTAGCGTGGCTCTAACTCTTTCAATCTCTTCCTTGAGCGACGGCTGGTGCTGCTGTAGGGCTGTTGGCGCTATAAGTGGATCCATCCGATAGCCATTAGTGGTATGGTTTGGTGGGTTCTGTGGGGTAATAACGGTGGGAAGATCTTGGGGTACTCCCCGCTGTGCAATTGTCGCCGTTGCTGGGGTAATAATGGTGGAAAGATCTTGTGGTCCTCCCCGCTGTGCAGTTGTTGCCATCAGGTTCAATGTGGCAGCAACGGCAGGAGGATCTCGTGACCTAGGTGTCGTGTCATCAACTCTGAGGTTGACCAGCGAATCAGGTCGTTGAGATTCCTCTGTTTGTCTACTCGGTCTTGGGGGGCTCGTGGCTGGCTGTGGTGCTCTCATCTGTGCATTCTGGAATGTGCTTTGGTTGTCCACATAGGTCTGTACGCGGCTACGACGCTCTTCGTTTTCCAGTTGTTGTCTGTCTGGCAAGAAAGTGGTGTACTGGAGTATTTTCTGAAGGCCTTCCGCTCTAGCCATTTTGTCTGCCATAATTCTTTGGCATTGAGTAAGTTCAAGTTCGTTTTGGGCGTCCTTTCTTTTGGCTGCTATAGCCTTCAGCTTGGCCTCTATTTCAGTTTCCTCAAGTTCTATGGCCAACAACTCCTTCTTTTTCTGCCTCTCCTCTTGTGCCACACGAAAGACAGCTTCAGCGGCTTTAGCATCTAAGATTATTTGCTCTTCTTGTGAAATTCTGGATGCTCGGCTGCGGCGGGAGGATGCCTTCGAAAGGCGGGAGGCGCCTGTGACATGTGATTGTTGGGACACGCTAGAGTGTGCCCTGGACATGTGGCGGAAGGATGAGGCCTTTCCAGAAACCTGAGATGGATCTGCGTGCGATCGTTGGGATGGTGCATGTGAAAGGCATGAAACTTCGGGCTCGGCTCTGTCAACCGGACTGCCTCTGTGGTGAGGCTCGGGCTGTGGGAAACTCTGTGAGCTTTCTAGAAACTTCTTGCGTTCCTCGTTTAATAGCTGGAGGCTTTGCATCTCGCTGTCGACACTTGGGTCTCTTAATTGTTCTTGAACGTCCTTGAGTTGCTGTTCAGAGTCCATCCATTGCACATAGGCGTCTTCCTTATCTCCTTCCACTGCGTGTGCCCATTCTGGGGAGAGTTCCTCCTTCTGTTCGTGGTAGAGTTTGTATAATCTCTCCCAGCTTCTTTCATGGCGCCTGTGGATGGTGTGCCATTTCTCCATCAGATGTGAGTGCATGGCTTCTGTGAGCTTTCTGCATTGTCTAAGATCGTATTGACCCTGAGACGTTTTTGGCTTTGTTGAGGCTTGAGTTTCAGCCTCTGCATACTGGTCAATGTTGGTTGTGTGCAGAATCTCTCCTGGACTGACTGGTTGGGGTGTGTCAACTAGGCTAGTTAATTGAGCCCCTTTGTCCAAATCAGTAAGACACTCCTCCATGGTTAGGGTAGGTTCCGTGTCCTTCTCAGCTATTTTGAAGAGAATTTGAAGAACTTCTCTCTTTGACCACTAGGGGCCGCTACTTGTAGATCAGCTTCTGAGGTGCTGTCTGTGGGTGGAGATGCCACTGGGTGCGTTCTCTTGTGTTTGTGGGTACTTCAGTGCAGTTCACCCCTTCACCACTAGGGGTCGCTTGCTGTGGGTCAGCTACCAGGGTGCTCTGGCTTCGAGGTTCACCCTTTGTCCACTAGAGGGGCTTCTCTGGGTGCGGTTAAAGGCTTGCGTGTAGAGCTCCTTTAACCACTAGGGGGCGTCTGGAGAAAGGCTAGCCAAATTCTTCCTATTACCACGTTGCTAGTGAGCCACTGAGTTGCAGGCCGGAACTCCGGGTCATCAGCTGTGATAATGAGCGAAGGCAATTGGCTCTTGCTTCCTGTCTCTCAAGCTGGAACAGCTTAGCCTTCAGCTTGAGTGAGTGAATGCTTCTGATAAGATCACTCTGTGCCCTTTGTGGGGTGTTGGTAGCTTGGGATAACTTTAAGTAGCTTGTACTTTAACTAACAGATTTGCTCTGTTGTGTGCTGAATTAATTGTGGCTGTTGTGGCTCAGCTAGAAAAAAAAAAAATTGCATGACCACCAGGGGGTGCTTCTTCGATACCTAGGGCTGTCACTATGGCAACAGATGAGTTTATTGAAAGGCAATAAACCTTGCTTTTGTTTGAACTTTAGAGGCAGTCATTAAACAGTTCGTTGTTTCAGGCTGCGTGATTCACTGGCAAAGAGGGGAAGGGGAAAGGCCCAAGCTCCTTTTGGTGTTAAAATTCAAACTTTTCATGCAAGAAACAAAGTAATTTTGAATCAGATACAAGGCACTTTTCATTTTGAAAGTTAGCTAGCAAGTGAATTAGCATAACAAAACTTCTGAATCACTCCTTGAGAGCTGTCTTCTACACAGACACAGCTTGGCTTTGCAGGCTCTTACAAGCATCAAGAGAATTTTTACTTGCTTGAAGGTTTATGCGGAGAAAAGGCTGACCAATTTGATTCTCTTTCTTCAAACTGTTGCAGCTTTGAGAGGAGAATTAATCTTTGCCAATTTACTATTTGCTTTCAAAAGATGGCACAAATTATGAAAAAATCTTCTTACTATAATGACTCAAATTTAGAAGTGTTATATTTCAAATCCAGTCATATAGTTAACTCAAAGGAAACGATCTTATAACAAACAAATATATTTTAATGAGAAAGATTACTTGCGTTCACGTTGAGATTGGTGCTGCTGGAATTACATGTTTGTTCATCTTTCAAATCCTTTCCTTAGTTAAGAAGATTTTGCTCTTTATACCATCTTATAAGGAAACCTTCTATGGCCCATGCTTCTTACAGACAAAGAGATTCCCACGTGGCTTGTGTCCAGGAAGTCTCCCCAAGACCTTTGGAACTCCTCCCACTGACCCATCCACATACCTAGCATTTAACCCAATAACTGCCAGGCCTTCCAACATAGAGCTGGGCTATAGAGCTATATGGGTCATAGAGCTCTATGGGCCAGAACAATGACCATTTTTCATATGACCATTGTGAGATCCTTATAGGCATGTGATCCAAATTCAGACTCTTAGCAACACTCATATTTATGATGGTTGCAGCATCCCCAAGATCACGTGATCACATTTTGTGAACTTCTGACAAGCAAAGTCAATGGGGGACGCCAGATTCACTTAACAACCGTGTTACTAACTTAACAACTGCAGTGATTCACTTAACCACTGTGGCAAGATAGTAAAATGGGGCAAAATTCAATAACTATTTCACTTAGCAACAGAAATTTTGGGCTCAATTGTGGTTGTAAGTTGAGAACTACCTGTATTGTATAACAGAATAGCAGAGTTGGAAGGGATCTTGGAGGTCTTCTAGTCCAACCCCCTGCTCAAACAGGACCCTATACCATTCCAGAGAAGAGGCTGCCCAGTCTCTTCTTAAAAGCCTCCAGTGATGGAGGCTCTTTCAGTCATGAAGCCTGACAATTATTTTCCATCAATAAACCATGTGTAAACAAACCATGGTTTAGCAGTGTGAATAAGGTTAATCGCCTTGAATATTGGTTATTAAGTATACTTTAAAGTTATTTTCCCCACTATTTACAAAGACATAATAGAGCAGACCAATTCAGTTTGGTTATAGCTAATAACACAATCCCAGACATGATTTACTCTGAAGTAAATCTTGGTGAATTCAGTGCGGCAGCCTTGTTTGAATATTTCACTTTACAATTCCTGTATCGATTTACTTCGGGTGATGAGTTCCAATAACTATCAAATTAAATTATTCTTCCAGCAAATTTCACAGAACCCCTTTGCAATTTTCTCCTTCTCTTTCCCCTTTCCGTTCCTTCCCCCTCCCTCCTTTCTCTTCTTTTTTCCCTGCCTCTGTTTTCAATCTTGGCTTATCACGATCATATTTCATGCCTGATGCATCTGGAGGGAAAATTCAATATTGAAGAACAGAGTAATCCAAGGCTTTCCTTCATTTCTGTCCTTTATATCCTAGGGCTGTCCCATCTGAATGGCTGGTTTCGATTGTGTTGCATTTGGCAATTGCTAGTTGCTACCAGCCTGTCTAATCCTTTTTGTGGCTCCTTATCACTTATTCTTGGCCTCCCTCCCCCTACCCCCTTTAATTTTGTCCGTTTTGCCTTCACAAGTTGCTAGTGTGTATTTTTGCCTCCTTTAAGAGGCTTGATGCTTTCCTTCATGGTCTTTCATTCAGGTTTCTGGTCAGAAACACAAAGACATGACCAGAGGTTAGCATCACATCTTGACAGTTAGCATTGCATTTTTCTCATCAACAAGAGAGAAAATCACCATTTTCCAATAAAAGGCTATGCCCCTTGAAGATTGCCATTATTGATAAGGCAGACTAGAAAATGAACCTCTAAATTGGTCATACTGAATGAATCACTATCTTCTGAAACTTTTCTTCCATAATGCTAATCTCACCTTCTATTCCCCATGTTAATCTCCTGAGTTAAACTGACTTAAATCTCATAAGAACAGTGTAGAACAAAATGAATAAATTCCCCAGGGGGGAAAGAACTAACCACAACGTTATCTATTTAAGAAAATAGAAGAACTGAAAGAGCATTGTTGGCATCCTTGCATGAAATGTAGTAATGTTTGAAATATATAACACTCTTAGGAAGCTGAAATATGGCAGTGCAAGGCAAATATATTATAGGTATGCTGATTGCATAAAATCAGTGTGTTCTCATTATGTAAATGTTCCTTGGGAAAACTTCTGATTCTAAATAGGTGCCAGCTTTGCTTTACTGAATTTGTAAATTAACCTAAAATAATTCTTAGATGGTAGAATTTGACTTCACAGATTTAATGAACTTAATTCCAATACCTAACATTGGGCAGAATCATTCTAGAGTAATGATGCAGCATATCTTTCTCACATGATTTTGGAATGCTGCAGTGAGCAAGAATGAGGTGGCTCTTGCGTGATCTCCAGAGTCTCTGAAAATTGCACAAAAATGGGGCATGCTTTTGCACAGTTTTCTCTGAGCATTCAGAGCATTCTCTGAAGCCACTTCAAGAACAAAGACCTTGTGCAACCTGGAGCAGCTTTGGGTATTCTGACGGTAAGTGGCATGCAGCAGAACCTGAAAGATGCTGGATTATGGGAGCAATCCTTTGGGAAATGGTGCCCTTTTGAGCGGCAGCACTGGTGACAGGGTTAAAGTTGAGGCCTAGCTGTCTACTTCAAGTCCAGCTTCAAAACTGCTATTCAGGGTGGCTTAGATTTGGGGGTGAGGAGATAGAAAACTCTCTTTTGTTCTGTGTGTATCACCAGCAATGTCATTTTTAAAGTTTTTGACCCACTGAACACAAAAGGTTCAGCATCAACTAGAATCTACATTCCGATGTGGTTATCCTAAGAGGGATTCTTTAGAATCCCCATATGTGAAATATCTTGGGGACGGGGCTTGGAGACAAAACTTGTGATGGATTCGACAGAGTAGAATAACATATTCTTTGCTATTTACTCAGCTAGTGTTCCAGAAATCAATAAAAATGTTCCTGTTTCAACAGGTCTTTGGACTCTATGGGGGGTATAGGTTTCCATATCTCTTTTGGTGGTTTTTAATTTTGTTTACTGTTTTTATGGGAAAATGTATTTTATTGGAATTTGATTTTTGAATGATATTTTACTATTGTCAACTGAAAAGTTCTGATTTGGTGGTATACAATTTTATAACAACAATTACAACTATAATTGTATTTTTTGAAAACCAGCAAAACCAGTAAAAAAATCCTGGTATCTACCATAACTGCCCATTCTGAGTAGCTCTTGTTGTGCCCTTTGGCATTTAAAACTTTGACTTCTGATTCAGTAGATTCTTGAACTATTGTTTTGCTCATTCTACTTGTTGGAGGCTTAATAAATGGATATATAGTATTCCATAAGTGGTACTTCTTCAACAGAACCAGGATATTTTCAATAGGCTCTCCTACAGATCTTGGGCAGATTTATAACAAGATACATGATCTCTCAGGCAGTCATGGTGTAATTTTTTAAATGTAAATAGTTGACAACCAGTGCAGATGTTCTAATATAAACTGCCTAAGAGGGAAACTGGGATCTAGGGGTTCCATTATAGTAGCCATATTTGTGTGAATGTGCTCTATGAATCTAGTGACAGCTGAGGATCAAGAAACAAAGAATAGATATAATCCTCTATAAGGAGAGCAAACCCATTCAAAACAAGTTGAATATCACTCCCTGAATCTAGTTTCTTTTATTTTATCTGGATTTAAATTTGTATATTTGCTACTATTGAATACTCCAAGTTTCTGGACAGTTTTCAATCAACAGGAAATATCAGTCAATCTTTATAGAGGAGGATATAGAACACAACTGGTAGAAGGTGTAGAAGGAAGGATATAAAGAAAACCATCAACTACAATATATGATGCACATTTTTCAGAAAGTCCATCCTTTTGGAGTCAAGATTGTGGATGTTAATTGTACAAACATAGGGCTAACAAATTTGGGCTACCAAAATCTGAATAACCTCTAGATGGCATCTGGATTTTTATACTATCTAAATCAGCGGTTCTCAACCTATGGGTCGCGACCCCATTTGGGGTCGATCGACCTCTTTTCGGGGGTCGCCAAAGGTGGCGATCCGCCATTTTGTCCCCTCCGGGGGCGCGCTGCGCCTCCGGGGGGCGGTGCCGCGCACGCGCGCCGCACGTGGGGGTGGCGGCATGCCTCCGGGGGGCGCCACCGCGCATGCGCGCCGCGCATGGGGGCAGCGGCGTGCCTCCGGGGGCGCCACTGCGCATGCGCACCGCGCACAGGGGCCCTGCCCCCATGCGCGCCGCCACCGCGCATGCGCATAACCTTTGTGTGACGGGGGTCGCCGTCACACAAAGGTTAAGAACCGCTGATCTAAATCCACAATTTTGTTTCCCAAATATGGTTACTGTAACATAAACAGCACATTGTATTTTCAAAACAGCAACATCTTTTGTAAGATACTGAATAAAGTAACACACCAAGATATTCTACTTGATACATCATTATCAGCATTCACCTGAACAGTTTTGAGAACTTGAACTGTTACTTTGAATATGAAACATCTCTCTTTCTGTTCTCAGCATAAGAAATTACTAAAGTTCTTGTGATGCCACAATAGGGCTGAACAAGAGATCTGAAACAGGAGTTTTACAATATGCATCTGTGCAAACAATGCGTTCATTTTGATCATGTGCCTACTTTAAAAATTTCCCATTGTTGCTGCATGTATATGCATGCAGTTACTTCACTTTGCTGGTTGCCCCAGCAGAAGTGGTACATGTGCAATGAGAACTGAAGACAAAAGTTGGAGCAACGTAAGCCTTGTAAAAGATATTAGTTCATCCATTCACTTTTCCTTTCAGACCTCTGAGATACATTCACCTTCAGTCTTCGTTAGGTTCTACCTAGTCCAGAGACTAGATAAGTGCAGCCAAGGCTTGGTGGTGCATAGCTTTGGTCTTTCCAACAGAGATACGGTTCAGGAATATATGCAGTAATGAAATGCTCTAGAGTCTAGAGAGTACATCTCTCTTAACCTATATTATTACAATTCCTTAAGCATTACACATACATGCACACACACACGGATGCAGGCATACAGTATACTCGGTTTTGTTATAGAACTGGCCAGGTGATGCATGGGGTTGTGGAAGACAGGAGTGCTTGCCATATATTGATGGCAACGTGCCCAAATAAAGATTTTCTCACAGAAACCCTTACAGCTCTGCCTTTCATCCTTTGCCAGCATTTCATCATATGTCACCTCAGCTGTCCTTTTGTTGGCAATTAGGCTATGAGTCAAACATGACTTGCTGCAATGGCTGCTAACTTTTTTATCTCTGGTTGCTGTCATCCGGTTCTTGTCTGATTTCAAAGTTAACCTCCTTATCTTATCTAGCTTGCTTGCTTAGCCACATATTTCCATAGGGTCAAATTTTGGGCATTCTACTTCATCTGCTTCTCCCAACATTCTAATTTTCGTAACAAAGTAGCATGTGAATATTTTTTAACTTTTTAAGTAGTTATTTTGTCCATTTTGCAAAACTTTACTTTTAAATGCTTTGTGCTCTTATTAGGAAATAGTTGAGCTATTATTCCTTGTTTATAGATCATAACACTATGTACAGTATATGAATAGATCTTGGCTTCACTGTATATAAATAGCTTAAGATTATTCTCCTTTAAATTATACAGAAGGGATGATGCCTCCCCTTTCTGGAAAATAAACATGGTGAGATATTTGATTGTAATTTTTATAGCATCTTTCAGTGAAAAGTGCTAATTTGTTTTTAAAAGGTTAAAACTAGAATATACTAAAATAATGTTTTTTAAAAGTTTATTGTTTACAAAATAGTTCCACAGAATCTTTTAAATACACATCTCAAAATAAAAACAATTTTGTTTAAAAAAAAAAACTTTAGCCAGTAGGGCAAGGATTTCTATAACATGTCATATTTTTCTGGAACCTTTATCTGAATTTATAAA
Organism: Crotalus tigris; assembly: GCF_016545835.1. Lineage (NCBI taxonomy): Eukaryota > Metazoa > Chordata > Lepidosauria > Squamata > Viperidae > Crotalus > Crotalus tigris. The sequence goes on from NW_024096660.1 coordinate 181,062, forward strand.
TAAAACATGTTTTATGTTTTAGAGTAATCTGTTGAGAATTAGATGCTTTTTGTTTTGCTTGAAAAGTCATATTTGGACTTGTTAAAGGTGTTATATATTTCTGCTAAATCTTGTAACAAACATATTTTAGTCATTGGCAACCCTCCTGATACGCCAGCAAGTTTGAACCAGTAAAGAAAATGAGAATTTGCCTGTTTTTTTTTTTTCTTATTCACTCCCCAACTCAGGGAGGGGTGTGTGTGTGTGTGTGTATGTGTGTTTATTTTTAAAAAGTGAGTGCTAATTTCAGAAAAAATTGTAAAATCATATTTTTGCTTTAAAAGTCATATTTTTTTATTTAATTGGTTCTATTTAAATGATTTTAAGGTCATAAAAGCTTCATATTCTAACAGTTTTTGGTTATAGAAATCCTTGCCTTATTAATAATTTTCCAGGTGTCCATAAAGGATTGTGAAATCTGAATGCTGCTCAGACAATGTTTTTTTCTCCACTGAAAAATGTCTTCATATGAATACATGTTGATGAAGATCATTACAGATGAAGATCATTACAGTACAGATTCCATAACAGATGAGCAGAAATGAGCAGAAGACTAATCTCCTAAAAAATCATGCTTGCAAAAGATGGTCCAGTGTACTACCCAATGACAATTTTTTCTAACACTTCCCACTGCATCTGAATCAGTCCACAGTGAATACCTTGTTGATATCACTCCTCTAAGTTTGTGCTATCCAGAACTAGGTGAATTTCTAAATCAAATCCTCTAAAACTCACATAGTTAAAGCAACAAGCAGAGGAGCTTCAATGGGTGTGTGTGTGAGTGTTGCTCTGCTTCCCATCAGGCTCTCACTGCAGATTCCCAAACACCAGTTGTTGAATGAAGTTCTCCCACTTGTTGTCCCATAATCCCTGCAGTTTCCAGTCTCCTTGCCTGGCAAGCTAAGTTATCAGAGGGTAGATGAGCATCTAACCGGTCAAACTCATGAAGATGGAAACGAGTTGCCAGTTGGTTCACCATTCTTTTGAGAGCAAGGAATGCAGTAATAACTTGGAAGACAAGAAATACTATAAAAATTATGTTGACTGCTCGTTCCAAGGGTTGAATCCTTAGCCCTTCATTTAAAAGTAAGAAAAGAATTAGGGGCACTTGCAGAAGAAGACTCAGGAGCCAAAACCCAGCTAGTTCAGGAACCTATAAAGAAATGGGGGAAAAAGGAATCAAAATATTGTATCAATTTATCAACATAATTCAAAGAGCAAAGGGGTACAGAAAATCTATTGAACTGTATCAGTGCCCAAGATATAAACACAGAAAGATGCAAATTCAGAGTTATTTCAGTGGTCAGTGCTATTGTACAAGAATCCAATTTATACTTTTAAACATTCCAAATACTATTTTGGTATATTATTAACTCTTACTGTATTTCAGGAATTCAGAGAACCTTGATCTTATTTAAATAAGCCCCACCACAGCTATGAAATTCTGAACAATAGTAAACCCATATATTGAAAGAGCCAACAGAACCTGTCAAACTTTTGAGTCTATTGCAACAGAAAAAAATATGAAATAGACATAGGAAATATACATCTTTTTATGTTTGATATTGCCGTTCTCAAGGAAATCAACATGATTTCAATGTTTAAAAAAGGATCAAGAAGAGATGAAGTCAGTTATAAGCAAGTTAGCTTAAATCCATTATGTCTCCTTATCGTAGAATTTGTATTGTTGGAAGTCAGATGGTACATAAATGTAATAAACATTTTAAAGCTAACAAAAAGAATATAGAATAATATTTTATTTATTTATTAATCAAGCAATCAAATTTATACAGTTCCCAATCTTCCCAAAAGGGGACTGTGGGCAGCACACAATGATAAATTAAAAAAAGAATATAAAATAGATAAAAATCTGAAAGTTAAAGCAATAAATAACATAAAAACAAAAATACTAACCTCGGGTGAAGGAAGGATAAAAATGACTCTTCAGCAATTGAGCCATTGGGACAGATCTCCTGTTCCCTTGGAGCTCCAGGCCTGGCAGCATAAACAGGTCTAGAGGTTCTTAAAGAAAATCAGAAGGGATGGGCCCAGTCTAATTTAAGGAGGAAGGATGTTCCATAAAACAGGTGCCACAGCAGAGAAGGGATGTCTTCTGGGACCACAAGATGTAGGTCACTATCCTATGGTACCTGCAGCATATATTTTGTGTGAGATCTAACGGGCCAGGCTGATGTAATTGGGGAGAGATAGTTCCTCAGACAACCCGGTCCCATGTCATGAAGGGTGTTAAAGGTTAAAACCATCATCTTCAATTTGGACCCAAAAGCAAACTGGCAGCTCGCAGAGCAGAGATGTAACATTTGCTGCCTTAGGAGTGCACATAACTGCACATGACACTGCACCTGGCTAAATTAAGAACAAATTAGACTCAAAGATGGCCCTGGATTCAAATTATAAATTTTCCAATGTTTTGTTTTCAAAGAACTATATCCATTTGTTTAGAAAAGCGGCTCTTAAGTATGTGAAGGACACCTACCTTCTCCTGCAAATTTCCCATGTATCCAAGGTATAGACGTATAACCTCAATTAAAGATGTTAATATAATGCTTGTCACAAGGATGAATTTGTAGTAATCTGGTAAGACTGAATACTAGAATTGAGAAGAGAATGGAAAATAAATACTCCTCTTGGACAAATTAATTTTATGTATAAAATTGTCTTTTTGTAAACCATACCTCACTGAGAAGATACATGTTTTCTACTAACTTACTTACTTCTCAATCCATCTACATCAAACATACCACTCAGAATAATAAGATCAGTGGAAATCTTTTTTGCATTATTATAGGGGTATGGTAAAAAAGCAATAATTAAACACCTTTATAAGAATAACAGCATTCAAAGTAAGAGGTGCATCTATTGCCTTTTAGATCTTACCTTCAGCTGCAACATGGCAATGCTGCTTGCCCACCAAAAAGGAAAGAACCAGAGGTTGAAATATAGGGACATCTGTAAGGGCAAACTGGAGACTATTTCATTATCTGAAGAGACAGGAAAACAGCCATGAGGAACCTGTGAGGTACAGCATATTCTGCTGGCAGGATCCTTTTCTGACCTAAACACATCTGTAAGTTTGTGCTGAAACAGTGGCTTCTAAGAAATGCCATTCCATATATCATACAGAGACATTTTTGAAACTGTGTTTAGAGTTGAGGGAGGATAAATGGTCTGCATTCAACCTCTGGTTTTACATTGTGCCCCAAGTGATATTTTCCATATGATGTACCTCTTCTAGACTAAATATGAGCATTATCTTTGGTTCACATCTTGGGCTGCAATAGAGGTTACTGCAGTTAGTCTTTTTGGCAATAGTGTCATATTAAGAAAAGGAAAGGAACGTTTGAATAGTTTATATACTTTAAGGATTGGTTTTTGAGGATGGTGTAATTTTAAACAAGGACTATCCTTGATTTAAAAGGTTCTCCAGAGCCCAGACACTCCGTGATGAAGCCCCAATCGTGGTTTCGCGGTCCGGGCTCCACCAGGAAGTCTGGCAGCAACTTCGCAGGAGCCACCGCATGAATGGCGACAGTGCCAACACCGCCATCTTTGTAGCTGGCACCACGCCGGAGCCGCTCCCTCACCAATGTGGTTGGCATCGTCTCTGTTTTCGGGTCCTGTGCGGTTGTTGTCCGTAAATACAGTTCGGCTGAAGGAACTCAGCCGCCTTCTCACCGGCTCCGGCAAAGACATGGAGCAATGCGGACGGCCGCTCGAGAGCCGTTGCTAGGACAACGGGGCCCGTCTGAAGTTCTTGATGCAGTATCAGTACTGTACAAGCTCCGTCGCCTGGGGGAATTGCCGCGTGGTTATAACTTCCGGTTCCGATGCTCCGCCCGACACCGGGCAAGAAGGCGAGTCAACCCTTGGCGTTCCATTCTGGGCTGCCTTAGAGAGGGTTTTTTTTTTTTTTTTTTGCAGAGAAAGGAAGGAAGATTTCGCCTGGTGTGTTCTCTTAGGTGAGGCGACTCCCTCCTTGGTTTTGCTTGCAAAGAAAATTGGGACCGGGAACGGAAGGAGGAAATAGAAGTCTGGCAGGCATTCGTTTGGTTCGCTTCCTTTGCAAAGAAACGTTATGAAGAATGAATGTCTAAAGATACTGGCAGCGCTGAGCGGCAATGTGGTTCTGTTAAACGCTAAGGAGAAGTTGCAATTCTCATTAGTGAAGCCAAAGAGAGAAGGTGCTCGTAAACAAGACATTGGAAACAGCACCGTTAGGAATTAAAAATTGCCGAAATAAAGTTTACTGACTCTTACTACTAGGGCTGCGTTAGAGGAATTGCATTTGATGCCTGAGTTTTAGCAGGGCAGCGTGTTTCTTAAACGGTTTGCATTGGCTCAAGCATCTTAAGGCAATTAACAGTGAATTCCTTCGGAATTGTTCATCAGTAAGTTTAAAACCAGAGATGCTGTGAGCATCCTGCCAACGTAGGAACACAGCCTTCAGTCATAACTCCCCTTTGAGTTGAGCTTGATTCGGGTGAGTTCGTGGATTGCCCATGTATTTTTCATGGCAATGAAATAGAAATGATTTGCCATTGCCTTCTTCCGGGAAGTTTAACTAGGTACAAAATACTGTAAAAACACAACTCTGAATGATAATGACTCAGTGGTATATCAGATAGAGACAGTAGTTTGTTCCTTTGGGATCTTCTAAAGGATAACGGAATGAATTTTCCTAGCGGGTGGAGCTCCTGTGTGTGCAATTAAGCCTAATGGTTTGGTATATTGCCAGTTAGTGCATTTGTAAGAAAGGAATAGAAACAGCATTCTTTTGGGGTTGTCTGCATTCGTGCCATTCCTGTTGTTAATCCACATTCTATGTCTATAACATATAATACTTAGCAGCTTGATAAAACTCACTTTGCTTAGCAGCAAGTCTGAATAACTCTGCCACTTTGATATTGGAAATAATATGTAGCGATAATTAGTAGCCCTTCATAGCTTTATACTTTATGATTGTGAATTTTATTTTCCTTTGCTTTGTAAAATCCTTGAACTTCCCCCAGTTAACTGAAATACACATTAAAATAAACAAAAGCATCAATATCATGCAAACTAAAGCAGGCTTTGCGAGGCAAGGACCTTGCAGAGCAAACTACCTCCGCTATAGAATACGCAAAAGCTATCCAGCAGAGGCAGAGGCTGTGTTTCAGGGTTGTTTAGTCTTTTTACTTTTCAACCCCTGGGCAGTGTGCAAACCAAATATTTATTTGGAATAGTTTCAATTTTGGCAGTATCCACTCTTTAGGTTCTTATTTAGCAATGTGAACATCAAATATACCATAGGGAAATTTTAAAAAATTAAATGCATCTGTTAATATTCATATATAGATAAGAAAGCTTTTGTTTTTATAATACACTGGGTTTTTTTAACATTTTATTCTTTATTTTAGAAATTTACAAAATATAAACAGATTACCAAAATATAGAATGCAATGGTAGCAAAATCAAACTAATCAATCTGAGAAATCCTTGACGGTGATGGGCGGTTCAGATGTAAAAAATAAATAAGAATTAAAAAATTGAAAATTAAAGAATTAAAAAACCTCCACTCAAAAACCCTAAAAAAATATATCAAATTAAATACAAAGGGATTAGAGTTAGGTTGAAACTAAAGATTGAACAAATATATTAACCCTATAAGGTAGCCATTGGCTTACAAAAAAATCTATATTGTAGCATATAATACTATATTATAATTGGGTAAAAAAGGAAAATTGCATACTGATACCACTACTATCATATTATAAAATATAAAATCAATGCTAAAAATATTGATTTATTCTTTGATCAGAAGCAAATATTGCCTTTTCCAAAATGGATAAATTGCAAATTTCCAAAAGCCACTTCTTTGGTTTGGAATAATAACACTTTTCAAGTGCTTCAGCATAATTCATTTTGCTACCCCTTGTGCATGATACAACCTTAATTTAACCATAAAACATAAACAGTCAGATTCCAGAGATTTGGTATAAAATTCAATATCACATTAAACTTCTTTAATATTGAAGGATTCCCCATAAATCTGCTTTCATATATTGAAATACTTTTCCAAAAAGATATCAGAGAACCAAATCATCAGTAATTCCTCTAATTTTCTGCAACAGAAAAAAATTGGTGTCATCCTTTCAAGTACATTATTTGGGGAGTCCAATATATTCTATATTTTTTTATGAATGAGCTTTACTCTCAAACTTAATTGTAAGTTTCTATTCTCAGTATATTTGAATATTAGCATTACAAGCCAATAAAACGAAAATCTCCACATCTGTGCTTTTGGCTTTAAGATGGGGAAGGCACAAGTCCATTGAATTGCTATTGTTTTTGTCACATATACATTCTGCAAATAGAACAAAGACATATTTTTTATCCTTATGACAAGAATATTTTTTTTAAAAAAAAATGCATTTGTTCAATTATATAAGTTGGGCACTGGCTGTGCTCTCAGATTTAGGTCCTGGGGATGTTTGTCAGCAGCACAAGGCTATAAATGTTAGATGCATTGTAACTAAATGAAATACAAATCTTTCTGCAGTTTTTACATTTGCCAATCTAGAAACACAAGCATCCACTTAAGCATAGGCAAGCCAATTGTTTAATGTTTCATCAGAATGATTTAATTTTTTGTTTAGAAGAGAATCAGCACTACCGTTGGGCAGCTGATAAATTTTCTGATTCTAAAAGGAATTTAGAACCAGTGGCTGGTGCTGCAACCTGCTTTGGTGAGGCAGGTTCTAGATTTAATTCATCAAAATATGTAGCTTGTGTGAGTAAATGATATAGGTAGTCCATTTTTAGCACCATAGTTGGGACTGGCAACTCAGATGTTAACCAAAGTGGTGGTTGCTAAGGGAAATGTAATTCTGCTTATGATCTTACTTCAATTTTCCTTCATTTTACACATCTGCAAAAGTTAAATATGTGAGGATTAGCCATAAAGTTACTTTTTTATCACTGTCATAATTGTGAACTTTTGCTAAATGAAACATTCACTAAACAAGGATTACCTGATAAATTCTTGTGTCAGATAAACAGACATTAAGCTGTAATATTACACATTACCAAGTTAAGAGTTTATGAAAACAAAGTCTTTTATTTTCAATCTAAGCTAAACAAAGAAGATCTTCTGAATCAATGCAAAAATATGATCCTTAGTACTAATATATCATTTTGTTATAGAGAAGGCTTAGAACAGGGGTGTCAAACTCAATTTCATTGAGGACCGCATCAGCATTGCGGTTGCCCTCCGGGGGCCGGGTGGGTGTGGCCTACTGGGTGGGTGTGGATGGAGTGGGTGTGGCCTACTGGGTGGGCATGGCCAGCTCTACATCGTTCGCATCAAGGGTGCCTATGGGGGCCTGGGCAGGAGTGGGACAGATCTGAGGGTCTCTGGCAGAATGGGGTGGGACCCGGGCAAGCGCCAAGGCATGGTCCATTTCTTCATTCCTCATAAAGGGTGACACCTCCCCAGCATGCACCCAGGGGGCGGGGCCAACACAGCAGGGGCTGGTTCCTCGCTGTTTCTAGACGGCCTTGTGGAGCTAAGACTGAATGTGTTTCAGCATAGATGGCCACCATAAAATTGTACATTGGCTCCTGACTGGCCTGGGCCAGGGCCAAGGCAGCGGGGGCCATTCTCTCACTGTTTCCAGGATGGCTTCGCAGGCCACATGAAACCACTTTGCAGGCCACATCCGGCCCCCGGGCCTTGTGTTTGACATGTCTGGCTTAGAACTATTTCAGAACTGAGTGTCTTATAAATTGCTGTAATATAACTATGAATGAATGTGAGTGCTACTTCTTACAAGGAGAAAAATCGCTATATTTGAATCAGTGCTTAATAGTGGTTCTCTGTACCTATTAAATTTTTTCTTTCTGTATAGATATTTAAATACATGACTCAGGGACTTTTGATCATACTGGGTTTTTTTGTTACCAAGGCCAAAAAAAAAATGACAATGATCGCAGTCATTTGTGTGTATTTTTAAAAAGATGGTCAATCAATTTGCCATCCTATTGCCACAGTAACATTAAGGTCATTTTGTTAGCTCACAAGATTTCATGATAGCATAATCTTTAGAGCACTCCATCACTCTTGAGCATTAGGGGGGAAATAGCACGCCATGCCAACAAATGTTCATGCCAATAGCATACTTTGAAGACCATTTTGTTAGACAATTATGCTAAAGTCACTCACATTTTAACAGCCACTGCATATCTTGTCTGGCTCAGAAAAGATAATGTCTTACTAGAATGATCTGAATGAATTCTTCCACGTGCACTCTGATTTGATGCATATAATACATAAGGGTTATACAATGTATACTACTTACCATAATGTTAGTAACTGTCTTGCTCTTTCTTAATTCAATTTTTTTGAGTGCTGATACAAAAACAATATTAATTTAAATATTATAGTGCCACAAGTAATATTTTAAGGATTCACTCCCAATTTAGATGTCACTCCAAGTCTTTAATTATATTGCTGTACACACTTCTCTGATAGAAGTTCCCTGAAGATGGGCTGTTGCTGAAAGCTCAGAAGATTAAACCTCTGATCCCGGTGACCAATCCTGATTGGATCCTGCAAAATAGAATACTGCAAGCATCTCAAGGCTTGTGAAAGATAGCCATTTATGGAAACTGGAAACATTCATCTACAAAACAGAATCCTGTTAATGAGAAGCTCTGTTTTTATAATTCTAATTCCAACTTGTCACTGGAAGAGTGATAGATTACCTGAGCCATTTCAACTGGATTTTGTAAATAGACTTTCCAGAGTTCCAGATGTTCCTATACTGTGAATTATGTTGAACAGTGTTCCTCAACTGCAGCAATTACGTATGGCTTTCAACTCTCAGAATTCCCCAGGCAACCTGAGTTCTGGGAGTTGAGGTCCACACATTTTAAAATGGCTGAAATTGAGAAACACTGATGTAGGGTACCTCTTAGAAACTATATTTCAGTTACTGAATTTAACTCACCACCTAAAGATTTTCTAGTAAGAAGGGGCGTTGTCTTACCTGAACACCTTTTCTCAGCATGATGGTGTAGCATCCACCGGTGGGTAATCTCAGCCTTCCTACTCAGTTGAGACTAAGTCAGAATTTTAGCCACGCCTCCCTTGGGCGGTGCCTTTCCCAGTTTTGATGAGGCAAAGCATCCATGACGAAGTCTGACGCAATGGCTCCTCCTGTAATTACACCTGCCTAGACCAGGGCTTTTCAACCTTTTCACTGATTGTACCACTTTTAGGATATGGCAATATTTGAGTACCACCTAGCAAGGTGTCAAAAACTTGATGACCCAAAAAAACCAAAACCTGTTCAAAGTTGCAATTGCACTGAAATGACTTATGACCATTTTTCACACTTATGACCATTGCAGCATGCCCAGAATCATGTGATTTATATTTGGATGCTTGGCAGCTGATTCATATTTATGATGGTCACAGTGTCCCAGGGTCATGTGATCCCCTTTTGCAACTTTTTGACAAGCAAAGTCAATGGCAGGGCTGCTGGTGGCCAAGTGCTAAGGCGGGACTTCCCTCCCTCCCTCCTTTCCTGCCTTCCTCTTTCTCATGCCCACCACCTTCTGAAGGAAGAATTTGACACCCCCCCCCATATTTTCTCTCTTCCATATATTCATCAAACAAGGAAAAGCCTCCAGAGACAGAAAAGACAAACTGCTGAGTGAACTAGCTTAAAAAGGCACATTCCCCTTTAAGAATTACCTACTGGCTAGAAAGGAAAGTTGAGCACAGCTGGCACTTAAGGAAGAAAAAAAAATGTAGTAAGTTTTGGCTGCCGGCTAAGGCAGCCTCCCCAAATGGCTCCATTCATAAGTAAAGGAATGCTACAGGCAAAATCCATTCAGGAGAAAAATACTTCAAAATCCCTTGCAGCAAAACTTACAGCTAACAATAGCAGAGCAATAGAAGCTAACAGGAGACATCAGACATCAGCCAAATAGAAATTGCCAAACACTCCTTAAGAACACAAAGCCCTCATTGCACAAATACCAGAACTTCAAAGTCACAAAAGCACATAAGAATCCTTCCACTCTCCATCTCCTTCCCTCCCTCCCTCGTGCCTCACCTCCAGCCATTGCTGCCTTTTTTCATTCCTCTTGGAGGGTGACCCCTCCCCCACTGCATTTCTTGCCTGTTTGCTGCCCGCACAGGTGGCTGCCACAGCAGTTGTAGATCAGCTCATGGCCGGCCTGCTTGATCTCCTCTCCCCCCACCCTCCTCCTCCTTCCCCTCCGGTGCAGCTAGAGCTGACTCCGCCTCCTCCCAAGGCTGCTTCTTTTTCTCTTTCTCTCCCTCTCCTGCCCAAACTGCCTCCTTTTATAGCCTCTCCTGTCTCCGCCCCCCTCCTCCTCCTCCTTTCTCATGGGGGAGGGTGAGCCAGAAGTGAGCCTGGGGCCTTTGCAGCTCCAGAGGACTTTCTCACAGTTAAGTCCTTGCCTGAGCTAGCTCTTTCCCTCCCCCACTACATTTGGCTAGGCAGGGCTGTGTACCACCTGCCACTCATTAATGTACCACAAGTGGTATGCGTACCACCGGTTGAAAAGCCCTGTTCTAAAGTCCTCCAGCAAAAAAATAATAATATTGGGATGTTAAAGATAATTAAAAAATAAAACAAACAGAATTAAAATTAGCACTTAAAACTGTTAAAACCAGATTTAAAAGGATGTACAGTATTAAATTTTTTTTAAAAAAAACAAAATGGTGAATATAGATTTTAGACTTCTGAGTTCTGTCTGAAGTGCTTTTCAAAGAGCTAGGGATTCAACAGGGGTCCTGAAAGGCTACCAAATTCTGGGAAACCAGAGACATATTTGGGTCCAGAAATATTTTCAATATGCTTATTTACTTTTCGAAAGGTACAGACCCATTTAGAACAAGCAGAGCTACTACTTCTCTGCACTTTTATCTCTTTTGATTAGTTTTCTTTTACTATCCAGCCCATTACTAATTGTAGGGAGGCATTTGCAGAATGGTGGTGTGCAGTGGTTAGAATGCAGTATTGCAGGCTAATTCTGATGACTGCCAGCTGCCAGCAATTTGGCAGTTTGATTTTCATAGGCTCAAGGTTGACACAACCTTCCATGCTTCCGAGGTCGGTAAAATGAGGACCCAGATTGGTGGGGGCAATATGCTGACTCTGTAAGCTGCTTAGAGAGTGCTGTAAAGCATTATGAAGTGGTACATAAGTCTAAGTGCTATTGCTACTTCCATTTTTTTAAAGAACTGAATGTCATTAGCATATTTATATTAACCAGATCTAATTTTCCACAGTGATTGCATGTAAATATTGAAAAACATTGAGGAAAAATATTGAGAAACATTGATGGAACCTTGAGGAATACCATATAATTCCTGTATTAAGCACTTTTTTTCAAATAATTTCACCTGAAATCTACCTGAAAGATAGGAAGAAAGCCATTAGAAACCAGTGACTCTTGTTTCCAATCTTTCAAGTGATGTAGCAGAATACCATGCTTAATGGTATCAAAAAGTGCTGAGGGATCAAGAAGAACCCATAGAATCACATTCTTTGTTTCCAGATAAAGATCATCCATCAGATCAGCCAAGACAGCCTCAATCCATACCTATCCTGAAGATAGTTTAAAACACGATTAAGATAAACTGCTTCCTCCAAAACTGTTTGCAGTTGAGTAGCTACTGTTGTCAGCCTCACTAGATAAACCAGATCAGGAAATCAACTCTACACTGTTTCCTTTATTACTTTGTATCAATCACAGGACTCAATAGTAAGCTTCTTAAAGAAGATATCTGATAATTGCCTCCTGCTATTTTGAGGCATCTTGTGCTCCCTCAAAACGGCATTTGTGAATTAAGACTTCTGAATCTCCTGGTTAGAAGTTGAAAGATATATTGGGCAAAGATTCATGAGACAGGTGTTGAGATATATCTCTCCGAGTGGCTAGTACACATCCTCGTGTATCAAAAACTTAAATCAATATAGTCTAGAAAAGTTACTAGAGACACCCATAGTTGGCTGTGCATTGAGGGTGGCATCTAGTCTGATTTAAATATGAAAGTTTTTTATTCATTAAAAACATTGAAAGCTTTTATAATAAACTTATAAATGTTCTGTAATAAAACTGTGAGGAAGAAGTGGGGATACAGTATCCCCCCCCCCAAAAAAATAATTCAGATAGGGAAAATGGGAAAATGTTTTGTGGTTTGTATGACTTCAGAATAGGCCTTCAAGTAGTCTCTGAGCTGCCCTTTCCAGATTTGAATCAGGTCTTTCCTCCCTTACAATTGGCATGCTGACTAAAGGAGTTCTGAAAGTTGAAGTCCACACATATTCCAGTTGCCAAGGGTGAGAAGCACTAGTATAATCCATTGGAAAGGGACATGGTTATCATGTTTGAACTCCTGGGCTGCTCAGCAAAGCATCCCGAAAGGGGAAATTTAAATTCCCTACCACTTTTGCCAGCAACATCAGAACTGAAATGATTAAAAACTGTAGAATAGAACAGCACTGACTGATCCTTAAGGCAAAGTTAGTTGGAGTGCTAAATGTTCTCATGCAAAACAAACCCAGTCTTCTAAAATATGAGAATAATTTCAGTAAGGATGATTTTTATAGTATTATCAGGCAGTCATGGGACTCAGTTTCTCAGAATTGTAAATGAGTGGGGCTGATAAGTTTTATCTACTCTCAAGGTCCTAAAGACACTAATTCAACCATCCGTGACTTCAGCTTGTTAATTTAAAAAAAAAAACCTTGGTGTAATTTCTTTCTGCACTTTCAGTAGATAGTGAACGAGTGGCAGATAATGTGACAAAAATAATACTTTATTTATTTTAACATGATTGTAAGATACCAATTTAAAATTCATTTCCTAGCTGCCTAAGAATCACAGTTCATAATTTTTACTTTTGTGTTTTGGCCTGGATTAAGTCAGTAAACAGCATGTACCTCCAGTCTGTTTTAGACTTTAATACTTAACATCTCTACTTGATTCAGTTTCAATTCAATTTATTGCAGCCAAAGACCAATACAGATAAAGAACAAATAAAATGTAATATAGTTAAAATACATTTGTAGAATAACCTAACTAACATCTAATAAGTGAGATCCAGGATACAGCCTATGTTAAATTATAATGTAAACATTAAAATTACTTTAAATATAATAACATCTAAAATTACAATAAACTAAAAGTATCTAAGCTATTAATATCAATGAAGTAATATATCTAAAATTTAAATGAAGTATAGTTACAGGGAATGTATTACAGGAAGCTGGCCCATCGGGGTTTGACAGAACTTCTGTGCTACTGCTGGCTACATGTACTGTAACAAGGGATACTTCATTTATAAGCAGCATCTGGACATAGGCCAAATCTGGGTGACCAGACTATCTGCTAATCAGAGGAAGTATGACTTTGGTTCAAATGTCGCCGTAAAAAGAGCAACAAGAAGGATATGTTCTATTGTTTCTACCTCTCTTTAGATCACAGGGGTAAAGCCTTTCAGCCAATGGAACATCTGTACACAAAGAACAGCCCACTGGGATCCAACTCACGAATTGTCCTATTTCCTCCTGGATTCTAATCTATACATTGGGAGCTGACCTGCTAAGTTTATAGCTAAGGCAGTTGATCTAAGAACCCATTATATCAAACAGACTGGGGTATCCTGTAAAAGCAATGTGTTTACCTGAATGTTGATTCTTCGTATTCTTCATATATGTATTTTATTACTCTATTTTCCTTTTATCTATTTTACTTTGGACTTCTATCCTGTGATTTATTTTTGTTTTATATTTTTAATATGATTGGAAGGCTAATCAAATTATATTCATTCCATTCTATTGGATAGACTGACTACAGGCCCCTTTTCTGCTGTCTCCCAATGAATATTACTTCAGGTCATAAGGTGCAGCTGTAATTTTTATTATTGGGAAAAAGTTCTCAAAATGCAAATTTACTAATGTCATGCACGTTCAGTATAGCCCTCTGAGGCCACATTGTATATATCCCCCCCCCCCGGTACCAATTCCAAGGGGGTGAAACAGAATTATATCTTGACTCGGAATTTATTCAACTTTTATATTATTTGTCTTTTATTAATTTTTAATTTATTTAAATTTATTTACATTTTATGGCAATTTTTAAATTTTGAATTTCCAGATGTGAATCTAATTCTAATTCTACTAATTCTTCTCTACACAAAGCAGGGCTTGTTGGCTATAAGCAAGATCTATCAAAGATGAAATACTAGATATTTGACTTAAAAAAGTATTTAAATTTCATCCCAAAAATCTACAGCCCAGGAATGTTAGCAAGTCTGTTCTCAGTAGCTAATAGGAAATACTTTTTATCCTGACTAATTTTCATCCTGTCAGTCATTCCATAACATAGTGGCAGAGATGAGGTTAAGTATCTTCCAAAACCAATTCCTATTTCATAGGCATATAACCAACAATTAGCTCAAAGTTCTTAAAACATTCATAACACAATAAATTGGCAGATATATTTTGGAAAATTGGCAGATATATTTTGCAATATCCAGGCAACTTGATTGATCCAAAAAATGGCTAAGCAGGGTTGGCCCTGCATAGCACTTGGACAAGAAACTACCAGGAAACTTTAGGGCTGTAAAGTTTTTTTAAATGAATTCTCAGTGACAGATTACTTCCTTCTACAATTTATTGCAGGTTGCAAGAAAACAATATATTTTAGGTTCAGATATTTTTGGTAATTAATAAACAATATAAATAATTTTGTTACTAACATTTGTGTTCTCTCTTAGCTTTTGTAATTTTTAAATGGATTTAAAAACATTTTAATATTATTTTTATATATTAACTGTTTTTATAGTCCTGTTTGTACACTGCGAATGATCACTTTTACATGAAATAGGAAGCCAAATAAATGTGATAAATAGATCAATACTACAATTGTAGGCTGCAATTATTGCTAGGCACGTTTTCCCAGCAGCCATGTAATAATTCACACACACAACAGGTTCCTGGAAGAAAAACTGGTAGATATTAAATCTGACACAAATTGTACTATATGAAAATTGCAATGTGCAAAAAAAGCCTCATAAAATCATAGAAAATAGCAGGAGGAAAAGAGATTGCATCAGGTGTTCTGAAAATGAAGTAATGAATACACTGTTGGGTATATTGCCCATGTAAACCAATCCCTATTTGTAACAACCACAAGATGACCATTTCTGGGAAAGAACTTCTCTGTGGAAAAAAAGTAAAAAATTCTTTTTTTCTAAATATGTGAAGTTTCTTCATTTACATAAATGAGGCGTTATTTCCAGCTCAGCAAAATTGGTTTTCTATTTCTAAAATAACTCTGGATGCCAGTTAAAGGAACTGAAAAGGAAAAACCAATTTTCATCCCATATTAACAAGTAATACCCTATGCTAGTGAATTACTGTATTGATCTTCCCACTTCATCAGTCTGAAATTATTCTGGTCTGGTAATATTCTCAAATGTGCCATTTAATTTTTCATTAAGCATGAAAGTAGCATTGACTCATTGAATTTTCCCTAAAATATTTTTTTCCCATTTTGAAATAGATCTGCACTATCTGCTCTTTTAGGACTTGGGGTATCACCATACTTCGCACTCCCCAATACTGCAAAAATAAATTGAACATAATCTTCATTTCTGCCATCCTTAAAACACTTTATTAAATTGTTTCTTTATTTATTGCAGGTCCTAGAGCACTAAATAACCTCCCATCTCAATTCAAGCAAACAGCAAATGTACACATGGCTTACATCCACATTCCTTCATGTTTTTTTAGAACTTTCTGCTCATGTGTAAAATAATCTGAGCACTTCCTATGATGGGGAAATGTAGAGCTTGAGATGATAGGGAGCTGAGAGTTTGAACTGAAACATTGTGTAGTGGGCAGAAAGACAAGCATTCCTATGGATGGGAAATAAATTGTCCACACGTTCCACATTAAAAAGAATAGTGTACAGCACTTTAATTGTTTCAAATACATTGTAGTTAGCCAGAATGAAATAGGCTTCATTGTTTGAAGAACAGCATCTCTAAAATTGCTTTCAAATAAGCCTAGAGTCCTTGTGGGAGACAGGCAATGTATTTGGTCTTTTTCCAAGATAAAAATGCAGAGCTGTTTGCTGCTGATGGTATTCAGGGCCATTTCATATGCATGTAAATTGCTGGATTTGTATTCTCATCTTTGGTGAATCTGAAATAATTTCAGATTTCCAGTTGGAATATATATATTTTAAAGGCTTTGTCTTACAATGAAATTGCGAAAAAGCAATCGTTGAATTTTTCTGACTAAAAGCCAAAGTGTTTGTGACTATCTTCAACAAAATCAAATGATTTTTCCACTTAAAATGTTTATTTGGGTGGAATGCATGATTCCCACTTTGGGCATTAATTATTTCAGAAACTGGAAATATCATTCACATACTAATAAAATCATTTGTTGGACATAGATACATAGAATATATTATAAGCCCTGTTGTCTCCCTAAATATGCAATTGGTGTAACATGACCAGATGTTTTTCTTTTAAAGATTATTGTCCTGTCCTCACTTATTTAGTAGTAAAGGCCATTCAACTCCACAGGATTTGCTTTGCTTATAAATAGGATAGAGCTAGAAAAGTCACTTCATATCTAATGATGCCACCTAGTTTAGTAATGAAACATTCGGGTGAAAACAACCAAGCTTAGAAAGTACCAAAGACCCCACAGTTGGTTTCTATATGCTTTACGTTTTGCCTTCAGATAGAAAACTATGCACGTATCTTATCACTCTGAGAAATCTGCATATGTATTTTTTTTTATTCTGTTCAATCATGTCCGCTTATTGGAGACCACCTGGACAAGTCCCTGCAGTTTTCTTGGCAAGATTTTTCAGAGTCAAAAACATAGAATTTGAATCAAGGTATATAAACTTCATGCTTTTGTGTATTTTGTTTTAAAAAAAGCAATTCCAATAGGCAAGTGTCTTTCTGAATCATTATTATGGAGCAAGTAAATGTATTTTCTATTTGGATAGCCATATAAATACTGTATAAAGTGAAAAGCACTCTTCATTTCAAAGTTGTACAACCTATAGATGCACTCTAACCCATTTTATTTTTTAACAGAAACATGTTAGAGGTCTCCATCTTGAACTACCCCTGCTGAAGTGTTACAAATTCCTGTTACTTCTTCACACTGACTTGCTCACGGAGGTCCCATCTTGGAGCTGCCTTACATTGTTTCTACAATTTCTACCACTGCCTCTGCTTGCTCATAGGAAACAACCAACCACCCATGATATTTTGCAATTTCTTTCTCTCAGAAGCAATCTAAAAGGTCAATAAGTGGTTGAGGAAATCAATGCTGATGCATTTGTAGAGACAAATTACTGAGTTGGCGAAAGGTGTTGAATTATAGACTGTCATATTACTAAGCGTAAAACTGCTATTTCTAACAAGGCATTTTAGCTTATATTTTTGATAAAAGAAGGAATCTGAAAGGGAAGATGGAGGGAAGGACCAGGAAGATAAAATTATAAGACAATCAGCATATTTTTCTAAGGATAGCCTTACAGAATGTTATTTCTAGTTTCACTGTGCAGGTGGGAAGTTCAGAAGTGTTTTTGATATGCCTCCAGGATGCCTGACCTAGATTAAGACCTAAGATTTTCCATCCCCTAGGCTTCTTTGAGAAGGGCAGCGAACTTAGTGTTAGGTGAGAGGGAAGATCATCTGCCTCAAGCCCATTTCATAGAAGCTCATGGATAGAACAAGAGAAGCTCGATATAGGAGATGATTCTACTGCCCGTTTTGTCATGAAAGGGAAGAGGCACCAAATGATGTTTATTCCTCAGGCTTACTGCATAAATTAAGACAACATCATTTATCAAACATCATGAGAACAAATAAAAAGAAGCAGATTTTAAAACAACATGAGCCCAATGACATTTGCGCTGCCTTGTAGAAATCTCCAATAATCTTTAGATTTGTTTGCTTGTTTAACCCATTTCTAGACGCTTTTTCCTGGCAGCTTCAAGTGGTTGTTAATCATCATCTTAGAATAAGCTTACACTAAGATTCTCTAAAACAAAAGTAGAAATAAATGGCATTTCAAAAAGCAGATGGGAACAATTCATCCACACACTGATTGAAAAGGATATATTACCTTTATGGGAACCTAATAAAGAGCTTCACTTGCAGCAATGACAAAGCAATAAGCAGTGTTCATTAACTTGGTACGAGTGGTGGAATGGACTCACAAGTGGTACAAAACTGTTTTTATTTGCTTACTTTTCAGATCTTGTGGGGTTTGAAAGGCTAAAACTATTTTCTGGAATTGAATCCAGAATTGGCATGATAAAAAAAAGGGGGGGGGAGCAGAATATGGATACACTTCCCTGTAGCCAGAAAGATCTGAACAGCTGAATATCTACTGAAGGTTCTGAATTGTCCTTAAGGATAGCCGTAGTACATTACAATAAGCAACCAGAAGTTTGCAAAGCATGTATCTACAGAGTAAGATAGGAAAGGAAAAAGTAGGTAGGTAGGTAGGAAAACAAATCTTGCAGCTAAATGAAGATTTTTAAAAAGCAATGGTATTATACTTCCAACCTGTTTCTCAGTCAACAGATTTATATCCTGAAGTATTTCTAAATTACTTCTTTGATGAGATAAAGGTAACACAGATTGTATCTACAACTCATCTGGATATTCCAGTGATTTTTTTGTAAAAAAAAAAAAAAAAAGGTGCCGGAACTCACACATATCATACAACCCGCCTTGCCTATCTTACAAGGTTCCATCCAAAAAAAGTGCTGGAACTCCATTCTGTGTGTTCTATGACAAAAAACGCCCTGGATAGTTCTAACATCATCTTCATCTCTGGACTCCCTTTCAATTTTTTGCTGTCCATCTACCAAACAATTAGTTCTTTCCTAGTTGCCCATTTTGATCAGTAAACAATGGAATATCATCATCAGCATAGTAATAAAGCCAATTCTAATGTCTTAAATTCTAGAGAGGAATATATTCTCTAATGGTTTTGGTCAGTTGTTCATCTTTGTGATGATGTTAAAATTCTCCTAAAACTTCTTGGAATTTTTAGGAATTCAGTGCTCCAAGCTCCATTAACAATATACGAATAGAATAGAATAGAATAGAATAGAACTGGAAGGGACCTTGGAGGTCTTCTAATCCAGCCCCCTGCTCAAGCACGAGAACCTATACCATCTCAGATTGTCTAGTCTCTTCTTAAAAATCTTCAATGATGGAGCACGCACGATTTCTGAAGGCAAGCTGTTCCACTGGTTGATTGTCCTCACTGTCAGGAAGGTTCTCCTTAATTCCAGGTTGCTTCTCTCTTTGATCAGTTTTCAACCATTGTTTCTTGTCCTTCCCTCTGGTGCTCTGGTGAACAATGTGACCCCCTTCTTCCTTGAGGCAGCCCCTTAGATACTGGAATACTGCTATCATGTCTCCACTATTTCTTCTTTTCTTTAGACTAGCCAAACTGAAGTTCCGCAGCCATTCTTCATATGTTTTAGTCTCCAGGCCTTTGATCATCTTAGTTGCTCTTCTCTGAATTTTTTTCCAAACTCTCAACATCTTTTTTGTGATATGGTGACCAAAATTGGCTGCAGTATTCCAGGTGTGGTCTTACTAGGGTTTCATAAAGTGGTACTAATATTTTGCGTAATATTGATTCTATGTTCTCTGTCCCCTTTGGAAATGAATAATGTATTTGTATTCAGACTGGAGTTGTTCTGTTTGTTCTCACAAAATTCACTGTTGTACTGTTCTGTTATTTCATACCATTTATGACCTGAATTTTTCCACTTTATTTTTTATGACTGCACTTCAAATAGCACCTGGTTGTACAAAGTAAAAAAGTACTAACTGTATCTTTATCTACTGTATGCTTAAAATCCAAGTGGAATATCTGGAGAAGCTTGTGCACTGCAAACACAAGTATACTATGCAATTTGTCTGAAATATTTTTTATCTTCTGAGATGTTTTTTTAATGTTTTTTTTACTATCAGCATAAACACAAGTGGTCACTCTTAAAATGAGATTTAATTCAATTCTTTAATTTCATTCTCTATGGACACCAAAGAGAATGTTTAAAAGAGTTGTCAGTCAGCATCCTTAAGTTGGAAGTATAAAGTAGGTTGCGGGAATAGATATACAATAAGAGTATATCCCACTATTTTTCCATTTTGGTTTAATACCTGTGATTGTTTATCTAATATTCCAGAGATAATATGATTTAAAGATGTGAATGTACTATTGAGTTATATATAAAAAATGTGAAACTATCACTGTAGAAATATTACTGATTTACCAGGCATGGGAAGGCAGAAAAAATAATTACATTTCAATATGGAAAGACAGAATATCTCAAAATTAATCTGATATATGTTTACTTTCTATTTTTGAATTAACTATCTAATAGTGTAATGAAAAGACTGATCAAGGTTTATTTTTTTTAATATTATTAAATGTTTCAGATAAAATAAAACAAACTAAAAAGAAAAAAAAGCCGAGAAAGGTTCTATCTATATCTGAAAGAAAAACACACATGTTCCCAAGGAAGCAACTTCCCATCCTCATCATGACAAGTGTAAGCAATTACATAATCTCTTCACTTCCTCTTATTTAACA
This sequence comes from Crotalus tigris, assembly GCF_016545835.1. Lineage (NCBI taxonomy): Eukaryota > Metazoa > Chordata > Lepidosauria > Squamata > Viperidae > Crotalus > Crotalus tigris. The sequence goes on from NW_024096660.1 coordinate 201,803, forward strand.
AATATAAAATTATTCATCCTAGAATTCATCTCCTAACAATCAGCAAATCAAATAAATAACATCCTCTCCCATTCAGTTATTAGCAAAAAAAACCAACAAAAAAACCCAAACAGCTCTAAAATATTAACATTAATTAACATATACAAAACTCAACATTCCACATTTCAACTTTTAGCTATACGCAAAACTCCTTTTCAAAGGCATAAAATGGCCCCCAAATTCTAATGTAAACAAAATAAAAGAAAGGCAAAATTTCACATACAGTAATAGAGACCATTTCCCCTTTAAAAAAAAAGATAAGTTCCAATACACAGCATTTTGCCAATTCCAAATATCAACAATTCCAGAGAAAACTGCCCCAAATTACATTTTATCTCATACAAATATAAATTCTATATTTCAGCTCTGAACAATAGACAAATACACATTTCAGGAATGTAAAGCAATCCCAGTATGCTAATATAAATAAAAGACTTGAGTTTAACATAAGAGATAATTTCTCCTTTAAAAAGACAAATTCATTTTTAAAAAAGGCAGATACAAAGCTAGTTCAAGTACTATAAAGTTAGAAGACATACAGTAACTATAGGGGAAAGAACTTAAACACCTTATTAAGTGTAAGTAAATCCAATATACTACATTTTACCAGGCAAGATGTCAGCAAGTCCAAAATGTATCACCCAAAATAGCAATATGTCCCATTTTATCCTTGGTCAAATAGGTCAACTTTATATTTCTTTTTTTCCTATTACAGAACAATTTTTCTCTATAATTCATTTAGATAATTATTGATTCTTGTTACAAATTTCTAAAGAACTTTAAATGGTCTCTTTTGTGCATCCAATAAAAAGGAATTATTCCATTGCTTTTTGGGGTTAAATTTTTATTTTCTTATTAATTTGTAAAAAAGCCTCATCCAGTTTTCTCTTTATAACTGATAACAAGTTCTTATTCAAAGTCTGGTTCATATTTTATCTCAGGTAAATTTTATTGCATATCTTGTTCTGTAACAACTTTTTCTGGGAACAGACTGTTTTCGAAAAAGCACATGATAGCTGACATAAGTGATTCAAAATCTGATTACAGTCCTGATGGAGCTCCTCAAAGATATTTCTAAATGCCATTGTATATTACTTGTCTTATCATGTTTCTAATATCGAAAACAATTTTGCTTTCTCACAAGCAGGCATCTAATCTTTAAAAATAGTTTCAAGGTCTTAATATTCATAATCCAATATGCCAATGTTTCCTGAACCCTTAATCTGTTAAAATATTTCTGTAGCCAAAACTTTCTCCCGTTTTTTGCTGTTTATTTTAAATTCTTAAGGATCGTAAAAGTAGATCTTCATGTTCTTACATTAAGGATTGAAGGCTATTTCCAACTTCGTCATTTTGAAGGTATCTAACTTCTTTGAAGCAATTCATATTGTAGGCAATTTCTGAAGGAGGTTAGCAAGGGAAGAGGATGAACTTAGTGTCCTTTGAAAAGGCTCCATTTGCCACTAGAGCAATTATAGCAATTTCTTCCTCTTCCTATTGCCCCCCCCAAAGGCTGCAATTTTGTAATTTCTCTATGTTACATTAACACAGCAATTTTATTTACACACACACACACACAAATATGCAGAAAATGCTAAGAAGAGCTGAGAAGCACAAATTGCAGCTCCTGGTTGGCTTAAAAATGCCTCCTATCACATATTTGCAATAGTACTAATCACCTGTTGACAAAGAGATTGGAGAGTAAAAAGGATGGCTTCTAATGTTCTTCTGAATCCTTCAATAGAGCCAAAGATGACTGGACAAGCAGATACACTGGTTAAACAGATTAGGGATAGAGAATTGCAGATGTTGGCTCTCTGGTTAGAACCCTTAAACAGGGACCGCCTGCACTACAGATTTTGCGTTTGGTTGCACATTCTATATTTTCTTTGACTCATTTTTCTTCCATTTTTCCTTTTAACCACTTATTATGTCACTGATTTCACTATGGAGATTCTCAATCATCCAGGTTATAGTTATCCCAAAGATGCTTTTTCATGAGGCAACTGGAGCTGAAGAAGCTTCTTGGACGAGAAGCAAAACATCTTCAAAAAAAAACCAAGAGAGTCCAGTTGCCTCGTGAAAAAGCATCTTTGGGCCACTGATTTTAATTTTCTGATTTGTAAACTGACCTAATTAGCAGATTAATGTGATGGGTCTCTTGTAAAAGATGAGTTTGTTGTAAAAAAAAACTTAAATGGTAAAATATTATTTATTATGTCATCAACTAATAATTGCAAAGGTACTAGTACTGAAAAGAAGTACATGCTCATACAAAATACGGCCATTCTGTAACAATTCTCCCTGCAATAATTGTATGACTTGCCATTGTATATTCTTTTCTTAAATGGAAAACTATATTACTACACTAAGTTGCAAAGGCAATTATTGGGCAATTTAATTTAAGGCATTTATCTGCATGCTGTCCATAAGGAGTGCCCAACTCATGTCAGCAAAGGGGAAGTAACACCAGAAACATAGTTGTGTTGGCCAGCACTTATCTAGCAAAACATGGCATGCATCAAATCCATTAGCCAGTGCCAGCATTTTTCTGCAAAACATATTGTCAGCTAGTAGCTTCTGCATCCTGTGCTATCAGACCATTGTATCAAGATGCTGATTCACCAGATAACTGTCTATGCAAGACAGAAGGTCTATTATGTTCTGCAACCAACTGTAGCCTCCTGTCTTGCTGCTTTGAAAAGAGAGAAGATCTCCAAGTGATGAAAAGTTGTATTTTGTTCTCTCATATGGTGCTAAGATGCAAATAAATAAAGAATGGGGGTGGGGAAGCTTGTAATGCTCCCTCAAGTAAGAGGTGCATCCAGGGACCTGATTATAATCAGTCTGTTGCAAAACAGAGGAATTGTAGACTCAGCACTGTTGACTGAGACTTGCTTTAGGTCTATTGAATTGGCTCCTAATTCCACTGCCAAGAATAAGTGAAGAAAACATTGGTGAACACACACACACACACACACACACACACACACACACATACGGAGAAAGAGAGAAGGAGGGAAATAGAAGGAATATGTTTTAAATTGTTTTATATGAATTTTATTTAAATAGTTTGATTCTTTTGGATTTGTCTTCTTTTGTCAAGAGTTCTGCAGGGTCCTTGTAAGAATTATTTTCAGCATCTGTTGGATATTTGGTTGGATTTGTACAGAGTTGGACTCTTGTTGTTCAGGTCCCATGGCACTGACTGGGGCATGGTCTTTTTTAATTATCTAGGAGGAGTTTGAGCCGGTTGGTCCCAAGGAATTGGACACTTTCTTGGGGTTGTGAGTTCTGCCAACTGTGCTTCAGATCCATGCTCCTCCTAGTTAGGTAACAACTTCCGGGAAGTGACATGTCAGATCTAAGCAATGATGAATGTTTTTTGTAGGAGGGGATAGTGTCACCTGCCTCTAAGGTAGCAGTGGTTTGTCTTCTCCTGAATACTGCGGCATTCAATTGTGTGGACAATTTTAATATGATTTTTATCCTTCCTGTTTTAAGGAAGTTTGTTGATAAAGTGATAGACTTATAACTTTAAAGGACCTTGGAAGAAATGGATGAACTAAATCCTTTACTATTTAATTTCCAGTTAGGATATAGCACCAAGAAGGCATTGTTCACATAGGTAGTGTCTCCATCCTAGACTAGCAGATTTCAATACCATAGATCGTGGCATTCTTCTAAACTGTCTTATTTTAGATTCCTCTTTTGTGAAAAGATGACAAGATACTCAGTGGCAACTATGAAGAATGGTTGCAGGAACTAGGCATGGCTAGTCTAGTGAAGAGAAGGACCAAAGGTGACATGATAGCAGTGTTCCAATATTTGAGGGGCTGTCACAGAGAGGGGAGGATCAATCTATTTTCCAATGCACCTTAAGGGCAGACAAGGAACAATGGGTGGAAACTGATCAAGGACAGATTCAATCTAGAAATAAGGAGAAATCTTCTGACAGTGAGAACAATCAACCAATGGAACAGCTTGCCTCCAGATGTTGTGGATTCTTCATCATTGGAAGCTTTCAAGAAGAGACTGGACAGCAATCTGTCATAAATGGTATAGGGTCTCCCATTTAAAAAGGGGGTTGGATTAGATGACCTGTAAGATCCCTTCCAATCTGTTATTCTATTCTTGTCAATGCTGCTAACATTGGATGTGCCCGCTCTGACAACTGATGAAAACGCAGCTATTTTCTCTATTCCTTTAACATGCTTCCTTACTTTTAGAAATCAGGTGCAGCGGGGGGGGGGGTTTGAGATGTAAGTTCAGCTAGTCATAATAATAATGCTGCCATGGGAATCCAAGGACAAGCTGATAACGTTTTGGGGGGCTGAGGAGCTGAGGAGAAAGCCCAAGCTTTAAGTTAATTGGGGAATGTGATTTATGACAGTTTATTGGAGGTGGGAATTGTACTTTGTTACTTTGTATCTGGAGGAAGGGAATTTAGTTTTTGGGTTCAACTATGTAATGCCGATACTTTGTATTCCGAATAAATGTTCTTTAAGGAAGAATTTTGCCTCGAAATTCTTTTGATGGATTTCATCTATCGGAACCATGACAATTCTGTTCTAATATGGATCAGAGGGAGAAGCCAATGATAGGGAATTATGGTTACACAAACAGCTCATGTTTCCCTATTCATTGATTCAGTTTCTCAAACATTAGTCTAAGTGACAATATTTGCATCATTTGTAAATTAATGACACATTATTCTTCAACATTGTACTTAGAATTTGTGCTGATAGATTAGGGAAAAGCATATGAATATATAGCATGTCCCCATTTCCAAACACTTAAAGGATTCTCTTTAGGAACAAGTTATTTAGAAGTGATTTTCTAAATAATTGGATGTAAAGCAAATCAGTCCAGTTCTTCAATTTAAGTGTCAACCTCTGGGGCTATCAATTAAAGGTTTGCTGGTCTGGTAGCAGTAAAAATAAATGTAATAGTTAAAAGTACAGTTGTAGCTATATGAGTAAAATACAAGAAAATAATTTTTCTTGATAGTTCTGTTTATAAAGAGCAGTTGGTTTGGGAAGGTCCTGAATCCAACAGTACATGACAAATTATGAAAGGATGAGTAAAGAAAGTCAAACCACCTATTTGGGGGAAAAACAAGTATTACTCAGCAAATTAAACAAGCTGGTATTTGGGTCTATAACAGTGGTTCTCAACCTTTTTAATGCCGCGACCCCCAACCGGTCATAAGTTGAGGACTACTCAACCGGTCGTAAGTCGAGGACTAAACCGATCATAAGTCGAGGACTACCCAACCGGTCATAAGTCGAAGACTTTCCCTGCTTGGGAGCGCCAGGCATGTGTGGTGCCGCCCCCTGCGCCGGCCGAGGCGTAGCTGGCAAGCGGCAGAGATGGAGCAGGCTGACCACCGGCTGGGCCACCAGCTGGCCCAGCCCAAGGGAGGTAAGGCACCTGCCGGGCCCCACACGTGCCAGCAACCCTCCTTGCGCCTGCCGGCCTCCCACCTCCCACCCCTGGCCCTCTTTTACTTACATTTTTAGTAGTTGCTCAGCAGGGAGGGGTGGAAACTTCCAGACAGCTTGCCTTCACTGCAGACAACTTGCAGCACTGTTTGCAGAATGGGACTTTTGGTGGGCTCAGCAGGGCAGAGACAGCCTGGACAATTCCTATTGGCTTTTGAAAGCCAATAGAATTAGACTCTATTCAAGAGAGTCTATTCTATTGGCTTTCAAAAGCCAATAGAATAAAAGGGAGTAGCACAGCTAAGGAAAAGGGGGAAAAAATGGTGGACTGCGTTGTTTGGCAACCCCCGTGAAATGTTGTTTGACCCCAAATGGGGTCCGACCCACAGGTTGAGAACTGCTGGTCTATAAGAAAGAGACTGAGGTTTAGACTTCCAGTTTTGCATCGTGGTGAGATGGGCACAGGAAGGCAGGGCTCTGCCTTTCACGCCAATTTCTCCCTGCTGAGGGCCCTAAAAGGGCTAAAGTCACCCCGAAGAGGTGATGAAGAAGGAGGGGTGCCTTGTCGATCATGGAGAGACAGCGGTCTATTCATTCGATCTGAGGAAAGCCCTCCAAACCAGCAAGGGAAAGACTAGATACATTCCTGTGGCCAGCCATTAGCTACTGGCAACCAAAGAAGAAAAAGCACCAATTAGCAGATTGTAAACAGCATATCTGGAACTAGATGAGAATACTAAGTTTTCTGAAAAAGACTCCCAAGAAGCTAAAACCTCTGAACATGAACAGAAGCGGCATTTTAATTTTTTTTTATAGAGGACAGAAATGCATAATACTGAAGTGGAAGTAACGTAAAGCTACAGCTTTTGAGAACTGAGATAATTGTTAAGATTTTCTCTTTGAATAAAAAACATTTGAGGTGAAATAAAAGAAATTAATTCTTTGTAATTAAGAGTGGAAAATGGATTTTGAATGATATCTAGTGGTAGATTTGAGTATAGCACTACAATTAGCTTCCTGGCTGCTTGGTGACTCCTAGCTTAATGGAGAACAGCTGGCAATAAAAGAAAATATTTTGGCATACTTATCACCCTGACCTTCTTGGATTATAAACACTTACTGAGCTTGGACTTTTAATCTCAAGAACTATTGAGAGAGGAAGAAAAAATTGAGAGACTTTTGAGCTGTTTTCAGGGTGGTTGAACATTTTGAACACTTTGAACATTGTGGATTACAACCTTGTCTGACTAACAACTCTTGGACACCTGAGGCAAAAGATTACTACAAAATATTACTCTTAGGACTGGTTCTACTCTTATTAAAATTGGTGATACTAGAGGATCTTCAGGAATGATGCCTCAAGAAAAAATAAATACCTTCCAGAAGGAAATATACTCTATGCTATAACTAATTCACCAAACAATTGTTGCACATGAAGAGGACACAAAAAGAAACCATAGTGAGACTAAATATAATTTAGATAATGTAAATGAACAAATCTTCAAACTAAATCTGCAACTAGAAAATTCCCAGACAACAACTATAAAGTATGAACAAATAAACCAGAAATCAGAAGATGAAGCAGAGGAAATGGACCTAGAGACGGAAGAGATAAAAGAAGAAAAATATAAACTACCATATAAAATATTTTTTATACATATAAAATACTCCAAGATTTAGCCATAACAACAAAAATGGAAAAAGTGCCTTACCCCTTAGTCTGCAAAACATACCTGAAGGAAAGGAAGAAGATTCTAAAAAATGAATACAGAGCTGTCCGGGGAAATGTCACAATTTGGGAGGCAAAAAATGAAAAGAGAAATTAGGGAGAAGAAAAGTGGGAGTTGTTTAAGGAATACAAATGGGTGAAATATGATAATAAGAGGATGGCTGGTATGAATAAAACCTTTAGTTAAATGTAATTAATATTGAGAAAATCATAATCGACAAATGGGAAATAAACCTTAATAAGAACACGAAAAACAGAATATTGATTTATGTATTGATATTATTGTTATATCAGTAAAATAGGATGAGAATGTTTGTATCTAACTTTGTATACATCAATAGTAATAAGAATTGTAGCTTGTAATGAGGGGAAAATGGAAAAAATATGGGGGGAAAAGAGGATCAGGGGAAAATACTGCATTGTGCAGTACTGAATAGATCAGCGGTTCTCAACCTTTTTAATGCCGCGACCCCCAACCGGTCGTAAGTCGAGGACTACTCAACCGGTCGTAAGTCGAGGACTACTCAACTGGTGCAGCACCGTTTGCAGAATGGGACTTTTGGCGGGCTCAGCAGGGCAGAGACAGCCTGGACAATTCCTATTGGCTTTTGAAAGCCAATAGAATTAGACTCTATTCAAGAGAGTCTATTCTATTGGCTTTCAAAAGCCAGTAGAGAGTGCCCTTTCACACTGTGCACAGCGGGAGGCAAAGGAGTCTCTTAGACTTTTTCACATCATAGGTTAACAAGCCTTATTGATTACATTTGTCATGACTAATGTAGAAGAGAAATCCAGTGGAGTTGATCTTTACAGTCAGAATGGCTGAGGGTTTGAGCTTCCGGTACGGGGCGACGGCGATGGCGGCTACTTAGTAGCCGTCCAGCTGGGAAGGTGTCAGAATCGCGGAGCACAGCGCGTATCAGCTGGCCCGCGGTTCGGAATCCCCTTCCCGGGCAAAGGGAAGGGGTAGAGAACGCAGGAGTAGAGGTCGAACCCCTGAACCCCCTCTGGATTTATTCCTAGAGGGGGTGGAAGGAGTGTTCCCTCGGAGCTCCTGCTGATCTCCGCCTCCCAGCTGTTTTTGCTTCTTTTTGAAGCAAAAGAAACCGCCGCCTCTATCTCCGCGTTTACAGCGTCTTGGTGAGTAATCTCCGAAGCGGACAGAGCGGTTTAAAGGATTTTTTTTTATATATACTTCAGTGTTTTATTTCTTTCTTTTAGTTAGTTTTGATTATCTCTCCTTTGTTCTTTTTCTTGCTGGCATGGAGAGAGGTGCTTACTGATTTAGCTATTGCTCTGAATATGGATAAAGGAGAATTACGCAGAGAAGTGGAAAAAATCTATAGAGTTAACTCTTGGATTGCCAAGCAGAAGAATTTGCCTAGAGATGTGGTGATTTATTTTACAAAGAAGTCTCTGCGTAATGAAATTATACAAGTTTTCTATAACAAGAGATTCCAGATTGCTGCCCAAGATATCATCATCTTAAAGGAAATCCCATCAAAAATTTTAAGAAGTAGGAAAGATTTTGCTTTTCTAACTAGTGAGCTTAAAGCTAGATTGATGCCATTTAGATGGGAGATCCCAATGGGTATTGTTCTGAGCCATGCGGGGATGCGTTATAGGTTGAATACGGTTGAAAAAGCCAAAGAGTTCTACAACACGGTCCTGGGTGCAGGCTCAGTTCCACCTGTTCAGAAACCCCTGAGTGGCAAAGAGTTGGAGCAATCTGAAGCATTAGGTCTGGTTTCTGCTGGGATGCTGCAAGCTGAATGGCAATGTCAAATGGAGGTTAAAGACCAGAGAATGACCCGTGCAGCTTATAGACGTAAGGAGAAGGAGCAACGTAAAAGAGAGGCTAAAGAATCTTCTTCCGAAAGTGTTTCATCGCCGGTGGGAGGAGCAAGACCCAAGAGTTCTGCAACACAGGCAGGAATGGCAGATCTCCAGGGAGTCTTCTCCAGGCTCATGGCCAAGGGAGATGGCAAAGTTCCTGACCTGGAATGTTAACGGATTGAATTCCCCACAGAAAAGAAAGAATTTTTTTTACTATTTGAAGCAACATAACAATGATGTTATTTGTCTACAGGAAACTCATATTTTACTTAAAGATCAGAAATACTTAGTTAATGCCCGTCTGGGATCTCATTTTGTATCTTCTGCTCCTGGGAAAAAGGGGGGAGTGGTTATCTATGTGAAGCAAAATCTACCAGCTTGTCTGGTAGAATCAGATCCCCAAGGAAGATATGTGATGATTGAACTTGGTCTGTATGGTAAGAAAATACTCATAGTGGGACTTTATGCACCAAATCAGCAACAGGAACAATTTTATAGATTGCTACATCAAAAAATAACTTTGCTGGACTATAGATCCGTGGTATTAATGGGTGATTGGAATGGCGTCTTAGATATACAAAGGGACAAGAAAGGTTCTTCTCCTCTTTTTAAACAGGCAAAATTACCGAAAGCTTTTTTTGATATGAAGGAGGATTGGGAACTAAGGGACTATTGGCGGGAATGTAATCAAGAGGAGAGAGACTTTACTTTTTTCTCAGATAGACACCAATCCTTCTCAAGAATTGACTTTTTTTTTATTACAACGGACTTATACAACAGAGTAAAGAACGTAAAGATTCTTCCTAGGTCGTTGACGGATCATAGTCCAGTTTGGATGGAGCTGACTCAAGAAAAAGAGGAGAGAAGATCCTGGAGGGTGAATGAAAACTTATTTAGACAAGAAAAGAATATTCAAAAGCTAAAGGAGTCTTTAAAGGATTATTTTGCTTTAAATATGCATAAGGGGACTTCAATGTCAATGGTATGGGATGCAGGTAAAGCATTTATGCGTGGGATCTTGATAAAAATGAATAATTCTCATAAGCGAAGGCAGACTCAAAAACGTAAAGAATTGGAGGATGAAATTAAGTTAAAAGAAAAGTCTTTGATTTTAAATCCTTCAGATGAAAATATTAAAGAATCGGTAAAGTTGTTAAGAGCACAATTTAATATGCTGCTGGCGGATCAAGCTGCAACTAACTTATTGTTTATGAAACAAAACACATTTTGTAATGCCAATAAACCAGGGAGATGGCTGGCCTATCAATTAAGAAAGAAGCAGAGACAGAGGATAATAGATAAAATAAATTATAAGGGCAAATTAGTCTTTCAGAAGGAATTGATTAAGAAATCTTTTTTAGATTATTATCAAAAATTATACAAATCTACTAATGTGCAAATGTTAGATATAAATAAATATTTAAGTGAGGTTAGTTTTCCCAAACTGACAGAGGATCAGAAACATGAAATTAATGGCTTAATTACTAAAGAGGAAATTGCGACAGCAATTAAACAATTGAAACTAGGGAAAGCACCGGGTACGGATGGGTTGACAGCTGTTTACTATAAAGTTTTAATGGAGGAGATGATCCAACCACTAGGTCAGCGGTTCTCAACCTATGGGTCGCGACCCCATTTGGGGTCGATCGACCTCTTTTGTGGGGTCGCCAAACGCGGCGATCCGCCATTTTGTCGCCTCCGGGGGCGCGCCACGCCTCCGGGGGGGCGGTGCCGCGCATGCGCGCTGCGCATGGGGGCAGCGGCGCGCCTCTGGGGGGCGGCGCCACGCACGCGCGCCATGCGTGGGGCGACGGCGCGCCTCTGGGGGGCGGCGCCACGCATGCGTTCCGCGCATGGGGCGGCGCCGTGCCTCTGGGGGTGGCGCCGCACATGTGCGCCGCACGTGCGGGCACCGCCGCGCGTGCGTGCCATGTGCGGGGGCGCCCCCATGCGCGCTGCGCACGGGGGGGCACCGCGCATGCGTGCCGCGCGCGGGGCCCCCACCCCCATGCGCGGCACGCCGCGCATGCGCATAACGTTTGTGTGACGGGGGTCACCGTCACACAAACGTTGAGAACCGCTGCACTAGGTGATCTTTTCAATGATATTTTACAGAGCTCAGAGATTCCTCCTTCATGGCGTAGTGCTTTTATTTCTTTGATTCCAAAAGAGGATCAAGATCTTACTTTACCAAAGAATTATAGACCTATATCTCTTTTAAATGTGGACTATAAGATATTTGTAAAAATCTTAGTAAATAGGTTTATGAGGGTTGTGCATCATCTTGTGCATAAAGATCAATCTGGGTTTATAACTGGTAGGTATATGAAAAATAATATTAGACAAATCATTAATTTATTAGAATATTTAGACAGGAATAACCAAGTCCCTGCAGGGCTGATATTTTTAGATGCTGAAAAAGCCTTTGATCAATTGAATTGGCATTTTATGTTAAGAGTAATTGAAAAGATGAATTTTGGTGAAAAGATATTACAAGCTCTTACGGTAATATATCAAAAACAAACGGCACAACTTATTGTTAATGGAGGTTTGTCAGAGGTATTTACAATAGAAAAAGGTACTAGGCAGGGATGTCCACTATCACCGTTGTTGTTTGTCTTAACATTGGAAATATTGTTGATCAAAATTCGAGATTCGCAGGAAATTAAAGGAGTAGAAGTTAATAAAAAAGAATATAAGTTAAGAGCCTTTGCAGACGACTTGGTGGTTACTTTGTCGCAACCTATTAGTTCTGCAGTAAAGTTATTACAGTTAATTTATCAATATGGTTTGGTTTCGGGTTTTAGGATTAATGTTAACAAGACTAAAATCCTACCTAAAAATATGACTATTCAGGAGAAGCAGACTTTGGCTAACTTGACGGGTTTTGAAATTGTTAATAAGGTAAAATATTTGGGGGTGATGCTATCTGTTTCTAATGCAAAATTATTTAAAAATAATTATGACAGGTTGTGGGTTAGTGTACAGAAAGACTTGAAGAATTGGGAGAAGCTGCAACTATCTCTCATGGGAAGAATTGCAGTGATAAAAATGAATATTCTACCCAAGTTTCTTTTTTTGTTTCAAATGTTACCGATTTTGAAGAATGAGACTAATCTAAGTGAATGGCAGAAGGGTGTTAATAAATTTATTTGGGCAGGGAAAAAGCCAAGGGTTAAGTTTAAAATTATGCAAGACTTCCGTGGGAGAGGTGGACTCAAGGTACCGAATTTGAAATTATATTATGATGCAGTGGTTTTAACACTAATTAGTGACTGGGTAAATTTGACAAATCTCGAGATACTCCATCTAGAGGGATGGGACTTACTTTATGGGTGGCATGCCTATTTAATATTCAATAAAAAAGTGGATTGGGCTTTTAAATCTCACATTATAAGAATTTCTTTACTTAGGATTTGGAGAAAATATTATAAAAGTGATTTTAAAGTACCATTATGGGCTATACCCTGGCATGCGATAGAAGGAATAAAAAGAGGTGTTAAAATGGACATGGTGTCTTATAGACAGCTACTCAGATGGGATGGACAAAATTGGCAATTAAAACTACGGGAGGAGCTAGCACAAGAAAATATTATTTATTCTTGGTTTCAATATAGGCAATTAGCAGATAGATGGAAGGTGGATTCAAGGTGGGCTTTCTTAGAGAAGATGAAAATCTTATTAAGCAAGTGAAGGATCAAAGACAAGCCCATATTAAGAGAATTTATGGGGTGCTAGTCGAATTGGACTCAGAAACGGAATTAATTAAAGATTGTATGATTAGATAGGCCCAAAACTTTGGTGAACCAGTCCCATTGGATACATGGGAAACCATTCGGGTAAGAAATGTCAAATTTACACAGGCACAGAATTTAAGGGAGAATTTTTATAAAATGTTTTATAGATGGCACCTTGACCCACAAAAAATGTCTTTCATGTACCCGGACTTACAGCCTAAAGGTTGGAGATGTGGTTGCTTGGATGCCACCTATTATCATATTTGGTGGTCGTGCAGAAAGATAAAAGCATTTTGGATTAAGATATGGTGGAATATTCAGAGAATTTTCAGAAGGAGGGTAAAATTTACTCCGCAGTTATTTTTGTTGGGTATAGTTACTGATTGTGATACAAAGGAGGTTATATTGATGTTAAATTTGATTACAGCCGCAAGGCTGCTAGTAGGACAATATTGGAAGAAGGAATCCTTGCCTACACTGCAGGAATGCTTTTTCAAAGTGTCCTATCTGGCGGAAATGGCAAAGATTTCGGCTTTTTTAAAGGAACAAACGCAAGAGAAATTTCTTGCTGTTTGGGATAAATGGATAGAATTTATACAATTTAAATTGGATATAAAAAAATATCATATTGCTTTTTCATAATTCTTATTTTTATATACATATATATATATATTAGTTTTATTTTTTTTTATTTTTTATATATAATTTTTTTTAAATTCCTTTTTAATTAAGCCTATATTCTGCTCTGGGAAGCTCAGGGGGGGAAGGGGGGATGTTTTGGGGGGGGATGGGGAAGGGGATGTTATGTTTAGTTTTTTGTATATGTTGTTTTTTTTGTTTTTGAATTGTTGTATTTTTTTCTGTTTTTTTGTAAAAATTTATGAAAATTTTCAATAATTAAAAAAAAAGCCAGTAGAATAAAAGGGAGTAGCACAGCTAAGGAAAAGGGGGGGGGGAAATGGCAGACTGCATTGTTTGGCGACCCCCGTGAAATGGTCGTTCAACCCCAAATGGGGTCCCGACCCACAGGTTGAGAACCACTGGAATAGATCTATAGTGAAGAAGTTAAAATTAAATATGTGAACTCAGACAACATGTTGTTTACTAAGTACTAAAGATTGTAATTTTTACAAATCAATAAAACAAGAAAGAGAGAGAGAGAGAGAGAGAGAGAGAGAGAGAGAGAGAGAGTAGGAAAGAAAAAGATTGAGGTTTGATCAACTCTTTATGGCAGATAAAATTCTACTTTCCAAACGCTGACCAACTTTATATTCTTTGGATTACCACAATTTTTGAAGTGGAAATTGGCTATTTTGTGGTCTTTGCTGAACTTGAGATTTGACTCTCCAAATTTTCTTACCTTTTTTTTTAATGCTGAAAACTTTATTTATTTATATTAAATTTCTATATCTGCCCATCTCAGTCCAACTGAGTTAATGTTATGGTCAGATGAAAATTGATATTACCTTCAAATGAACTGCAGTAAATACTTTGAACCTATAGCAGAAGCTGGCTGTTTAATTGAGAACACAGACCAAAAGCTTTATTGGCCACCCGTGGTTTCATACTGGGAATCATGGAATAAAATAATTTGAAATTTATTGTGGGTTCATAAGTTATGCAAATACAGCCAATTGAATCTTTTATATACAAAGACACAGGGAGATTAGAAGCCAATGTAAAACAGGAATTCTTTTACACGGGTGCATAAAATCAACAGGATGTACAGAATTCATTTGAATGAGCAAATTAGCAAAGCAACTCATTTGGGGCATTCCCTTTTATTTATATACGCTAAAAGGGAATGCCCCACATGAGGCATTAAACTGATGCAATTGTCTCAACTATTTTGAAGTGTTGTTGTATGCTATTACTAGTTATATGTCGTCAGAACATGCCTTAGCAGGGGGACTGGGAAAGGTACAGTATGTAAACAAGAAAAAGGAGATAGTGCAGGGATTTAGAGCAAGTGAGACTGGCAAGCAGAGTCCCCTCTGGTTCATATTCAACAGTCAGGTTAGCTGTTCCCTAAGTTGCTCTGCTTTAAAGACTGCAAAACTATGCATGCTTACTTAGGAGGAAGCCTAAGTAAGTCTATACATAATCAAATGGTACTGAAGGTTATGGCTGGCCAATTATTTGGTTCATTTAATTTAGAGCTCCGTGTAAGATTGTGGGTTGCTAAATGGAGTAGAGTGGCACTGCATATCAATACAATAACTGCTAGTATTGTACTGATATGATGAAAAAATGGAATAGTTTGGAGAAATGCATTACATATATATCTATATATGTATACTCACACACATACCATATGCAGACACATACCATTTTTAAAAATTTTCTGAACTGAACAATGAAGACTAATCTGTTAAAGGGCCAAAGAATTGTTTTAGGATGAAGCTTTATTGCAGAAAACCAAATTTTCGTACATGGGAAAGATTTTAAAATAAACGAGACCAGGAAATGTTTACATTTTTCTGTGTCATATAGTTTTGTATAGGAATCTTATATAATCCTCACAGTTTATTGCAGTTTGAAAGTAAACAGATTGAAACAAGGTTGCTCCGTGAATTGTAATCCTTTGTGGTTATCGTAGGATTAGTTTATTTTTTTAAAAAAACAGTTAAATTAATTGAGTTGTTGCAAAGGCATTTGCTTATTTGTCTTTCTCGACAAGATTCTTGTTCTCCCCACAGTTTCCAACTTCAAGGAAAAACTTGGAAAATTGAATTTCTATTAGCAATTGCTTTGTTTGAGATTCTCAGGAGAATTAGGCATACTAGCAGGAAAATGTAGGTGCCCACAATATTCTCCCAACTCATTTTTAAAATTTTCTTCTTTTTTTGCTTGCTGGCAAAGTAAACACAAATGCACTAAAGGTAGTCCTCAACTTATGACTGGTTGCTAAGCAACTGTTCAAAGTTACAACAGACCCCCCAAGTGCTTATGACCCAGTTCTTATAGATCTCATGGTCATGTGACATTTTGGTCACTCAGCAACCAGGGCATATTTATGGCTATTTGCAGTGTCCTATGATCACATGACCGTGATTTTTGCCTAAAACCAGCGTTTATTTCAGCAAAAATCTCCCTTAATGAACAATGGGTCCGTTTAACAACTGTGGAATTCACTTAATGATGATGGCCTTCAGTTAATGACCAGTGAGTAACTTAATGACCACCAAATTAAATGTCATAAAATCAGATTGATCAACTGATGACCCCCTTTATGACCATCACAACTTATGAATGTAATGGGCAGGGAAAAAGGTAGTTATGGTTAACAAATATAATAAATATATCTTACGAGCAGTAAGCCTCTCAACACCAATTATCAAAGAATTCAATGCATTTGTTCTTATGACTCTTATGACTTCTGAGCATCCCAAGGGCAATTGGTTGACATGGTGGGAAAAGAATGCTGGATTAACTAAAACTTAGATATGAAAACTTTCTCATACTTCAGACCTGACTGTAATCAAATGTTGAAACTAATTATTGAATGAAACAGATCAAGGTGTTTACTAAAGTGACCAAGCAATTTGTTGTCTCAGTAAACACACCAAGATAGAGATGTCTCTAATTTCTACAATTCAACCCATGGTAATCAGTTCCCACAGCTATAAACAGGCAGTGTCCATACTAAGATTGCATCATCTATGACAGCAGTCTCCAACCTTTGCGGTTTGGCAGTCTGGCTGGGGGGGGGTAGAGGGGAACTAGGCCACTTGGGTGGTGGACCAGTGTGCCCATGCAGCCCTTGTGTGAGCGATGGGCCGGTGCACACTTACGCAAGTACCTACCAGCCCACCACTTGCGCAAGGTGATCTGTGCGCACACACACATGCGCACTCCAGCCAACCACTCACACAGCCCAATTCCAAATAGGCCCTGGCCTGGTAGTGGGCCACAGACCAGTACCAGATTTATGGGATTTACTGACAGTAAGACAATAAATTACATTCAATTAATACATAAGATTGAGCTGCACATTTCCAGAAAGCGGAATACTATGTTCCAGTGGTTCTAATGTATGATAGGAAGATCCTTACTAAATTTCTGTATTTAATAATCTTGGGATTTTATTTATTTCACATACATAAACACATAAATTTTCCAAGAAATTAGCAATATACCCTAAGGAATTAGAGATCAAGAATTTTAGAGGAGAAAGTCATTGTGTTTATTGTTTTCTTCTAAAGCAGAAGCATTACTCACACGTTTTTTGTTATCAACCAAGTAAAATATCATGATCTAAAATATCAAAAGATTTTGACAATTTTTATAATTATTGGCAAAATGTGCTCTGTGTTTATTTTTCTTTGGATATTGTCAGCCTTCCCAGGTAGACCAGACAGTAAACATGACCAGATGAGTTAAGATTTTATTAACAAAATCTTTCAAGTATGAAAGTACAGATCTCCTGCTGTCTCCTTTACAGCCTGAGAAACTGGAAGGGCAGCAGGGAGAGGTGTTCTGAGCCTTTTATTCTACCTGCCATCCAACTGTGGCTATGCCCTACTGCAGGGGTCCCCAACCTCTGGGCCGCGGCCCACTACCAGGCCGCATGAGTGGCTGGCCCATGTGCACGCATGCATGTGTACACTCACCCCCATTTGTGCTAGCATCACGTGGATACTGCATTTCTATGAGCATTGCTTGTGGACCCGTTTGCAGCGGGCACGCTTCCAGCCCCATTTGTGTGTGCGCATGCACGCATAAAGGTACCTGCCCCTCCCTTTCCCTCCAGGCCACCAACCCAGAAAGGTTGGGGACCTCTGCCTTACTGTATCTGACTGTACCCTAAACAGGTCTCCCAGGGTCTTTCCCCCACACCATTACATGTATATACTGTACAGTTTTGCCTCCTCTGCATGGATTTTGGGTTTTGTTGGAGAAAGAAAATCAGTTTCTTTATAACCAGAGCCAATCAAGTTTTGGAGTTTTTGTTTTATGATTTGCTGGAGAACCATGGAATTGTTTTTACTACAAACAGGGTGGTACAGTCTTGGGTCATTTGAGGTGAAATGTTCTTGCTAAAGGGTGAAGATCCTTTAATACTCCAGACAATCTTTTGGCTGTTATGGTTGATTCATGGTTTAATCCCATGATTAATCCCATGTTTTCTTTGCAGCTCTAACTAAACTTTTAGGGGTCAATTGACCCCAATTTGCAATTTCGATGACGGATTAATCACCATGTACTCCTGTGTAATGCACATTGGAGTAGAAAAATATTATTGTATGCCATATTGCAAACATAAAAACTGATTGTGACAATTTATGCCCTTCTAATTATAATGAGCAGAACGTTCAGAAAAAAGCACCTGGTGAAATAAATTTATTTATTTATATATTAAATATAGAACTGCCTATCTATATAGAGCAATTAAATATTTTCCCAATAAATTCTAAAGGCAACCTTTTGTACATAGACAACATTGTCAGCAAAGCTTGCTCCAAGTTATTTTTATTTTGTTAGCTTTGAAGGCAATTATCCCACCTCCCAAATTACCTTTGCAGAAGATAAAAGAATAAGAGATAATCCTCAACTTATGAGCCCAATTGAGCCCAAAATTTCTATTGCTAAGTGAGACAGTTTTTAAGTGAACTTTGCCCCATTTTATGACCTTTCTTGCCACTGATGTTAAGTGAATCACTTCCATTGTTAACTTAGTAGCATGGTTGTTAAGTGAATCTGGCTTCCCCAGATTCTGCTTGTCAGAAGGTTGCAAAAAGTGATCACATGATCCTGGGACACTGCAACTGTCACAAATATGTGTCAGTTGCCAAGCACCTAAATTTTGATCATGTGATCATAGGGATACTGCAATGGTCTTAAGTGTGAAAAACGGTCATCAGTCACTTTTTCAGTGCCGTTGTAACTTCTAACAGTAACTAAATGAACTGTTGTAAGTTGAGGACTACCTGTAAAGGAATCTTATTCCTGATACCGATGATAGGGAAGCCATTTCCACTTCATTTGAGGAGAACAAATGTAGAGCCACGGGGAAAGTTTTGTCTTGCATACACAATTCTTTGTGCCAACTCTTGGCCATGGTTATGTCTGTGTAAGACAGCCAACCTGCATTAATTAGTGATAGGGCAGCCCCTTCTTACTGGTAGTCCTTAGATCAGGGGTGTCAAACTGCCGGCCTGCATGCCAGTTGCATCATATGGATGCTGCGCCCACCCCATCTCCGGCAATGCGAAAAAAGTCGTGATATGTCACGACACATCACGTGATATGGCGAGTTTGACACCCGTGCCTTAGATGATTACTTTCACTAGGACCAAATATATTTAGCAGCATGTCAAAATAATTGTCCCTAGGAAGCCAATTTAATGTATAGGAAACTATGATGCTGAAGCAGCAGCCGATTGGAGCTGTATCTGTGATTCTTTTAAGTGATAATTCCATGACAGCACAGAGTAAAAAATTGTCTCATGTTTTTTCAGCCACAGGTCCAACCATACCAGAATGGACAACTTGGCTTTAACCATTGCACTAAATAGGCCACAGTTTCCGTAATATATGAATTACAACTTCCAATACAATTGTTTTGATTTTTCTATTTAAGAATGAAACGCAAGATTTCTTCTTCAGGGAGTATCTTATGGTGTCAATTCTTCCTCCTCCTGCTGTTCCCTATGTATGTCTCAAATTTATCCCAGAGAGCTAGGAACCTCAGACTAAATTTGAAAATGTATGTAGTCAAATAATACTGACTATAGCCTATTGATAAAACATACATTAAACTCCACCTTCCACTAGAATTAGTATGTTGACAGGCCGATAAGAAATATCTTGAAACTCTGTTGAAATTGAGGTTACTCCAGCATTGATCTGTTGATAAATAAGCCTTTGAGAACTGTGGCTTAAGTCTTTATACCAGAAACATCTGTATATCAGCCAGCACATGAACAACAACTTCATTCAAACAGAATACAATCAACCACTGAGTATATTAATTGTGTTCATTGAATAACACAATACAGTGAAGCTGCTGTAGGTCTTTCAAACAGAAGACTCTTCCAAATTATTAGAATTTATAAACCTGCCTAGAGATACTGTCTATTCAGTATAGAAATCAATCAAGATCCTTCCCATAAGTAACTGAAAAGTTCATTACTATTATGTAAACAAACTTTGCAGATTAAATCGGGGGGGCATTATTCGGTTTGTATATGAGGGAAAGGATAATGAGCTTTAATCTTAAGTCCCTGTCCCTTAAGTATACAATTCAGCTCTACTTATACTTTTGAAAGTTTCTGTTCCACATAGAAATGTTCACAGCCGCAAGAAAAGAGGCTAGTATTTTGTGTGTTTAAATAAAAATAGAAACTTCCCAAGACCTTAATTCTGCAATAAATATCCCATATGCTTGCAGTCATGAGTGCAAAGGTACTGTACATACAAAATAGACAGAGCCTCCTTCTTTTCCTACTGTGCATGAATTTTAATACTCCTAAATTATTATCCATGAAGAACTATACTTTCATTTCAGATTTCCCCACCTGAAATTAAAGTTCAATTTTTATTAGATTCTGAAAACAAAGAGACTGAAATAAGAAACTCAGCATGGGCTCCCTGGTAGATAATTAAACTTTTTGATAAACTTTAAAAAGGCAGGAACACATTATTATTTAATACAAAGCATAATAGGCAAAGGAATGCTTTACATATGCTTTTGGTTTGAAGCATCCCCCAGAATATATTATTATACTCTATTAGTATATATTGGTTCAATGTGTAACTAATGACACATGATATTCATATACACTGTATGGAGAAAGAGCAGTGCACGTTAGATAATATAAATTCTAGCTGACTTTAACTTTTGTATCTGGATTAGAATTTAAATTGCTAGGTCCTCAAAACGAAGCAGAACTGACCTTAAAAACACAATGAGCATTCTATTCACCATAGAATTCCTGGCTATAGAGCAGCTCTCAATAATTTTTTTTCAGCAAAATCTTTTCAGAGCACTGTAACTATTTTCTAAGAAAACAGGAAATGTTTTCAACTCATCAGTGAACCAGATTTTTAAAACAATGTGTTTTATGTAAGAACCATTTGGTTAATAACTGAGAAAATTCATTTTTCTTACTACTCAGTCAGAACCAAAACCTGATTCTATTGCTATTGACATATTAGAATTATGAAAAAAGAAATAAAAATTCTACAGCAGTAGACAGGTAATCTGCAGCCTACCACAAAGTATGATTATAACCCTCATAATCCAATAATCCAAGCATCAGATTTGCTGCTTGAGATTATGGGGGTTAAAATTCAAGACTTCTGAACAGGATTACTGGGTCTATCTAAGTCTAGAACATGGTATTTTATGCTAGACAATGTTTCTATGCAATTTTAAAAACATTGAATTTGGCTAATTTATTATTCTTGAAGTATCTGTCTGTCTACAGTACATAGCAGTCAGAGAAAGAAGGGTGTGATGAGCCCAGAAACTTTGAATACAGGTAGTCCTCAATTTATGACTGTTTGTTCAGCAATTGTTTGAAATTACAATGGCGCTGAATGAAGCGACTTATGATCCCTGCCCAAAGTTACAGCTACTGCAGCACCACTGTAGTTGCATGGGCAAAATTTGGTTCTTGGCAGCCCCCCTACAGTGTTCTCCTATCTTCTCCCCAACCCGTCTGGAGAGGTCCCTGCAGGCCTTGAGCTTGCTGCCCAGCCTGCTGGGTCCCACACCTTCCTCCTCACCCCCCATCACAGCTTGCTTATTTAGCTTTTCATAGATTTCCTTTGGGAAGCAGCCGATTTGCCATGCGGCCTTCCTACACAGGGAGTGTAAATGCCATCCTGGAAATGGGTGCCATTTTGGGAGTGGCCACAGTGAATTGTGACTGCTCCAAAATGGTGCCTGCTTCCAGCATGGTGCCACATGGAGATCATGTTTAAGAAGGAGAACTGGCTGATCTGCTCCTCTGCCTCCCTAAGCAGTAGAGAGGTCATGTGGCGCCATCCCGAAGCAGGCACCATTTTGGAGCAATCAACTTCATTGTGATCACTCCTCAAAGAGTAAGGTGACCATCTTTTTTACAATGAGAAGGAGGATACAAATAAATTGAAGAAAAAAATATCGTAAATAAAACATTTTATTCATTGCAACAATACAGAATACACTATAATATGATAAATGCATAATAAAAAACATTTGTAACAATAACATTTAATATTGTAATTATGCTTACATGCCTATTAATTATTATTTAAATGAGTACAAAAGAAGGACTGTCCTCCCTAAAGGAGGACGATTGGTCACCTTACAAAGAGTGCCTGAGTGCCTGAACTATTCTTGAGAGAGGGGAGGAAGGTGTGGGACCCAGTGGGGTGGGAAGCAGGTCCAGAGCCTGCAGAGACTTAGCAGGGTGGGAAATTAGCCCAAGACCTGTGGGGGACCCAATGGGGTGGGAAACAGAGCACAGGATGCCTCATGGGGTGTGGGAGGCCCTGGGAGACCACGTGTGAGCTGAGGAAGTGCTATAGTGTGGGCCTGGGCCCAAAGTAGACTTCCAAATGCCTCCTCCATCCCATAGGCAACCTGTGCTCCATTTTAATGCCCCACACAGGGGCATTAATGATCCACTTAATGACCACAACAGGAGAGCAAAGATGTGATCTTTAAGCAAGACAATCCCATGGGCATCTTGCTCAATGACTGCCACAACTTATGTCCATAATGGACAGGACTATCTGTCATTTTGATTTGGGCAACAATGATGAGAGATGAATGTCAGTTCTATTCCTTATTTAAATCTCTGCCCACTAAATCACACTGCTTTGAAACTTATTTTTTCGTGATGCTCATGTGGTGTTCTTATCAGGTACTTAGATCATCAATTTCAGAACAATTCTGCTGAACTTTGCAATTATAACCATATTAGTTATTTAATAAATGTGTCAGAATTGCAATCTATTTTATTTTTTTCCTTAGGGGTAAATAATGTCTGTCTGCATAACTGTAAAACCATATTGGATTCAATACAATTCTGATCTAGTTGCTTAACTGTCTTAATTTTAAATGGGTTAATTAAGTAATTTATGGACAAGATTTATAAGTATACTATAGCATATTTTGATTTGGCAGAAATTTTTATGTTAAGAGAATTTAACCTTAAACAAAAAGGTGTAAATTCTGGAGTATAATCATTTCTATTATTTTTATAGTGTAATCAAGATTGTGGTGCTGGTTGGATGATTTATCTCATCTCTTTCCAATTGTAGGCCAAACAATCTGATGAGAAAATTAGCCAGTGATGAACAGCCTAATGAATACTATGATGATATAAATGCATCAGTTAGGCCTGCTACACACACAAATGTCTGCTCTTAATTTAGAATAAGTCAATTTTGCTGATGACCTTTGTAATAGTTATTAAAAATAGCAAGAAAAAATAGCAAAAGGGAGCCAGAAAAAATAGCTGTGATGTAGTCACAGTGAAAGTGGGGGAATAGGATTGTCAGAACTATCTTATCTCCCATAAATTTCAGGAGGAATTAGATGGAGTTAATTTTCTTTAAATAGGAGCCTCCTAGGAGTGCTTTAAAAATAGAACAGAGAAAAACCATAATAATAATAATACAACAGAAAACAGGCATAGGAAGATAAAGTATTATATGGTCAGTTCATTAAAAAATAACCCATAAAGCAGAAAGAGACAGAGGGGTTAATTCTGGCTGCACAAGACCAAGCCTTAACAACACATTCATAAAAAGCCAGAATTGAGAAGACATCAACAGGTAGCAAAAGCCGGCCTCTGTAAAGAAGCTGAAAAAACAGTATACCACCTAGTTAGCTGTTCTAAGAAGATTGCACAGACTGACTTAGGAAAAACAGCATGATAAAGTAACAATAGTGCATTGGAAGGCTGCAAGAAATACCATTTGCTTGCAAGCAAGAACTGGTGGGACCATAAACAGAGAAAGTACTGTAGTAAAAAATAAAGAAGCTAAAGTGTTCTGACTGTGGAATTCAAACAGACATCTGCCACATAACACGCCAGACATAACAATTGTCAATAAGAAAGACAAAAAAAATCTGGATAGTGCATGTAACTGTATCTGGGGATAGCAGAATATAAGAGAAGGAACTGGAGAAGAAAACAAAACACAAATGCAGAGACCCACAAATAAAAATGGAATGAATACACCCAAAAAAAAGCAAAGATAGTATCAATAGTAATAGGCAATCCCAAAACATCTGAAGCACTTGAATACCATCAGGTCAGATGAAAATGTAATACAAATACCTTCTATCTCCTCATCACCTCATGTATTGGCTGCTAACCCTGGCATGGAACCAAAAGTATGTATGGCTGTTTCACAAAATCAACAAGGCTATGCATAATTTGCAATATTCAGATGTGGTGATAAGGAGCGAAGACGGAGAATTTAGGGATCTGTTTTCTAATTAGAACACAAGAAGGGAAAGACTTATGGAACAAATTTATACAATTTACTCTCAGGTTATGTAATTTAAGAGAAAACTGGTATAAAATGTTTTACAGACAGTATGCAGTTCTGTCAATAATTGACAGGATATACAAATCATATATTAAGAAATGCTGGAAATGCCATGAGACAGAAGGAACATTTCGCCATGCAGGAGGGGCATGTAAAGAATCTTCAAAAGTAAGGGAAAGAAATACATAGCACTATTCAAAGAATTTTAGAAATAAAATTTCTAGATATTTTTACTAGGCATAATTCTGAGAGATATCAAGCAAAAAAAAATCACAATTTATTTAGACACATGTTTACGGCAGCAAGGATAAATTAAGCAGAGCACTGGAAAAGCAATACAGTAAGTTATTAGAAATATCAGAGCAGGAACTCAAATTTGGAGAATATGCAGAAGTCTAATCAAATTTAAGGAAGAATGGCTTCCACATATATTATACACCATGCAGCAAGGCAAATATAGGCATTTTAAGGAAAAAAAGTACTAACTAAAGAACTGAAATCAGAACAAAAAAATTCAGTTGTACTGTAGATCTTCTTCTACTAGTACTATTAACCATAATAATAATTTACTTGGAACAGCTTACATTCTGCAATGACATCTGTAACACCATCAAACATCCACATTTGTCTATTCCGGGTCCTTCAAAAGAACTTGATAGGTGGACAAAAATGCCAAATCCAGCCTGAACATCAGGCTGATGGTGCAATGAACCATAATAATAATAATAATAATAATAATAATAGGAACTACTTCCATCCTGCGACGATATCTGTAATACCATCAAACATCCACATCTGCCTATCCCAGGTCCTGGGTAAGGACTCGATAGGTAGACAAAATGCCAAATCCAGTCTGAACATCTGGCTGACTGTGCGATGATCGATAATAATAATAATAATAATAATAATAATAATAATAATAATAATAATAATAATAATAATAACAACATCATCTGAAATAGAATCGCTGCTCAACACTGTCCGTATATATAGACAAGATATTGTAATGGAGTTTGGCTTGGACAAATGTGCCACACTTACTATCAAACAAGGAAAAATAATGAAAACTGAAGGAATCAAGATGCCCCACGAAAATAACATTAAGAGTCTGGATGAGGAAGAGTACTACAAATACTTGGGTATCCTTCAAGCTGACAACATCAAGCACACTGAAGTCAAGAAAAAGATTAGAGGTGAATACATCAAGAGAGTGAAGAAGATCTTAAAATCCAAACTCAATGGAGGAAATACCATAAAGGCAATCAACACCTGGGCAATCCCAGTTATTAGGTACACAGCTGGAATAGTGGACTGGACTCAAGCAGAACTAAAAGCAATGGATAGGCAGACCAGAAAAATAATGACAATGAATCATGCCCTTCATCCACGCAGTGACATTGATAGACTTTATCTACCAAGGCAAATAGGTGGGCGTGGAATGCTACAAGTACATCAGATGGTTGAAGAAGAAAAAATGGCTTTGGAAGAATATCTGAAGAACAATGATGAAGATGCACTGAAATTAGTATATCAGGAAGGCTTACTGACTACTGGAGAGACCAAACTGGCCTACAAGAAAGACCAAATGAAGAACAGAATAGAGGCATGGGAAGACAAAGCACTACATGGCCAATACATGAAAAAAAATAGCTGGGAAAGCAGATAATAAAACCTGGCAATGGCTAAGAGCAGGAAAATTGAAGAAAGAGACCGAGGGACTAATTCTGGCTGCACAAGACCAAGCCTTAAGGACAAATGCATATAAAGTCAAAATTGAGAAGACAGCAACAGACAGTAAGTGCCGCCTATGCAAAGAAGCTGAAGAAACAGTGGACCACCTGGTAAACTGTTGCAAGAAGATTGCACAGACTGACTACAAGCAGCGGCATGACAAAGTAGCAACAATGGTGCATTGGAAGATCTGCAAAAAATATCATTTGCCTGTAAGCAAAAACTGGTGGGATCATAAAATAGAGAAAGTCATAGAAAATGATAAAATTAAACTGCTCTGGGACTTCAGAATTCAAACAGACAAGCACCTGCAACATAACACCCCAGACTTAACAATTGTCGATAAGAAAGACAAAAAAGTCTGGATAGTGGACGTGGCAGTGCCTGGAGATAGCAAAATAGAAGAGAAAGAACTGGAGAAGATAACAAAATACAAAGACCTACAAATAGAAATAGAAAGACTGTGGCAAAAGCAAACAAGGGTAGTACCAATAGTCATAGGCGCCTTGGGTGCAATCCCAAAACAACTGGAGCACCACTTTAACACCATTGGCATTGACAAATTCGCTATTAGTCAATTGCAAAAGGCGGCCTTACTAGGAACTGCTTCCATCCTGCGACAATATCTGTAATACCATCAAACATCCACATCTGCCTATCCCAGGTCCTGGGTAAGGACTCGATAGGTAGACAAAATGCCAAATCCAGTCTGAACATCTGGCTGACTGTGCGATGATCGATAATAATAATAATAATAATGTAGCATGGATTGATTACAAGAAGCCATTTGACTCCCTGCCACATGCCTAGAAATAACAGGAGTCAGTAGAAATATCAGAAGCTTTGTGCAAAGTTTGATGGCACAATGGTGCCACACTCACCATGAAACTGGGAAAAATAGTGAAAACTGAAGGAATCAAGATGCCCTATGGAAATAACATCAAGAGTCTGGATGACGACAATTACTACAAACACTTGGGCATCCTTCAAGCTGACAACATCAAGCACACTGAAGTCCAAGAAAAAGGCTGGAAATAAATACATCAAGAGAGTGAAGAAGATTTCAAAGTGTAAGAAATGCCATCAGGGCAATCAACACCTGGGCAATTCCAGTCATTAGATACACAGCTGGAATAGTGGACTGAGCTCAAGCAGAACTAAAAGCCCTGGGATAGGAAGACCAGAAAAATAATGACAATGAGTCATATGTTAACAGACTCTACTTACCAAGGGAAATATATGGGCATGGAATTTGTAAGTGCATCAAATGGTTGAAGAAGAAAAAAGGGCATTGGAAGAATACCTGAAGGACAGTGAAGAAGATGCACTGAAGCTAGTATACCAGGAAGACCTACTGAGTATTGGAATGACCAAACTGATCTTCAAGACCAAATGAAGAACAGAAAGAGGCATGGGAAGAGAAAGCATTACATGGCCAGAACATTTTTAAAAAAATAGCAGGGAAAATAGATAATATTAAGATCTGGCAATGGCTAAGAGCAGGAAAGTTGAAAGAGACAGGGGGCTATGGGGGCAGAGCAACATGGCCACCGAGAGACAGCATCTCAGTGAGCTTTTCGCTTTTTATCTGAGCTCTTCTTTTATTTAGAGCTAAAACAGCCCATTTTACAATTTTATTTAAAACTATTTAGTAATCTCAGTCCTGAATTAGGTTTTAGTAATTTTAGAACTTTAGAATTAAAGCTAATTAATATTTTAGAACCCGGAGTCTAACAGCACCGGAGGACTGCCGATGATGCAAGGCAGCAACAGCTACAAGATATGAACAAAAAAGAACTCAAAGAGAAAGATTAAAAGGATGAACAAGCTTGAGATGCCCTAAAGAGAAAATTCCAAGCATTCTGAACAATCTAAGGCAGCAGCAATATCCAGACAGCTGAAACTGAAGGATTTATTCCTGCCCAAGGACATAGTATGTAAGAGTCCTTCTTCTCCCCCTTCCCTCTTTGCAATCTTCACCAATAAATCCTATGCCCTGTTTGACTGGGAAGAAGGTGAATTTCCCTTCCTCCAATGATGAGACTTCTACAGGAGAAAGAAGGAAGGACACCTTTAAAACCACCAAAAATTTAAACATGGATCCCAAAACACCTAGAACACTACTTGAACACCATTCACCAAATTCACCATCAGATATCTGGACCTGCCTATGGCAAGTCCTTGGGAAGGATTTGATAGAGGGATAAAAATACCAAATCCAAACAGAACATCTGATTCACTATGCGACCAACTAATAATAGTAATGGAGATTTTGGCACTTACTTCAGATAAATTCTTACATTGTTAAAATAATGTAATGTACTTAAGTGCAATTTAATGTTTATTATGATATTATTATTATGGATAGTTTCTAATCAATATATTGAGCAGTAAGTGTACAATCTTGGTAATTCCTTTGTCCATTTTACATTTCTATACTAATTAGACTTTTCTATTTCATTTTTCTTTTGTCCTTTGCTTACTTGCTCACTTTTTTCTTTTCAAAATTATTAATAAACTTTTTTAAAAGTATAAGAGGGCTTCAGAGTCCTTAGCAGCCCTCATACTTTAAAAAAAGTTTATTAATATATATATATATATATATATATATATATATATATATATATATATATACACACACACACATTATACACACACATACTCATACACATACATATGTATATGTATACATATACATCTTTTGTTAATCAAATCAAGTCCTGTCTGCTTAATCTCTGCCACAGCTTTATCTGTGCCCAATATAAGTATGAGTTGAAAGTTGATGGTCAATGAACAGTCAGAGGTCAGGCTCTTCTTTCAAGAGAAAGGGTATCTATCAAGCAAGATAAGCTGTGCCAAGGACTTCCTCAAACAATTACTTCATCCATTGATTCCTACATGGAAAGTCACACGTGCTTCAACAAACAAGTAATTAAGCTCTAGTCAAATAAATGCATTTGCTACTGATTGGGAAAAATGGAGCACGATTCTCATAAATTTAGACTGGATTGCTTCCAAAAGAATTAAATACTTATAAGTGCAAAAGTGTGCTCAATATAGAAAAAGTTAATATTTCAACTGTAAATAATTGGATTGCTGCAGGGAAATAGTTATTGCTCTTATAACTTGCCAATCTGATTACTGAATTGATGACTTTTTTTTCTTTTGCTCATGTTGTGAGTTTATATATGGATATATATATATATATATATATATATATATATATATATATATATATATATATATATATAATAAAAACAGTTATATACAAGGTTAAAACAACTTAGCTTTCGCTGGTCCTCTGCCAGCATCCTCAGAGTGGGGCTTAGGGGGTGGGAAAGTTCTTTTTATCCCCTTGCTGATCCAATTGCCTACTCATTGCCCTCGTGACAGGGCCACTCTTCCTGATTGCCTGTAACTGCCTTAACTGTTCCGCCCTCTCTTTTTTGCACTCTAACATTGTATTTTTCTGCTCTGTCATCCTTGTGCCGTCTCCCCCTCCCTGCGCTGTTATCACCAACACACTCCTCAATCCCTCCTCT
Organism: Crotalus tigris; assembly: GCF_016545835.1. Taxonomy (NCBI): domain Eukaryota; kingdom Metazoa; phylum Chordata; class Lepidosauria; order Squamata; family Viperidae; genus Crotalus; species Crotalus tigris. The sequence goes on from NW_024096660.1 coordinate 231,357, forward strand.
CTACCCAATGCAAGGTGCCTCCTCCGATTCGGCACTACACGAGTCCTGTTGGGCTGCTGGTCTGCCTGTCGTTTTTGCATTCCATTGCCAGTTCCTATCTCATCTCCCTCCTCCAACTCCCCTCCTCTCCTAGCCTGCTGATTCATATACCCTTTGTTGTCCATTCCTGTCATCCTTCCCCCCCCTCCTTCAACCCTCCCACCTGTTGATTAACATATTGCTCCTGCCTTTCATCAATCATTCCTATTGATGTTCTCTTCCTCAATGTCGTTTCCTTCCTAATCCGCTGCTCTACCTGCTGTTCCTGTTTACCCTCCTCCACCACTGTCCATCTTCCCCTCTCCAATGTCCTCCCCGTAATCTGCTGACTTGCCTGTTGTTCATCCATTTCTATCCATCCTCTCTTTTCTAGCATTCCTCCTCCTCTGACCTGCTGTCCTACATGCTGTTCCCACATGCCAACATCCATTCCTATTGAACCCTCCTTCCCAAGCTTTCCTCCCCCCAATCTGCCGTCCTGCCTGCTATTCTTATCTGCCCTTCTCCTTTCCTGTCAGTCCCACCCTCTCCTGTTTCCTCCCCCCCTCTCCAATCCACTGCTCTGTTTGCTGTTCCTTCCAGCATTCTTCCTCCCTTTACCTGCTGTCCTACATACTGTTCCCATCTACCGACATGCGTTCCTGTTGGACTCTCCTTCCCAAACTTTCCTCCCCCCAAAACTGCTGTCCTGCCTATTATTCCTGCCTGCCCTTCTCCATTCCTATCAACCCCACCCTCTCCTGTTTCCTCCCCCCCTCTAATCTGCAGCTCTGCCTGCTGTTCCTGACTATTCTCCTCCATTCTTACTCCCTTCTCAAATGTCCCCTCTCCCCCCGTGAATATGCTTCCAATCTTACGTGCCTCATCTTTTCTGTTCTTTTCTCTCTCCCCTTCCCTTTTGATCAGTCCCCTGGGGTCGGGCATACCCCTCCCCCGTGTTCTGGGGGAGTAGGCAATTGGATCAGCAAGGGGATAAAAAGAACTTTACCACCCCCTAAGCCCCACTCTGAGGACGCTGGCAGAGGACCAGCGAAAGCTAAGTTGTTTTAATCTTGTATATAACTGTTTTTATTGTTTTAAATGTTGTTTTAACAATAAATAACTGAAGTGTACTCTTCCCGGGGATCGAAGATTGCATCATTGAACAAATATGCCCGGGATTTCTCTCTAGGAATGATTCTTTGCTGGATCTCTTCGCTAATGGGGGAGGCTTTTATTTTGGATCTGGTGGTTTTTTCCAGGTAGGTGGTGGGATCTGTGTTTAGGGGTTTGTATGTGGAGTCTTGGAATAGGTTGGTTAATATGGTCTGGTAATCAGATGTGTTCATAACCACCGTGGCGTTGCCCTTGTCTGCTAGTAGGATTATTATGCTGGTGTCTTCTTTCAGGTTACGTAGTGCTGTCTGTTCCTCTTTGGGTAAGTTGCTTTTGGGTGGCTTCCTGGTGCAGAGGATGTTGGTGATTTCGAGTCTGATTCTGTTAGCATCGTCGGGGTTGATTTTGGTCAGGCTGGTTTCAACTCCACATATAATGGTTTCAGTGGGGATGTGTTTGGGAGCGACTGCAAAGTTGAATCCTTTGGAAAGGACATTCGGCTTCACCCAGTCAGAACACAGCCAAGCTCCCACCCAATCAGTTCATGCCCCCACTGGCAGTTAAAAGGAAGAAACAGCTAAGACCACACATTGTTCCTCGAAGCACGAAGCTGAAAACACCAGCCTGAAGATGACGAATGAGACTTCGTCGAAAAGTCGCCAAGACACTTCCAATTTTACACAGGAGAAAACCCGAACAACCAAAGACCTACATACAAACACCCGCGAAAACCTCAGAAAACAAATATATATATATATATATATGCAGGAAGTTTTTCAGACAGATGTCTAATTGATTACACCTTGACATTTTTTTTAACTGCTATACTGCAGTTTTACTTTTTACAATCTCTTTTGCCTTGCAGCCCCCAACTAGGGGCGTTAAGCAGGCTCAAGTCGCAACTGCGAAACATTACAAATCCAAATTTCTTTTGAATATATGTAGAATATATGTAGGTCTTTGGTTATTCGGGTTTTCTCCCACGTAAAATTGGAAGTGTCTTGGCGACGTTTCGACGAAGTCCCATTCGTCATCTTCAGGCTGGTGTATTCAGCTTCGTGCTTCGTGCTTAGAAACGTCGCCAAGACACTTCCAATTTTACATGGGAGAAAACCCAAATAACCAAAGACCTACATACAAACACCCGCGAAAACCTCAGAAAACAAATATGAATATACACGCACACAGACACACACACACACATATATATGAAAATATATACCTAGATATTTAAAGTTTTTGACCTGGTCTATTTGCTTGCCATGAATTTTCCAGTTATTTTTCAATGTTGAATATTTAATTATCAGGTTTCCATCATTATTGCATTTTGCTAGCACTTGAGTTCTTCATCAAAGTCTTATTTAGATTACCGATAATATTATGGTGGTCATCAACATATAAGAGAATGGAAACTGTATTATGGGCCAGGATTGGAGAGTGGAATTCACACTTTGCAATTGCCAGAGTAATGCTGTGGACACAAACATTAGAGAAGCCAGAACATAGCCCTCCTAACCCCTTTGAAGTGAGAATGTTAAGTTGTTATTAATCTTGCATTTAATATGCATGAAGAATTCTCATGGAGCATCATTATCAATTGCACAACAATGTTCAATAGATAAAGCTACTAATTTCCTTCATAATTTCTCATGGGGAATTGAATCAAAAGATCAATGAAAGTAGGACAAGATAATCTTGAAGGGAACTGGAATATTTCTCTGCCAGATAGTGCAGGGCAACAGGCCAGATAGCAGTTGAGTTACCTTATATAAAAGCAGCTTTTTCTTTCCCTATTCTTTTGTTAAGCTTTTTCTCAGATCATTCAGTCAAAAAATTTTTTAAATAAGTATTCAGCATATTTAGGAAGCTGACTGGATGATAGTTACTCAGATCAGATTTTTCTTCTATCCATATCTACATATCTATATCTAGATATGTGTACTGTTATACAACATTGCATTCTTTAGGGGTCTGTAAAGAGTTATCACTGGGGATGAATATGGGTGCCATGTGAAGGGTCATTATACTTAATTTTATTTTAGTTGCTTTGAGGGATTAAATCGCTCTCTTCAGTTGCTTTGCTATTCTTCAGTTAGGCAATAAATATAAGAAAATTCAAAGATGACACTACTTGGGGATCAAACTGATAAGAGGTCAAAGGAGTGCTGAAAGTAGCTCCACTCTATATGCAGGAGAGCTGGTAATCTGTATTTGGCATAGCTCTCCAATAGATCAGGACTATCTAGGTAACCAATCCCTGGAATAATCTGTGTCCCTTAGTAGAATGTTTATTAAAGAAGTGGACATTTTTAAGCCATATAAAAGCTGTTAGAAAATTAATGGGTAATATATACTCTGTTGTGAATACAATAAAATATAGCATAAATTGTGGGAATTCAAAACAGCCATCCATAAACAAGTTATTAATTAGCCACACTTAAAATACAATATTTCATGGGGAAGGACAACATTTCAGCCTGGAACCAAAAAATAACAATAATGCCAGGTAGTCTACAAGCAGGAAGCTATAACTGATACAATTCTTGTGCAAAAGGAACAAACTGAATTAGCCCTTCTATTTTTATAAAATGACGCATGCTAATCATTCTAAAGTTAATAATGCAGCCAACAGCTCTCATATGCAATAGCCCTTGAGCTACTGTGTATGCATTGACAGAAACGTGCATAATGTTTTTACGACTGTTTTTATACATAAATATTGTTCCACCTATTTTTAAAAGTCAGGACCAAAATACAAATTAGGGCATTACCTTTTCTAATTTACAGCATGTCTTAAATTACATATTGCACATTTTATGGTCTTGAAAATTTATAGCTTATATTTCATATTTTACTTTTACTGTGCCAGCTAAGATAGAATACATAGTCAATTCACTATTAGACCAAAAGTATAAGAACATTATAAACTCACTGCAGAACTCTTTGTCTAGTCTTGTGGGGTTTCTTTTCAAATATATTCTTATGGACACAGCACTGACTTAGATCTCATTTGTCCCAAATATAATAGTGCTTAAAATTAAGAAGATGTCAGATTTTCTCTAATCCCTAGACATTGTGAGAAGTGAGTCAGCCATTCTTCATTCTTCTGCTCTGGAGACCTTATTTTTACAAGTTCTGTCATTGCTGATTTTCAGCAGTACTATATCAGTGTTCTATACTACACAGCTGTAATATAGTACTATACTATACACTACTATACACAGTCCAATAGCAGTGTTCCAAAATCACAGGGGTTGCCACAAAGAAGAGGGAGTCAAGCTATTCTCCAAAGCACCTGAAGGCAGGACAAGAAGCAATGGATGGAAACTAATCAAAGAGAGAAGCAATCTAGAACTAAAGAGAAATGTTCTGACAGTTAGAACAATTAATCAGTGGAACAACCTGCCTCCAGAATTTGTGAATGCTCCAACACTGGAAGTTTTTAAGAAGAGACTGGAAGCCATTTGTCTGAAATGATATAGGTTTCCTGCCTGAGCAGGGGGTTGGACTAGAAGACTTCAAAGGTCCCTTCCAACTCTACTATGGTATTATTATTATTATTATTATTATATGGTCAATAATTAATTTGCTGGAATTTAGCACTCCTCAGACTATGAGCATAGCAACTGTGCTCTCATCTTATTCTGTGAGCAGAAGGTCAGTAGTGCTGTTGCCATCTCTATGAAATGCTTTCCAGATGTTTGGACAGGACAATGTTCCACATTTCCCAGCCTTCACACTGACTTGGGAAGTTTAGGAATCATATTTACAACACATCTGAAAAGTACCAATTGGACAGTTTGTATAATAGCCTTGCCAGGCATGTCAGCTAGTTCTCCTATTCTAATTGTCTGAATTTTGATCACATGACCACGGAGATGCTGCAATGGTCGTAAGTGTGAAAAACGGTCATATGTCACTTTTTCAGTGCCGTTGTAACTTTGATAAGTCACTAAATGAACTGTTGTAAGTTGAGGACTACCTGTACTTATGTGGATAGGCCATGTACTTTAGAAGATTCAATGTATGGTATTATGCAATTGACAGATAAATAGGGTCTCTTTATAATAGCTGAATAAAATGCTTCAGTGATCAGATCTCATAATATCTTAAGTCATGGCTTAGTTTATTGAATAAATGTCATAACTGTACTAAATTATAATTTAACAATGTACATATGTGATTTAGTGTAATATGTGAACCAAACTTGAATTTCATTTAACCGTCTCATCTATTTCAGGATGAGACATATTCAAATCTTGATCTGTCTAAGGCAGTGTTTCTCAACCTTGACAATTTTAAGGCATGTGGACTTCAACTCTCAGAATTCCACAGCCAGCAATGCTGGCTGTGGAATTCTGGGAGTTGAAGTCCACATGCCTTAAAATTGTCAAGGTTGAGAAACACTGGTCTAAGGAGAAGCACTGTCAAACTCATATCTGGTTTGTTGGCACTGTATCCCTTTGTACATTATTTCACCTTTGCAAAAGATACAGAAAGTGGGTTCAGCAAATCTTACTTTATGGACAAATCCAAATTGCTGGTTTCATTTTTCACTTTGTATGTGTTAGACCAATAACCTACTTCTTTTCTATTTTTGAATATGCTTAAACTGTTTTCAGTAAATTGGATAGTTTAATGTTATAGTTTATGTAAACTATGTCCTTATCTGTCAAATTGCTTTTTTTTTCCATAACAGTTTTTAATCACTACATTTGCAATAGTTCAAAGCAGTAGCTATGTTGGTATAAAATTTAAAGACTGTTCTAACTAATGTGATTCAATGGAACTGACATATAATTTTAGTCTTTACTATACTTGTAAATAATATCTGTTGAAAATAATAACCTGGTAAACATGTCTTATACCCATATTTTTCTTTTTTTCAGTTATGTTATTATCTTTTGTATCAGAGGAAATGACAATTTTATCTCCATAAAGTTTGAGATCATATTTAAAAAAAATTATGGAATGTCATTAGTATTTGTGCAATGCATCAATATCTCCAAACACTGTTCTTTCAGCCATATTTGTTTTTCTTCTGCTGTAGTCCTACTATTAGTAGACCACAACCTACTACTTGATAAGATAGAAAAATGTGGGTTAAACAGCATCACCAATAGATGGATTTGTAACTGGCTGACCAACCGCATTCAACATATAGTCCTCAATGGAACTGCATCTACATGGAGGGAAGCATGCAGTGGGGTACCCCAAGTCCCTGTTTTAGGCCCAGTACTCTTCAACATCTTCACCAATGATTTGCAGACAACACCAAACTGGCAGGAATAGCCAACACTCCAGAAGACAGGCTTAAGATATAGAAGGATCTTGACAGACTTGAACACTGGGTGCTATCTAACAAAATGAAATTCAGTGGTGAAAAAAGTAAGATTCTACATTTAGGCAAGAAAAACCAAATGAACAGATATAATATAGGTGGTACCTGGCTCAACAGTAGTAACTGTGAGAGAGATCTCGTAGTCCTAGTGGACAATCACTTAAATATGAGCCAGCAGTGTGCTGCAGCTGCCAAAAGAGCCAACTCAGTTCTAGGCTGCATTAATAGATCAAGATCACGTGAAGTGTTAATATCACTTTACAATGCCTTGGTAAGGCCACACTTGGAATAATGTATCTAGTTTTGGTTGCCATAATATAAAAAAAATTGTTGAGACTCTAGAAAGAGTGCAGAGATGATTAGGGGACTGGAGGCTAAAACATAAAGAACGGTTGCTGAAATTGGGTAAGTCTAGTTTAATGAAAGAAGGACTGGGGTGACATGAAAGCAGTGTTCCAATATCTCAGGAGTTGCCACAAAGAAAAGAGAGTCAGGCTATTCTCCAAAGCACCTGAGGGCAGGACAAGAAGCAATGGATGGAAGCTAGTCAGGGAGAGAAGTAACCTAGAACTAAGGAGAAATTTCCTGACATAACAATAATCAATGGAACAACCTGCCTCCAGAAGCTGTGAATGCTCCAACATTGGAGGTTTTTAAGAAGAGACTGGACAGCCATTTGTCTGAAATGGTATAGGGTTTCCTGCCTGAGCAGGGGGTTGGACTAGATGACCTCCAAAGTCTCTTCCAACTCTGTTATTCTGTTCTGTTCTATTATTGGAGGTAGGAATCTTGGCTTGCATGGCCCATGATGCTAAACACTTACTGCCAATAGTATCTTGGTGTACATTCTACAGCTAAATAGTAATAGGTTGGGATAATTTAACAGCAGCACTCCTATACTTGTCTACTCAGAAATAATTCCTATTGACTTTGATGAGGTTTAATCCTGCTTTGTTCTACAGCCTTAGGAGTTTATGGTGGCCTCCCATCTATTTATTAAACAACCTATTGAGCATTTCAGAAATGAGCTGAGGTAGGTAGGTGCTGCTGCTTGCTGCGGGAGTGGAAGACAAAAGGCAACCAATTTCAAGGGCCAAATAAAATTCAGGATCAGTACAAAAAGTTATTCATTAGAATAAACAAGGAAAGATCCATGGGAACTGACTTATATATTCATCTATCAGGTGTAGGCAAACTTTGGGTTTGTGGATACCTCCCTTGGCATTTTCAAGACTTCCTGATTCACCTAATTAGCATTTTTGTACAGTAATTAGAAGCTACTATGATGCGAAGCCAAGCCCCACCCTCTAAATCATTGTTATTCATGATTTAGCCTCCATATATAGGCACCATTCTCAGAAAATAAAAGGAGTGAACGGTTGTAGTGCTTGAGATGTGTTTGAATATTAGTAGCTCAGGTTGGTAGTTGGGCTATTGGTCTGATCTCCGAGTTTGGTGATTTGGCTGCAAACGTTTTGGCTTCCTTCGGGGGGGACACCTTCAGTACACTTTGAATTGTGTTCATCTTTAAATACCTTTTTGTGTGATATAAGGCTTATATGTTATCTCAATTGGCAACCGCTCAGAAGGCTCATATTGCAACTTATATGTTTGGAAGTACTCTTATGGAGCATTTAGCATGATAAAAAGAATTGTAGAGTGTTGTCTTGCAGTAATAAATATTGTAGACAGTTTTAATAATCATAGAAAAACTGTTACTATATACTATTGTATTATATAATCTATAATACTATCAAAAATCTTAATCTATTCACAATTGATATAACTCAGTGTATTAAGTCACTAATAATTAAAATGCCAATCCATTATGTGAAACACTCATTTATAAAAATTATTTTGAAATGCAAATGAATGTTATTACTTTATTGATGATAATTTAAAAACTATCTACATCAGTGGTTCTCAACCTTTTTAATGCTGCGACCCCCAACCGGTCGTAAGTCGAGGACTACCCAACTGGTCGTAAGTCGAGGACTTTCCCTGCCCGGGAGCGCCGTGCATGCGTGGTGCCACCCCCTGCACTGGCCGAGGCGTAGCTGGCAAGCGGCAGAGACGGCGCAGGCCGACCACCGGCTGAGCCACCAGTTGGCCCAGCCCAAGGGAGGTAAGGCACCTGCTGGGCCCCATGCGCGCCAGCAACCCTCCCTGCGCCCGCCGGCCTCCCACCCCTGGCCCTCTTTTACTTACATTTTTAGTAGTTGCTCAGCAGGGAGGGGTGGAAACTTCCAGACAGCTCGCCTTCGCTGCAACTTGCAGCACCGTTTGCAGAATGGGACTTTTGGCGGGCTCAGCAGGGCAGAGACAGCCTGGACAATTCCTATTGGCTTTTGAAAGCCAATAGAATTAGACTCTATTCAAGAGAGTCTATTCAAAAGTCTATTTCAAAAGCCAATAGAATAAAAGGGAGTAGCACAGCTAAGGAAAAGGGGGGAAAAATGGCAGACTGCGTTGTTTGGCGACCCCCATGAAATGGTCGTTCAAATAGGGTCCCGACCCACAGGTTGAGAACCACTTATCTACATGAGTTGTATTGGAAATAGTTATAATTTTTATAAAAAATAAAAGGAATTTTAATTGATTTATAGTCTTGTTACAACACAGTAAAATATGTGTCTCTACTGTAATAGCATATATTGTGTGAATGTCCAACATTTTGTTCCATATATGGAGATACAATACATTGTCTTTCTTATACATGCGCTGTATTTTAAAATATTTTTTTCTGTGATGTTTCAGGTACAGTATCGTTGAAATACTGTGCTCCTCCAAATGTACACAATGCACTATGTCAGAGTAGTAGGTAGAGTGGTTTGTTAGCTTATAAATTGGATTATCTCATATGTTGAGGGATGCTTTGAGCATTTGGCTCAGTTGAACTTCCATCTGTCAAGTTGGATCAATACAGAACTGAGTTTACCTCACCCATAAAAGCTATAATTTCAAGACTTCACCTTTATTATTAGATTTTTAGAAATGCCTGTAAAATTGATGTCTGGAAAACAGCATCTAGTCTTTTGAAAATTTTATCAAAGTTTACAAAGTGTTAGTTAACAAAAGTATGTTATATTACAAACAAAAATTGGTACATTTGCTACATATGTTTCACCAACTCTAAAGAACAGCTGTATTTATTGTTCTTCCAACTTTTATCGAATAATAGCAATATGTTCAATTGTTTAAACAAATGACTCTATAAAACATAGCATACTAGCTCAATGATCATATTCACTTTAATTTTCAAATTGGAACAAGCTTTATGCGATAGTGATAAATGCATAAAAAAGTAAATAATTATTGATAAAGTAGGACAATTGGCATTTACCATTTCTCATAATTACATTAATATTTATTAATTTTGATTATTAGAAACATTTATTTTTGTTAAGGATTAGCATCACTCCTTCCATAATAGTTGCTTTGCATTTTGCTGTGCAGCATTTTAAAAAACCTCATTATATTAATATAATAATTTGTAGGACGCTGAAATTAATTCTATTGAATTTTAGAATGAGAAATTTGATTTCTTCTAACCAAACACCTCTTTAGGGTCCTGAGCTAATCTTTGTTAAGTAGAAAAAAATAAAATATTCTTTCTGCCTGAATAGATATGTTATGGTTTCATAATATATGGCTTATTTATGTTTAACATGTTCTTTCAGCACTTGCTCATTAATTCTTTGGAGGGTACAAATCACAGAGATTTTTCTTTTTTTCCTTTCAAAAATGAACTAAAGCAATGTTACTCTCTGTCCTATGTTTTTTTACAAGGGTATAATTTCACTGAATACACAGAGACTTACTGCCATGAAATTGAGAATGTATTGTATTTATTCTGAAAGTTTATGTTGTACCTTCTTACATAAAAGGAAATAAACAAGAAAATCAGCAGTAACTTTCAACCTCTTGTGCATAAAAATCCTGATTAATAATAGGGGTACCATATCTTTGCTGCAAAAATATAGATGGCCACTAGTTAATAGCAAAGAACTAGAATTTATGTACCTCTAGAGTTACATAAATTCTTACAGTTGAGTTGTGGTAACTCTAATAATAAACAATATGATTCAATAAGAAATAATCGAGGCTCAAATGAAGTTTGCAGATTGTTAAAACTTTTAATGCAGTGCTCTTTCAAGAACAGGTTTTTATTGGCCAGCTCCACAAATTCTTTATTTTGGGCTGAGGGAATGGGAGGAAAAACATTAGGTGGGGATGAAGGTACAGAACCCTCTGGTGTGGCTTCAATGAACTGGAGGATCTTTCTTGGCAAAACATTTCAGAAATTGGGTATAGCTAAATCGAAGGTTTTAAATCTTCCGGCTTCCATCTACTATCCTAAGACTGATGGATTATGACTGGATCATTGGGGGGGGGAGAAGCTATTTAATACACAAGCCTTTTTAAAGGTTAACAAATGTACTTTGAATGCAATCCAAAAACAAATTAGAAGCAACATAGTTAAATAGTTCCAACTCTATAGTATCCATTCCATTTTCTAGCAATTGCAATTTCTATATTTGTTTTTAAGAGCAACTCCCTTCTGAACATATTATAATCATGCAGCTGAGTATATCAAGAACTCAAATGGATATGTCTTTCTCAGGAATGATGGCAAGTTACATTGTGAAAAAGCATTCTTTCCCAATAATATCAATTGCACATCTGGTAAACAGGTCTCAGCAAAGACAATCACCAAGCCATGAGTGTGATGTTTTAGAATAGTGCAATCTCTCCAAAAAGGGTAGCACTCCTAAACCTGAGACATTTGTTCTAGCACATTTATTCAAGAATAACTCCATTTTATCAGGATTACAAGTCTGATTAGCCCATTCAGTTTCTCGTGGGTACCAGACAGCTAGCAGAGGTACATTTACCATATCCTTCAGTTGAGGTGAAAATAAAAGATACAATGGAAGATTATCCATTTGTACATCCAAACCTCCAGTAGCTTGAGCTTGATGTTGAACAACATGGATACAAAGTAGACTCTCTGGATTCGTCAAAGGCAGCAGTGATTTCATGTCATCACCACATTCTGGATCCTGTCAGAAACGAGCCAAAGATATTCTATACAACTATTCCCAATTCTTCAGTGTGGCCTACAAGGTTTCTGAGTTAGCAGTATCATGCAGTGTTAAGAGAATAAGTTTGCCCTTGCCCTACCTCCCAACAAGGCATCATCTGAACAGAGTTTTTCCATTCTGTAAGCTACGCAGTTCTTACTGAGATTGAATTTATGGGGCTAAGTACATGTGCAATAAAAAAAATATGGCTGCTATTTGAAAAGGATTCCATGCTTTCTTCCTAACTGTTAGATTTCTGCACGCCTCCCAAGGTACGGGAAGAAGGAAAAGAAGAAGGGGGAAAAAAGAGTACTTGATACTCCTCCTTTTTAACGCTATATTTTTGACTTATCAAACCTTTGTAAAGGTACGATCACACCATAAAATAAAACAGAAGCCTGCACAAAGAGCCTGGAAATTTGAATCTTTGGCTCAGTTTCTCCCAAGCTGTCTCCTCAAATGCTGCAAATTGTGCAAGTTGCTGTTCCAAAACATCCTGAAACGACCAGGATGGAAAGGCCAGCTTTGGGGTTTGGTTGTTTTAGTTTGTTTTGTTTCCTTTTCTTTAAGCAAACAAGGAAGTCCTTCTTCTTGAAAGGCAGTCAAAATCAAGTTACCACTAATTTCATTATTTACTAAAGGAAAAATGTAATTCTTAAACTGATTTGTGCTACAGATTGTAATAGAAGACCATTTACAGTGCTAAAATAAAAGTCTGGTAAGACCACACAGAAAGAGCTCCGAAATACAATATCCAGAATATTGGAAAACTCCAGATTTGTTTTCTTCTGGGTGGAAAAAAAGATTAACAAGGAAAGAGAATATTGAACAAATAAAACAATTTGGGGGTCCAGCTGGTTTTAAACTAAGCAAATGATGGGCATTAACATAAATTGTGATAATAAAGCCTGATTGTTATCTTTCTGAAGTGCTTACTAATGTACTAATAGCAAACTCATTACTCAAAATTTAGTATTTACGCACAAGAGGGAGGCAATAGCAGATTTGGGAAAGTTTTGAAAATTGCAGAATTATCCTTCTTCTCCACTGATTTCCCCCCCCCCCCCTTTTCCAAACAAGTAGAAGCTATCATAATCAGAGTGAACAAAAATGGATCCAGAATGTTTGGTGAGGTTTTGGTTTGATTTGTTCTACAAAGCAAAATAGAACAAACAAAATTCAAAAGGAGGATGAGATTGCTTATCCCCTAAGACTCTATGGCTGGCTGAAACTTTACAGTGGAAGCCCCATTTGTACAGTTTAATTATTTTTAAAACAAATATACATAAATATGCACTTCTAGTGCACAATTTAAGAAGATATGTTTGAACAGGGAAGCAATGGCTAAATTGGTCCTATTGAGATTTCCATAGTTATGTCCCATCAGAGAAAGTGAAACCAGATTATAGAAAAGTCAGTACTGCTTTACCTAGATTTTCATTCCACAGTTATTAATTTTATAAATAACTCTACTATACCTAATACCCCCTCTTCCTTCTATTTTCCCCACAACAACCACCCTGTGGGTTCAGCTGAGAATGACTGGCTCAAAGTCACTCAGCTAGCTTCTTTTATTCATCCATGAAGATACAAAAGATATATTAGTGATGACCAGTAGAACAGTATACTAAAATTAAAACAGTTTTAATTTTACTGTAGTTTTACATCATATAGCACTGATGCAAAAAATCTGGAGTTGTTTACTGAGCACCAGTAGAGCAAAGAGACAATGAGGGTATAATTCAATATGGAATGTTCACCTAGTGAGTCTTCTGGTCAAATCCCACCTCCCATTGATATCACCCCAGCGACAAGCTGTGCATTCATCAGAGGGGGGGAGCTGATGTTGATGCAGCTGTTTACAGGTCTGCAGATGTCCACATGAAAGTGATGTTGGCAAAGGATCGGAGGGTTATTGCAATCATTACATGCAGAGCATTCTGGATAAAATAATCTTGAACAGGACTTTCTAGGAAATATGCATAAATCATGACCAAGAAGCCTCTTTGAGTAAACAATGGTCACTCTGGATTATCCCTACACTAAAATCATTCTTGGAAGGAGTGCTCTGGATGTCCTCGAATCTCAGCATCATTGAGGTGTGAAAAGTGGTTACTCAGGGACAGCCTCTCTAACTTTGGAAGGCAGCGTCCGATGCCATCCTTACTGTTGTTTTGGCACCAAACATTGACATTCTCATAGATCTTTTACTAATCTGTCAAATCAGGTAAGAAAGAAATCTTAATATTCATTGTTCTATCATCGTCATTTAGCAATGCCTAGAGGCTAAGCCAGTTTGGTTACCATAATTTATTTGGATGAGGAAATAATCGGGCAGGGAAATAACTTACCACTCTTCTTCCTACCAGACAGGTTACTCTCCCAATATTATTACTTATAATTATTTTAATTGAGCCTCCCTCCCAGGGATATAAACTAAATAGCAGCATGGATTATAATATAGTCCTCTTCGTTCCATCTCAAAATGGTTTCTCCCAAAAGTGAACCCACTTTTGTGTTTTCCCTGCAGTTCTGCTAACTGTTCTAGGTCTTGACTAAATATTTCATATAACCTCTTAAAGACCCAAGGCTAGGGTCTTTATATAGAAAAATGTTCAAGGGATGAAGCTCTTATTAACCAGCCCTAGAAGTACTGCAGGCCATTAATGATGGTGGAGTTGGAACAAGAGCAGATGCCATCATTGATGGCTTGCATTACTTCTAGGTAAAGAAGCACTGCTATTGCTGCTGCTGCTGGTGGTGAAGTTGCTATGCAAGAGAATTCTAATCTATAGCATTCCTTGGTACAATTCCTATTCTTGCTATATAGAGAACAATGGGAAATTTAAACAAGCCCTTGTTCTCTTGCTTTTTTTTTATCATACAGCCACAAAAATAGGTAGAGTAATAGTTCATGCCAATCTTTAGCTGCCATCCAAACTTCAGAAAAAATCATCTATTTTGGGAGGCAAATTAAAACAAAACATAGTAAGTAACAATTTCTGTTGTTTGTTATAGCAATTCAAAAATCCTTTCTATTTCTTAAAAAAATGCTTGCCATTTGTTTGTAGCAGGTAGCACTGCTATGGACTACCAATCCACATACTAAGAAAGTTCAACAGGGTTTAATTTTTGGGGAGACACAAAAGAAAGTTGATACGTTGCTTTGGAGTAATTTTTGTCCTTATATGCCTCCTTGTGTTTTGTAATTAGAAAAACTTGTTATAATGCTGCTATTAACTCTTGCATGAATAAAATTAACATGACAACATAAAACTGTATTGCCTCAAATTCCACAAATTAACAAAATCTGGATTCAAATGCACGCCAAGCTTAACATCAACAGTACAAATGAACATTGAATGAATGAATAAATCAGGTAAGAATTTGTTTCAAATATAGACTGTAAATATAATATCTGTAGAAAAAAGGAATCTTTGAATGGTTTGACTATTATTCCTTCTTTAAATAATTATTATTACACACTTCAATTTCTAGTCCTCTCTGTCTTAAACACTGGGATGAACAAATCAAAATATCTATACTAAAATATAACTATTTTTCTATGTATAATTCCTTGATGTTATTTGATCCTGACACTTGAATGCAAACACAAAGAAAAAAAGTATTTAAGCTCTATGCTTTAGCAGATCTTAAGAGCCAAAGAATCCCACTTTTCTGAGACATTAGTTGAGATTACCTTAATTTATCCTACTGGGAGCGAAAACTGGAATGCATTTTTATTGCTGTTGCTAGCTTTGGTAGCTTCAGAATTGCTTGAAAATCAGTTGCTGCTACAACTACACAGAGCAGTAGCCAATGCTCTGTATACAGGCTTCCGTGCAGTGGGACTTCTCAATTCTAGTTATCTGGAACTTGTATAGGCCATGCACAATGGAGCAAAGAAATCTTTTCCTTGGGAAAATGTCATTCTCTTAGCAGCATGCCGTAACTGGTAATAATCCCTGATAATAAATAATTCTTAGTAAATATACATTTGACAAATGACCTCTATTTTGGGATATTACTGCAGTTGTTAGGATTGATCATGTCTGAGTTTGAAATTGGATATTTTTAATAATTAAAATATAATTAAGTAGCTTGATTCAAAATATAATACTAAGTCAATCACTTGTTGGATTTCACCAAGTGGATTTCACTTGTTGGCTAAAACTTTCCTATAGAGAGTAAATTTCAAAGTTCTTTGTGGATTTTATATTTATAGACACAAAAAGGATCAGGGGATCACAGTTTCAATTAAAATTGTAAATTCAAAGGAGTCTGTGACCATGTTCTGAGGGAACTGCTAGTCCATTCTATGAGAATTAGCCTCACCAGGAAACTCAGTTTTAATCTTTGCCATTTTCAGTAGGGTTACTCTAGATTAGATGTGGCCCACAGGCCACATACAGCCCTGGATAGTTAGCAATGCGGTCCCATAAGATTGTAAAACATTTAACATTATTTATATACATTAACTGTATTATGTATTTTATATGAGGCCCAACACAATTCCTTTTAACTCAATGTGGCCCAGGAAGCCAAAAAGTTGAGCACCCTTGACTCTAGCCAATTGCTAGATTACATGGAAATACAGAGAACTTGCACCTAATGGCTGTCTAGACTTTTAATACCAAGATTTGCAGTTTGAAAGAACCCCAACCAAATGATGTTATGGAATGTGGAGAGAAGGCCGATGATGTGACCCAGCATGAAAATTAAAATACCCAATAACTACTATTTATTTTGTCAACTTCTGCCATTGCTTGGAAAATTGAAAGAGATCAGCTCAACTATCCATTTTTCTAATCTGAAATTTAGTATTATAGACAATGGACTACTCTGTCATAAATGTTATTTCTCAGCTGGTTCTGAATTAAAAATATAGGTTCAGCCAGAGTAACTTCGAATATTTGCCAACAGTAAAAGAAATGTGGGTAGGCAATAGTGTCTGGTAGCTGCATATTTCTCATATATTAGGGGGGATTTCAAGCCTTTTCCAGAATTACAAGAAGCTATGTGTATTTAGTAAGTTTGCCCAATCAGTAAGCAATAATTTAAAAATAACACAACAATGAAGACATGTTTTAATTTTGTAACTAATTTTCTCTACATCAATGAGAAACTATATGCTTTTATTGTACTGTCTTTAGTAGAGTGTAATACGAACCTAAAAGCAAAGAACAAAATGGAAAAATATTAATAAATAATGATGTTTTGAAAAGCAAATTGCTGAACAGCTACTGTATCCTTTGCATAGAAAGGAGGGATGTCTGTATAAGGAATACAAAAACAATATGGCTAAAGATATACATGCAATACAAGAAGAATCTTACATCTCTGCTATCCCAGATCCAAAGATCTTTTTTCTGTTTTGATGATTTAAGATTACTGCCTAAAACTTGTCCTACTTTTTTTGTAGGACTATATTAAAGAACAAAGAAGAAAATACTCTAGCTCCTTCCTTGATTATTTTTGCAATTAATACTATCCCATTTACTGTTTTAATAATACCGGATAGAGATATTATACTTTTCTAGTGTTGGCCACACTTTTTAATGTAGATCTTTTGTTTGCTAACTGCTGGTGCAGAGTTGCTTAGAGAGGAATACCAAGACTCGAAGAAGTACTTAAAAATATTTACACAGAGGGAATCCTAATGGGCCAGTGAAGACCAAGCAGGCTTACTGATTCCAAAGTGCAGCTGACAATTGGAACAGAAAAAAAGAAAATCAGGTAGAGGAGTCGATAGAATGGAGGATTTTAGAAGGCAGCATGGCTGGCTGGCACCTGAAGAGGAACACTCTTGTTACAGATCTCCCTCTTCTCATTTAGGAAAGAGGAACGTAAACTAGAAACCAACTCTTTAATTTATTTGGTCAAGACAGATTACAGTTACCATTTATAATTAAATGATTCTTTTTTTGTAGGTAGATGCATACTGCTAACCAGAGGTCTCAGTTAAAGTCAACTTACTTGATGTATTCTTTTTAAAATGCACATGCTCCCAAAATGTATCCCCATAATTCCAGGATGCGATCTCCTCCTACTCCAGTTTGCCAAGCTGCAGCATTAGTTTGGATGTTTTGTAACTTAGAGTGAGGTACTCCTTTTTAAATAACCCCAATCTTACACCTCAACCTCAGATTTTTATCTATTTGTAAAAGCAATTAGTACGTATGTAGGGGCGATCCACTAACGGGATCTAAACTACGGTCACGTAGGTCAGCGTCAAAGCCTAAGTCTTCTGAGCTCGGAGACAAGTAAGTCTTCTTTCCGAATGATCGACCAAGCCGCAGTTACTTATTTCCCCGATCCAGAACCTTGCAACTTTTCTCAAACGGATACCCCTTTTGCCCAATTATGACTCGGTTCGGTATAAACAACCCGCCTCTTCAGAATTCTGAAAGCCAATAGTAAAACAGCTCCGAGGCAAGACGAACGAACCCATCGTTTATTTTTCTCGCTTTTCATCCCACCCCTGCTGCAAGGAGGGCTTGAGTTCCCCCGCCCGCTCAGTCCCTGCCTGGTGGAATGATTGACATAACCCTGCGGCCAATGGACGCGCTTGCTTGGAGAGGACTCCGATCCCTTACCAATGGCGTGCTCTGAGCCGTGGGTTTGGTTGCGCCGCTGGGCGAAGTTGCTGTGAGGCGCGCACCTCTGGCTGCAGGAAGGTAGTGACTGTGGAATGCGAACTGGTGCTGGGACCTTCGGACGATCAGTGGCGCTGCCACCGCCTTCTGGCTGGAGGCTTGAGAAGGGAAACCTTGGGCTTGGATTGAGGCTCCCCGGATCTGCAGTGTTGATCCCCCGGGTAACCGGAATGGATCTGCGGCTGCTGCAGCTGTAATAGGCAGAGCTAGTATTGGATGGCGTGTGTGACAGCAGCAGACCCAGCCTTACTAGGATTAAATGTGCGTACAGCAGGAGAAAGGTAAGAACGAGAAAAGGCGGCGGCGAGACGTCTGAATGGCTGCTTGGTGATTTCACCTTGTTTTCTCTGCCCTAACGATTCCCAGATTTGGGGGGGGGTATGTCTTGTGTAGCTCTCAACACTCCCCTCCCCTTCTTCTCTGTCCCCAGATCAAAAGGCTTTGGTGCTCTGAACCAGCCCAGAGCCAGTGCTGAGCACGAGGGTCAGAGAATGAGTAATAGACCATTGAAAGAAGAATGGAAAAGGTGTCTGTGTTGGTGAACAAGCCAGACAGGCGGAAATAATGAAGGCGAAGACTCTTGAAAGAGCAAGGGAATGCTCTGGCAAGCAGGAGAAATCTTTGGAGGAAGAACTCTGCCCCCTCCAGTGCATCTCTTTCCACGTTCACTGGTCCTATCATTACCCCCTTCTCTCCACCCTTTGCCCACTCTTTCTTCAGCCAGAAGCCACGAAACTAAAATAATAAAAATTGTTCTTCTCTCCCCCTCCCAACTCTCATGTTCTTAGCTGGAAAGAAAGTATTGTGGCATAAGAATTGTACCCTACAAAATGAAAAGGTAATTACTCCCCTAAGCAGCTGAAACTCAGCAAACACCCTTACATCTACCCTCTTGTACACAGATCCAATATAAACACTGCAAGAGCATCCTTACCCTCATTTCTCCATTATGTACGAATTCCCCTAGGAAGAATGGCTGGGGAGGAGACAACTGTTACACCTTTTTGTCATCAGCATGGAGACAAAGAACTTCTCACATCTCCCTTTGGGTGTTCTGCTGGCATTGCCTTAATCCAGCATTGTTTCCCAAAGATGCTGGAGAGTGGTCCTGACCTTCTTTAAATATCTATTTGTGGTGTGTGTGTGTGTGTGTGTGTGTGTGTGTGTGTGTGTGTAAGAGAGAGAGAGAATATAATGCTGTTTTGGAAGATGAGAATGCTGATTAAAAAAACTGATTGGTTTGGTTTATTTCCAGACTGACTGGTGGCTAACATTCTTGAAATTGCTTCTGCATTTTTTCCTTCTTTCAGGGTTTGGAAAGGGAGGGGGCGTGATTGCAATGTAAAGGGCATAAAACATTGCTTATAGAACTGCAATTCTCTTTTCTTTTCTAGTTTCATGATCTGACACTCACTGGAACCTATGAAGAGACATGACGACTTCATAAGGGACTTTTCTACAGTTGCTTTCTTTGTTGTTCCAAATCATGATGCTCCCAGCCAATAATGTGCCATTCACTTAAGACAGGATTTACCCTGGGAAAGGAATATCCAAACTATGAATCCTGAGCAGCTTTTTAGCCTCTTACTTGTCCATTTTTGTTAGACATCTGTGCACATCGTTCAGCATAAACAGTTATACTGCCTTGCTCAGCTTAAACCTTCCTATTCCTGTTGAGCCTTCAAGTGTGCTGATTCTTCTGCAACATGGCTTCAGTATGGAAAAGACTGCAGCGTGTTGGGAAACATGCATCCAAGTTCCAGTTTGTGGCCTCTTACCAGGAACTGATGGTTGAGTGCACCAGGAAATGGTAAGGAGTGTCTTCGGTTCAAATGAGCTGCTGATACCTGAGCATCACTGTTGCCTCTTCTGCTGATGATTGTATCATCTCTTCTCCAGTGGGACAATAGGCAATTGGAGAATAATTACTCTGCTTTTGTTAGGCTTGTGGATAGAGAATCATCATATCAAATACCCATTAGCTTTGTGCATTTTTCTCAGAATGCTGTAGATTTTCTTTGTTTTAATATGTTATCACAACAGGCTCTTGGCAGCCCCACAAACTAGATAGCTGGTATCTGCCAGAAGCTAAGAATGCAATTTATCACACTCTGTGTATTTCTGACTTTGGCCAAAACATATTTCTTTTACCATTCCAGTGGGGAAGAAAAAAAGTCAAGACCTGGCCCAGAGAATTCTCTTATTTCTTTGGTCAGAAAAGAATTCCTGAAATCTTTGCCTAATGAAATACAGTCTAAGTTATCTGGCTTGTCCTGAGTAATTAGCTGCATGACCCTAGTCTCAGATGCCTGGTTTCATTCTACCAAGTGGGCTTTCAATGTGTCTTCTGCTTTTTTTCACAGGAAAAAAAAAGGCAGAAACCTATCTTGTAGCCGAATCAGTTTTTTTTTTAAAATTCAGTCTCTTGGACAAACTTTATATCTGTCTTCTCTCCTCTCCTCTACTTTCCTTCTTTTCTTGAGTGAGCATATTTTTGACTCTTCTTCAGAATTGATCCTGTGTGTGATGGACTGGATTGATTTGTTTTTATTTTCTGGCTCTAGAGCATGGGTGTCAAACTCCATTGCATCACATGACTTTTTTGCCTTTGCAGAACTGGAGTGGGCGTGGCCTCTGCGTGACGCATCCAACCCTCGGGCCGCCAGTTTGACACCCTTGCTCTACAACTTACCACATGGGCAGGATACTTAATTATTGTATTTCTGTAGTATTTTAAATTGTTCAATATAACTTCTGCATGAATTACGTTATGTTTATACCAATCTGACAGTATTATTATTCCAGTGTTACTGATTATTATTAGATTTTATCCTGCTTTTTTATAGGGTGATTTGAGTCAAAAAAAGCAATGGCTACCTGACCTTCCCCCAATACACTCTTGAGTGGCCTGATCTGATTTGAGGAATAGCTAGCTAGCTATGTAATATAATCATGGACAAATGTATTTTCTCAGATTAGGGCATGAGTACAGAGCATCTTACTGTTGTACATGCTTAAGATATGAGAGGTTGCCCATGAATTTCCATGAATTTTCACAAAAAAATCATTGCTTCATCTGACACTGATTCTTCAGTGAGTTTACTTATAAAAGCTTTTACACTTTAACAAATTCCCAAGAATTCCACAGGTGAAATTTTAGTTATTTCATAGGTATTAAACCATAGAGGAAATATTAGGCTAACTATAAGAATGTCAGAGAACTTGCTTTTTGCTATATTCTGGGTACATGTGTTCTTTTCCACAAAATTCCTCCCTTTTTTCCAGTTGAATAAGTTGTTGTTGTTAATTGCGAAGTCGTGCCCGACCCATCGCGACCCCATGGACAATGTTCCTCCAGGTCTTCTGTCCTCTACCATCTTCTGGAGTCCATTTAAGTTCACACCTACTGCTTCAGTGACTCCATCCAGCCATCTCATTCTCTGTCGTCCCCTTCTTCTATTGCCCTCAATCTTTCCCAGCATTAGGCCCTTCTCCAGTGAGTCCTTCCTTCTCATTAGGTGGCCAAAGTATTTGAGTTTCAACTTCAGTATCTGGCCTTCTAAAGAGCAGTCGGGGTTGATCTCTTCTAGGACTGACCGGTTTGAACGCCTTGCAGTCCAAGGGCCTCGCAGGAGTCTTCTCCAGCACCATAGTTCAAAGGCCTCAATTCTTTTGCGCTCAGCCTTTCTTATGGTCCAACTTTCACAGCCATACATTGCAACTGGGAAAACCATGGCCTGGACTATACGCACTTTTGTTGGCAGGGTAATGTCTCTGCTTTTTAGTATGCTGTCTAGATTTGCCATAGCTTTCCTCCCCAGGAGCAAGCGTCTTTTAATTTCTTGGCTGCAGTCCCCATCTGAGGTGATTTTGGAGCCCAGAAAAATAAAATCTGTCACTACCTCCATTTCTTCCCCATCTTTTTGCCAGGAATTGAGAGGGCCGGATGCCATGATTTTGGTTTTCTTAATGTTGAGTTTCAAGCCAACTTTTGTACTCTCCTTCTTCACCCGCATCAAGAGGCTCTTTAGTTCCTCTTCACTTTCTGCCATTAGCGTGGTATCATCTGCATATCTTAGGTTGTTGATATTTCTCCGGGCAATCTTAATTCCAACTTTTGTTTCATCTAGCCCTGCCTTTCTCATGATGTGCTCTGCATATAAGTTAAATAGGCAGGGCGACAGTATACAGCCTTTCCGGACTCCTTTTCCAATTTTGAACCAATCAGTGGTTCCGTGTCCAGTTCTCACTGTTGCTTCTTGACCCACATATAGGTTTTTCAAGAGACAAATAAGATGGTCTGGTATTCCCATCTCTTTAAGAACTTGCCACAGTTTGTTGTGATCCACACAATCAAAGGCTTTAGCATAGTCAATGAAGCAGAAGTAGATGTTTTTCTGGAACTCCCTAGCTTTCTCCATGATCCAGCATATGTTGGCAATTTGATCTCTATTTCCTCTGCCTCTTCGAAATCCTGCCTGTACTTCTGGTAGTTCTCGATCCACATACTGTTGGAGCCTAGCTTGTAGGATTTTAAGCATAACTTTACTAGCATGTGAAATGAGTGCAATGGTGTGATAGTTTGAACATTCTTTGACATTGCCTTTCTTTGGAATTGGAATGTAAACTGACCTTTTCCAATCCTGTGGCCACTGTTGAGTTTTCCAGATTTGCTGGCAAATTGAATGTAGCACTTTTACTGCATTGTCTTTTAAGATTTTGAATAGCTCAGCTGGAATACTGTCACCTCCACTAGCTTTGTTGTTGCTCAGATTTTCTAAGGCCCATTTCACTTCACATTCTAGGATGTCTTGTTCGAGGTCAGTGACCATCTCATTGTGGTTATCTGGGATGTTAAGCTCATTCTTGTATAGTTCTTCTGTGTAGTTTTGCCATCTCTTCTTAATCTCTTCTGCCTCTGTTATGTCCCTGCCATTTTGGTCCTTTATCATGCCCATCTTTGCATGAAACGTTCCCTTCATATCTCCAATTTTCTTGAAGAGATCTCTGGTCCTCCCTATTCTGTTGTTTTCTTCTATTTCTTTGCACTGTTCATTTAAGAAGGCATTCTTATCTCTTCTAGCTATTCTCTGGAATTCTGCATTCAATTGTGTGTATCTTTCTCTTTCTCCTTTGCCTTTCGCTTCCCTTCTTTCCTCAGCTATTTGCAAAGCTTCCTCAGACAGCCATTTTGCTTTCTTGCATTTCTTTTTCTTTGGGATGGTTTTAATTGCTGCCTCTTGTACAGTGTTGCGAACTTCCATCCATAGTTCTTCAGGCACTCTGTCTATCAGATCTAATTCCTTAAATCTATTTGTCACCTCTACTGTATATTCATTAGGAATATGATTTAATTCATACCTGAGTGGCCTAGTGCTTTTCCCTACTTTTTTTAATTTAAGCCTAAATTTTGCAACGAGAAGCTCATGAGCTGAGCCACAGTCAGCTCCTGGTCTTGTTTTTACTGACTGTATAGAGCTTCTCCATCTTTGGCTGCAGAGCACATAGTCAATCTGATTTCTATGTTGACCGTCTGGTGATGTCCATGTGTAGAGCCGTCTCTTGGGTTGTTGGAAAAGAGTGTTTGTTATGACCATCGTATTCTCTTGACAAAATTCTATCACCTGTGCCCTGCTTCATTTTGTACTCCAAGGCCAAACTTGCCTGTTATTCCAGTTATCTTTTGGCTTCCTACCTTAGCATTCCAATCCCCCATAATGATAAGGACATCATTTTTTGGTGTTAATTCTATAAGGTGCTGTAGGGCTTCATACCATAGTATGAATTCTCAGAACTGTTCTTAAACATCCTGTTTGTTCCACTTTGTGAGAAAAGGAAGCTTCTTCTACTGTACAAAGCAAGGTGCTGACTAGTTCTCTGCAGAATCTGATTTCACTGAAAATAGTTCTTTTAACTAAAATATTTGAGCTGGAGGTAAGGATGCAGTTTTCTTTAATTTAGAGTTCAGCACCAATGCTTATTTCAAAACTTTTTCCCAAACAGACTTACAAATAAGATCCAATTAAAGAGTTTGGGACTTGAATTTTGCATTGTAATATTTTTGGTACAGTGGTTTAAAATCCTTAACTGATTCATAACATTTCTCCGATAAACCCATGTGGCTATTATATTAATTTTTTGTTAGAAATGCAGCCCACTGATTCAGTCCACATGATTAAGCCTGTGGTATTATGGCTCCAGAAAATATGTCTCAAGTTTATTATGAGGCTGACAGGCCCCATTAAAGTCAATTTTAGCATACATGTACATTTCCTATAGTGAAAAATTCTCAACGTGCCTGGTGAAACTGTGTTTTACTGTGACAAAGCTCATCCAAGAGCAGTTCAGCCATTGTGTGAATGTCCTTTTTCAGCACATGCATTAAATATAAGATTTTTCTGCAGCATTAGTAGCTTTATAGAAACCCCTGTAGAAATATTCAGTCCTACTTGGATATCTAAGTCCATTGATATGAGTGGTTTTAGGAATGCTTAGCTCTTTGAAGGATTGGGCTGCTAACATAGACGCTATCTTGAATTTCCTCAGCTCTGTAAAAATTGGAAGTGTTATAATCAAAATTTGCATTAAAGTCAAAATGTTAATCAATTTTCCTCCACAAAGGATGGTGCTCTGCTAAACTATAGATAATCATATTTTGGCTACAAATAACTAGTTTCCTTATGGTGTTTTGGTGTTTATTTTGGCTTATGGTGCACAGCTTGGACTTCCTAACTTAACTAGCGCCTTGATTATATTATAAAGGGAACAAATCTGGTTTACTTAAGTTGCAAAAAATGTGAGAAATGAAATACTTTTAAGTGTCAAATAGAGCAACAATTAGGAAGTAAGCCCTTAGACAATATTGTAAGCATATTTTTAATTACAAAAAAATCTGGCTAATTCTTATTTTATTGTGCTAGTGTTCTAACATTCCAACAATACAATGCCTTTTTGAAGGAATAATAGGCCTTTTATAAGTCAACATTGCCAACAATAAAGTCTGTAAGTACTCTTGGGGAAAAAAATGGATTCTGAGAAAAGCTTATTCAGAATAGCTGATGTACATAGAGTAGTGGAAATAAATGGCATCGCTATCAGGAATGAAACTTGATATTAAATGTCCTGAAATTTGACATGCATATTTGTAAAAGGCAATTTTATTCCTGAGAGTCATGCTCCATATATTTTTTTTGAATTGCTCTTTTGAATATTGTTGCAAAAATGAAGAGTTATAGCACTGATCACAGCCTATAACAGTGGTGGCGAACCTTTTAGAGACCGAGTGCCCAAACTGCAACCCAAAACCCACTTATGCATTGCTGGGTGCTGGGTGGGCGTGGCCACTGAGTGGGTGTGGCCACCGAGCTGTCAACTCGTGCTCACTTGCTCGCTCGTTTGCTGTCCATTCCGACTCGTGCTTGCTCGCTGTCTGTAGCAAATGCTGCTTCCATCGAAAATTGCTCCTTTTATAGTCTCTCGCCTATTCCCAGACTGCGCATGTGCAGAGAGCTGTGCATGCGTGGAGAGGAGGAGGGCACAGCTCGGCCCAGCAATGGCTCGCATGCCACCAGAGACGGCTCCGCGTGCCGCCTGTGGCACGCGTGCCATAGGTTCGCCACCACGGGCCTATAATATGGTGTTAATAGGAAGTTGCCGTTGCTCTGTTTTACTTCTTTACTATTTTTCCTCTCTAGGCAGATAAGCTCTTGGCAGAGTTTCACCTGTCTTTCATAAGGGAGGAATTTTCTCTCCTCCTGTTCCATTTCTATATTAGAGCTTTCTAAAATGCTTTCTTTTGGTAACTATTAAAAACAGCTGAAATAGTCCCAGGGTGAAGGTTGACCTTTATTTGCTTTTTTAAGGGATATATTGTTAGCTGAAGGTTATTATACTAGTATGTTTTATAACTCTGGAATATAGCAGCTTTCCTTTGCCAAGCCACTGAGGCCTAACCTGCAAGAGTTAATAAAGCTTATGAATAGAGTTTCCTCAAAGTTCTTGAGAGTCACTATTTCGTTAGAGATGGGTTATTCCCAACCCACTGGCCTCCCTATCTTCAGACCTCCTACCTCAGCGGTTCTCAACCTGTGGGTCGCGACCCCTTTGGGGATCGAACGACCTTTTCACAGGGGTCGCCTAAGACCATCGGAAAACACATATTTCCGATGGTCTTAGGAACCGAGACACCGCTCCTCTAAATGTCTCCACACGGCTTCGAGCTGGGGGCCGTTGCAGCGCTGGATTTGTTTCCATCAAGCATCTCCTAAGGGAGGCTGCGCTGCTTCATGGCCCTTTCCGCGGAGGAGGCTGAATTAAGCTCTGCCGGCGCTGTCGCCCTCTTGGCTCTCTCTCTCTCTCTCTCTCTCTCTCTCTCTCTCTCCCTCCCTCCCTCCCTCTCCCCGCCTGGGCGCTTCTTCAACCAGGCTGGGCGGAGTCGGCAGAGTGGCGTTCATGCCCTCCCTCCCCGGCCAGCTGGAGCCAGGCAGGCCAGCGACCTTCGGAAGTGAGGCGAGGACAGGCGAGGCGCGCTGAGCCCCGGGTACAGCGGGTGAGTGGGCGGCATTAGTGTGCACTTGGAGAGCCCTTAGGGTTGGGGGTCACCACAACATGAGGAACTGTATTAAAGGATCGCGGCATTAGGAAGATTGAGAACCACTGTCCTATCTGAAGTGGTAGTCCCTCCCCTTCTCATAGGCATACCATCCCAGCAATGCGCTGGTAGTATGTTTCAGGGGGATTTCTGAATCCTAGCCTTCCCCAAAGAGGAAACCTGAGAGGTAGATGAGATGACCTGCCAATAAATTTATCTTCTCCAGAAACTCAACCTCACATTCAGTAACTTTGCTGCAGCAGCTTCACAGACTCAATTAAGTGTTAAAGAAAAGAAGTTAAGAGAGAAGTTATTAACAAGAGCTGCCAATAGCTAAATACAGGTATCATAGGATTATCTCTAAATACATATGTCAACCCCAGGGTTTGAATCCTAAGCATTTTCATCATACCATTTCAAGTTAACTAACTGTTGGCTATGATTTTCCTGGCCTTGAAGACAGGAGACATTCCTTTCATTTTTAAATTAACAAATTCTCTGGGATGTACAAATCGTTGGTTCTTGCCTTGCCTTCCCGATTCCCACTTTTCCCAATATGTAGGGGAACAATAATAGCAACCATTCTCATCAGCAAACTATATCCATAATTCCCCAGTTACATCACCTACAATTGTAACCTTATCGTTTTTTTAGTATTATTAGGTTTGTGACTTTCGTCATTTTTCTTGATCACTAGCATTTATGGCATTAATATTGATTCTACTCGTTGATGTATTGCTATGATTCCATTACAGATCTCCAAAGTATTCTTTCCAACATTTTGTATTTTTTATCAAGATTCCATATTTAGCCCTTTTCACTCACTTCCGAGCTGTTTTATCTCCACCAAAATCACTAATTTGAAGTTAACTATTTTTATCCTTTTTGGCTACCTCTTTTTGCAGCTGTATTTTCTCTCCATTTACATTGTACAAGGTCCTTCTTAGATCAATCTTTCCCCTCCCCCCCATCCATAGCTTCTTTGATTTCATCATTCCACCAAGAATTATGCTTCTTTGGCATTTTGAAACATTACGTTTTTCAATCTGTTCCAACTAGCTTCTATTGCATCCTTCTTATATCCCTCTATTTTGTGGGAATATTAATCTTGCCTCATTACATTCATGCTATTTTCACAAGTTTCTTTCACTTCTTTCTTTTTTCTATGTCCATTTTTTTTTCTGAAGTTGCAGCTTATCTTCTAGCAGAAGAAAACAACTTCCAACTCCCGACTATTTATGATGGCTTTCCCCCTACTGAAATTTCAATCCAGCTACAAATGCTATAGATAAATTGAAATGAACGCCTGATTTTTAAAATTTTCTTGAGATCTGCAAACAGATCCTTTTGCATATTTGTTTGCATGATTAGGTGAAGTAAAAACCTCAAGTTATAGAAGCCTGGGAGCAGATGGGAACAAATGAGTTATTAAAAAAAAACATATATGTATACAAGTGTACATATATACTTGTGTATATACATTAAGTTTTTCTGCATCCCTTAAGATAGTCTGTTGCAATAGTGGCGAATATCTGTAGCTTGGGCGTAGGATGAGGGTGAAGATTCGTTCTCTGAGCTTGTGGGTTGGTTTCTGAACATTTCATTACTAGGCTAGGTAGCATCTTCAGCGGCGTTTTATATGGTATTAAGGTATTAAAAATGACGCTGAAGATGTTACCTAGCTGGTAATGAAATGTTTAGAAACCAGTCCACAAGCTCGGAGTACGAACCTTCACCCTCATAGTCTATTGCCTTCTGATCATGTTGTGGGTATTACATTATTGGCGTTGGAATCCATTGCCTTGGCATATGGCATAATGAGGAGCAATGTTGCTTGCCTCAAGCTGTAGAATATCAAAGGCTGATCATGAATCTGTGCTACAATTTGTATGTTGATTTGATCTAAACTTCTTACATAAAGCATTTAGATTACTTAATAAGGTGCATTTTACTGATGATGAGTCATTTTTTAAAATTGTTTCAGAAATGTTTGCGGGCAGAATATCAAATCCATGTCCTCCTTTTTTTCTCCTTTCCCCTAAACCTTCCCTTCTATTTCCTTGCCAGTTCTGATGACTCAGTAATAAAAAAAAAATATTTTTGCCATGGTTGTTAAGCAATTCACTGCAGTTGTTAAATGAATCATGTGGTTAGTCATGTGAATCACACAATTATTAGGTGAATCATAGTAATGATGAAATTACCAAAAATGAAGTAAAATTTTAAAAAATCATTTTGGAAGAATGTTGAAGGATTAACCTGCTAAATAAGTGTATTAGACCTGTGCACTGAAAGTCTCTAAATATGAAGACAAAAAACCAAAAGCAGGTGATACTTTTAGATCAAAAGAAATGGAGGTAGCTCCTTGATCATGCACCCCAAAATGGAAGATC
Organism: Crotalus tigris; assembly: GCF_016545835.1. Lineage (NCBI taxonomy): Eukaryota > Metazoa > Chordata > Lepidosauria > Squamata > Viperidae > Crotalus > Crotalus tigris. The sequence continues at coordinate 260,555 of NW_024096660.1, forward strand.
TTGCCATTGAAGTTGGACAGTGCCATTTAGAAATTTCCTGGGCATGAAAATATTGGTTTAGAAGTTGGATGCAGCTTATTACATGTATCCACAGTGTGTTAATATATAAGATCAGTAAACAGTGAGAATGAAGAATGTGACTGGGGAGTTGTGCTGTGTAATTCTCATTTGTGCAAGATGAGTTAATGATAATAAGTTGTTGCCCATCTTTTGATACTTGTTGGCAATGTTTAGGGATTAATCAGTTTGCAGGTCTGTATCTTATGCATCTGTATGGAGACTGGATGAGAAATGAATTTGCCACGTCTGTCTGAAGTTGACAGGAAAATGAGGCTCTGAGATCTGCTAGAAATTGATTCTGCAAAGTGCAAACCTTGCTTTAAACTGGGCAAGTGCTGGAGAAAGAAGATTTGCATGCAGAAAGATAGTTTTACTTTGAATTTTTCATAGGTTAATACACTGCCTGTACTAATTCTGGTGATAGGATTTGGTGACTGTCTGTCTGTTGTAGATGTTCTTAATTTTTTGCATCAGGGATTTCTTGGCTCTTAAATTTCAAGGACATAAAACTTGAGCTTTCAGAGAGATTGGGTGTTGTTTTCAGAAAATCTCTTCAGATTGTGTGGTTGAACAGTTAATGTATTCAGGCGCTTCAGATGGTTCTGCCATATTTCACCCACTTGGAAGAAGACAATGCATCTACTAAGACATTCCTAGAGACAAATTCCTTACTAAGTGGGTGTCATTTCCCCAATTCCCCCATTTTTCAGATATATTGGAAAATACATATCTGCCTCCATTGGAATATATTTTCTGCTTTAACCTGGCATTAAATTGTAATATTTCTCCTGTTTAATGAAAACTAAGGATGTTTCTTTCAGAGTGTCATATTTCTATATAATTTGTACTTGATTGAAGGTGCTGTAACCACCTTTGGCTTCTGTTTTCTTTTTTCTGGTAAGTGTAATAGTTGATAAAGAGTTCTCATAGACTTCATGATTAAAAATAATAAATGATACATTTTGTTAAATACCTGAATGCTATGGGTAGTTAAGGTAAGCTTGTTTTTGACAGATTAGAAATATCAGTGAGCCTCCTTTGTGCCTAACTACAGGTTTCCAAGGCTATCAGGGTTAACAATAATCTCTACGGTAACAATAAAGACTAAAATAAGCCAAGATTAAATACTGCATTGTTGCAGTATCTCATACCTTGCAACTCTAAACTTTAAATTGTGAAGTTACAATCCTAAGGATGGTTGCTAATAATCTAATCAAAATATCTCATAGTCTTTTTCTTACCTTATTCAATCTTGTTCTGCCTCAAAATTAATTTCTAACACTACCAGAGACATTGCTCCAATCATCTTTCTAACACACTGTCAACATCGTTTAGGTTTGACTGCTGTCACAGATATCCTGTTTTCTCCATCAAACCTCCCTGTAACAAGCTAGTTATTTTCCTATTTGACACAGTAATTCCTTCAATTTGATCTCATATTAAATTCCTTAAACTATCTCAGATGGTTCAAGATTGCAAGCCTTATGTATGGTTTGATCACTAAGTGAATTGACTCATAGGCATTTTACAACCAAGAGGTCCACTCCTTAATTTGGCTTACTGGAAGACCCATCTCATTACAGGAATGGTATCTTCTCCAGCATGATGGATGAAGAATCCACCAATGGATTATTTCAGTCCTCCTGCCCAATCAGTCAAAGGTGTCACGCCCATCCTTGCCTGGTACCTCCCAGTTTCAACTTAGTCTGTTTGCCCATGAGGACGTGACAATTTTGACTCCCAAATTCTGACTTCTGACAGGTTTGATTCAGGGGAAATATTTTTCCTTATAACCCCTTAGTGGATTCTTCTTTTAAGGGAAAGAAAAAAATAGTCACACAGCTTCTGTTCAACTTTTCTCTTTTTTGTCACTGCAAATACGTTTTATTGAAAGTTTTATAAATTTTACAAAAAGACAAAAATAATACAAAACAAAAAACAACATATACAAAAAAAACTAAACATCACATATAAAAAAAAACCCCATCCCCCACCCCTCACAAACACCCTCCCTTCCCCCCCCTGAGCTTCCCAGAGCAGAATATAGGCTTAGTTAAAAATTAACAAATAAAAATAAAAAATTAAATTAAAAAATTTATATTTATATATATAAAAAAAGTATCTATATATAACATTCTCTATATATGAAAATAAAACTTATGAAAAAGCTGTGTGATATTTTTTAATACCCAATCTAAATTGTATAAATTTTATCCATTTATCCCAAACGGCAAGAAACTTCTCTTGCGTTTGTTGCTTTAAGAAAGCCGAAATCTTTGCCATTTCCGCCAGATAAGCTACTTTAAGAAACCATTCCTGCAATGTAGGCAAAGATTCCTTCTTCCAGTATTGTCCTACTAACAGCCTGGCGGCTGTAATCAAATTTAACATCAATACAACCTCCTTTGTATCACAATCTGTAACAATGCCCAACAAAAATAATTGCGGAGTAAATTTTACCCTCCTTCTAAAAATTCTCTGGATATTCCACCATATTTTGATCCAAAATGCTTTTATCTCTCTGCATGACCACCAAATATGATAATAAGAAGCATCCGTATAACCACATCTCCAACATTTGGGTTGTACGTCAGGGTACATAAGAGACATTTTTTGTGGATCAAGGTGCCATCTATAAAACATTTTATAAAAATTCTCCCTAAGGTTCTGTGCTTGTGTAAATTTGACATTTCTCACCCAAATGGTTTCCCAGATATCCAATGAGACTGGGACACCAAAATTCTGCGCCCATCTAATCATGCAGTCTTTAATTAATTCCGTTTCTGAGTCCATTTCAACTAATACCCCATAGATTCTCTTGATATGGGTTTGTCTTTGATCCTTGACTTGCTTAATAAGATTTCCATCTTCTCTAAGAAAACCCAATTTACAATCCACCTTCCATTTATCTACTAGTTGCCTATATTGGAACCAAGAATAAATAATATTTTCTTGCGCTAAATCTTCCCCAACTTTTCTCTTAAAATCCCTAGGTTTCTACCATCTGAAACCCCCCCCCTTAAGTGTCAGCCCCACATTGAACTGCAGCTTCCATTTTGAGAACACTGTTCTACCAAAAATTTTTCAGACTTTTAGGAATCTGTTAAGGATTTACTTGACAAGACAGCCAGAAGCTATTTAGCTTCTATTCAGCTCTGGCTTCTGTCCCCTGAAGCCTCCCTTAGCTGCCAGCTCCAAACGTTTGAGCTACAGCCGCCATTTTGGTGGCTGTTAAGCTGTCAGATGCTTCAGGGGCCATTAACAACAACTCGGTCACAGGTAGAAGAGCCAGTTTTCAGTGCGAGGCTTAACATCTTGCTGCTGTTTACCTCAGCATCAACGGATCTGACTCTTTTAACCGATTTCGGCTCCAGACTTTCCGCCGCTGCTGGAAGACGCTGCGGTTGCCGCGCCTCTGAGCTGTTCAGCACAGATAGTTCAATTTCACTGTGCAAGCTACAGAGATCAGAAGGAGGGGGAGACTGCTCTCTGCACGTCTCCTAGCTTTTTCGGAGCAGACGTTAGCCATTTCAAGCTCTTGCTCCTCAGGCTTCAAAGGTTTGCCCTTTCCCGTTTTCAGCTGCGCAGCCGCCATTTTGGCACACCATGAGGCGAACGTTGGCTGGGATTGACACCTTGGAGGAGGTTTAGTCCTTTGCTCATAGCGCCCATTATACGGCCGCCAGCAATATTGGTCGGTCAGAGCTGCCTTCCTCACTTTACAGCTGCTAGCTCTATTTGGTATTCCCTCACCAACTGCTCCCTTCCCGCTAATGTGTCTGCCATTTTGATCACCTCACACAGTGGCTGGGCCTCACTTCTTCTAATTTAGACCAATGTACAGTTGACAGCTTCCAATCTCACTCAGAATTTATTTTCACAACCTAAATTCAGTGGACCCTTCTGCTACTCTCTGCTTGCACTATATTTGGCAGCTCTCAGTACCAATCCTACACTGCACATAAACTTTGTGCAGGCCTTTGCCACTTAGCACTCCTTCACCTTAGCCTTCTGCCACTCTGCATCTAGTGGTTGCTCACTAGAACCTGACCATCGCCACTAAAGTGAGACACGTGAGATCTCGTCACCACACGGACCACAGGACTGTGCATTACGGACACATTAACTTTGCCTCTTCCCCTGGTGATGAGCGCCTTGATGCGCCCAGCGTGAGTCCTGCTTGGTCAGTGGGCTGGACCACGCTGATCCATGTGCAAGTCAGTCCCATCACGGTGGGTAACTGACATCTCTTGCAGATCGAGATCGTTCCAGTGCCGCATGAGGAACCCTTCTCGATTCAACATGGCAGACAACACTGTGCCACAGGCTTCTGTGGCTATCAACCAACCCAGTCGCAGATCTCCTGGTCAAGAAGCCGTGGCTAAGGTAAAGGCCAAAACTAAGTCTAAATCTGGCAAGAGCTCAAGCACGTCAGCTGACAAGCAGGCCGATCGCTCGCACCGGGCCCTAGAGAAGCAATTCTCTCGGGCTCAACGAATGTCAGCTGGGGAAGGGCACAAATCACCACTTCCCCTGCTTGCAGCTCCCGCAATGGACTTGCAATCACTTCCTTCAACACGGGCGTGGTTCCCGGAGCAAGAGCTTCAGCAGGTTCAGTACAGACCTTTGGTCAGGGAGGTCCACCCCTCTTTGGGGAGGAACTCGAGCCACTGGGCCCCTCCACGGAACCGACAGCGACCTTCTCCCTGACTGCAGCAGGGCTTCACTCTTCACAGAATCCCTCCTTTGCTGATCAGCTGCAGGCCATGATATTGCAGGCAGTCCTTCAAGCGATGGCCTCGTCGGGTCATCAACAACCTTCATCCCTGCCAAAATCTTCATCAGTGCCAATCGTCTCAACACGACCCACACTGCTTGACCACCCTAATGCTATCTCGCCCTCCCATTCACCAGGATCCGACTCTTCCAGCTCCTCTGACTATGACTGCACTGCAGACTAGTGGTCGGATTGTGAGGAGCCTCCACAAGATTCTCATCCCATGGCAGAGCTCTTTAATGCTTTGCTTTTTCCATCGTTATTTCGCAGAGTATGTGCAGCAGGTAAGATCACTTCTGACCCTATTCCCATCCCAGAAACTTCCACTACCTAGGACACGAATCTGCTATTCTCGGAACTAGTAATTCGTTGTCAGCAAATCCCGTCCCCCTTTATTCCTTAAAAATATTCAGGGACAATGGGAATCCCCGGCCACACAATGTTCCCAGGCCGGAGCTGAACGCAAGCTAGTAGATATGGCCCCAAATTTAACTGATATATTGGAGGTGCCTAAAGTGGATGAATCCCTGGCCCCACTATTCTCAGCTGCTAAGCTACCAGCAGATGTCTCTGATGCCCTTAGGGCGGAAGATAAGAAATCCGAACTAGCATTTTGCAAAGCTCACCAAGCATCTGCGTGGGTGGCAAAGGCAGCAACCTCCACTTCCTTTTTCACGAGAATTTCCCTCGTTTGGCTTAGACAGCTTCAGGAGAGGATCCCCCCAGAGGAGGTCAGAGTCCACCAAGACCTGACCAAACTGATAGCGACCTCGGAGTACATGGCAGATGTGTCCTTATATGCTGCCAGGCACTTGGCCTGAGCAATGGCTTCCAGCATAGCCGCACGGAGACTGCTTTGGCTTAAGAACTAGAGGGCCGAGAGTAAACACAAATGGCATGTGGCCACGGCTCCATTTAAGGGAGGCTGACTATTTGGGGAGGCATTAACACCCTACCTGGTGGAGAACAAACAGAAACAGAAGGTTATCTCTCATTTGGCTAAGAGAGCAAACAGGCTGTTCTTTCCTTATGGCCGCCATCAGTCCTTTCGGACTGGTGCAACAGCAGAGGCTGGACAAACGTACCATCCCTCTGCTCCCAAGGCAGATCATCCATTTGACAGAACAAATTAAAGGGACTGGCCCCGACACCAGACCCAGAATAAGTCTTCCTTTTGAGGCAGAGGAGGTCGTCCCTTCCATTGCTCCAATGGGAGCTCCAATGGGACCCCTCCCATTGGCAGCGGACTCGCTCTCTTCATCCGCCAATGGGAAAACACAACCACAGACTCCTAGGTACTACAGACCAGAAAGGAGGGTCTGTCCCTGGAGTTCATAACCAGACCCATAGATCATTTTGTCTCTTGTCCAACCTTGAGAAACCCAATAAAAAGGGGTCTCATGACAGACGCCATTCGACATTTATTAAGCATCAGGGCCATAGAGGAGGTCCCAGTGGACCAGGTAGGAAAGGGATATTACTTCATCCTGTTTGTTGTCCCAAAATCCTCAAGGGGATGGAGGGCAATCCCCGACCTCAAGGTCCTGAACTACCATCTCCAGTATCAGAAGTTCAAGATGTAGACGCTCCATTCCATCTTGGGCAGCGTCAAGTGAGGGGATTTCATGACCTCAGTCGATCTCACAGAGGCATATCTACACATCCCCATCCTCCTGGATCATCACCAATTTCTGCAGTTCTATCATCTCAACCGCTACTTCCAATACAGGGCCCTACTATTCGGTCTCTTCTCTGCTCCCAGGATCTTCACCAAGATCCTGGCGGTTCTGGCAGCACACTTAAGATTGGCCCCGGTACGTGTCCAGATTGGACAACATCCTGATCCAATCAACCTCCATCCCAACTGCCCACTCGGATCTGGCCCTTACGATCAGAACTCTTCAGGACCACGGGTTCTCGATAAATTTTCAGAAAAGCCAGACGTTCCCTTCAACCTGTCTCTTACACCTGGGCACGGTAATAGACACAGATTCTTGTCATGTGTTCTTGTCAGAGGACTATCGAAACAGCATCCGAGACCTGGTTCTCAGGGTCTGCAGGGAGCAGGTAGTGACAGTAGCTCTGCTTTCCCAGCTACTGGTGAAATTAATATCTTGCATAGCGATAATGCCTTGGGCCAGATTACATGCCCGGACCCTCCAGTGGTTCTACTCCCATTCCAGAGACTATGCACCAGTTCATCCAACCAACTGGTAAGGGTTCCCCGTCAGGTCCTTCGCTCCCTCGACTGGTGGACATTCTCAGCCATGCGCAAGGGGACTCTCTTCAAAGAGCCTCACTGAATTCTTCTGACTACGGACACAAGTCTCTTCAGCTGCGGTGTGCACCTCCAATCCCAGATGGCTCAGGGTCAATGGTCGTGGTTGGACCTGAAGCACAACATCAATTGGTTGGAGCTCATGGCGATCCATCTGGCTCTCCAACACTTCCGCATCGAGATTGGGAGGCAACATGTGCTGGTCCTCACGGACAATGTAGCTGCAAAGGCTCACGTGAACTGGCAAGGGGGCACTCATTCCAGGTCCCTCATGACAGAGGCTCGGGTGTTGGGCTCCTGGGCAGAGACCAACCTGTTTTCCATCAGGGCCGAGCATATTTCGGGAGAGACGAACTGGCAGGCGGACTTCCTCAGCAGGTCAATAGTAGACCATTCAGAATGGCAGTTGCACCCGGATCTCTTCAAGGAGATCACAGACAGGTTTGGCCATCTGATTGTAGACCTGTTTACCTCACCGGAGAACGCTCAACTTCTCAGATTCTTTTCATGCTTCCCCTCTCGGGGGACAGAGGAGACGGACGCAGTACGTAGCCCATGGTCACAGGTCCTCTTGTACACCTTTCTTCCTCTCTCTCTGCTTCCAGCAGTTGTCAGGAAGATCTTAGAGGAACAGGCAGAGCTAATATTTATTGCACCTCACTGGTCGAGACGACCGTGGTTCACAGACCTAATGAGCCTTTCCACAACTTCTCTGTGGCGGATTCCCGACAATCACATACTTTTAACACAGAGGGCTCTACAACATCCAGACCCCCAATGGCTCCAATTGGCAGACTGGCGCTTGAACACCGTACCCTGACTCGAGTCATACTCGTCAGGAGTGATTGACATGATTCAGGCTGCCAGGAGACCAGCGACCAACCGCATTTACGATCACACTTGGCAGACCTTCTGTCACTGGTGTGACAAGAACCACTTGAGTCTCTCCAAAGTGACCATCCCAAAGGTCTTAGACTCTTGTTGGAGGGCATCAATAAGGGGTTGTCACCCAACACCATTCGAAGGCAGGTAGCAGCTCTTTCCATGGTGCTCTCCTGGGACACATCAAAATCCTTGTCTCAGCACCCCATTGTCCGCTCCTTTCTCAAAGGAATTACGAATAGCAGACCGCCCGTGGTCCACAGGTATCCCTCCTGGAAGCTACCACGGGTTCTGCAGGGCCTAACTGCCTCACCCTTTGAACCCATTAGAACCTGTTCTTTGTGATCCTTGTCACTCAAGGTCGCTTTCCTGATTGCCATTATCTCCACCAGATGCATTTTGGAGCTGGCCGCTTTGTCTATCAGGAAAGACCTGTGCACATTTCACGAGGACAGGGTGGTTCTCAGGTTGGATCCTTCCTTTATCCCTAAGATAAACACAGTGTTTCATAGGACACAGGAGGTTATTCTCCCAAACTTTTGTCCCCGCCCGTCATATGACCTGGAACGGCAATGGCACACATTGGACATACGCAGGGCCTTGCGCTGTTACATCAAGTGCACGGCGGCCTTTCGTAAATCAGAAGCCCTGTTTGTCTCATTTCAACCTTCTTCCATGGGGCAGAAAGTATCTGCCTCTACCATAGGCAGGTGGATCAGGGCGTGCATAGCTGGGGTATATGTGTCGCTTTCCCTGCCAGTTCCAAGTCATGTGATGGCACATTCCACTTGCAGTGCTGCCACATCTGCAGCGTGGGCAGCACAAGCATCTATAGAGGATATAAGTAGGGCGGCGACATGGTCTTCGCCTTCCCCTTTTATTAGGCATTACCGACTGGACAAATTTGTATCTGCTGAGGCTTCCTGTGGTCGACGAATACTGCAACAGGTAGTGCCAGGACAAGGGACACAGGTCCCCACTGACTCACTCCCATAGGGACAGTGGGGGTTTTGGTAAGTCCCATTGGTGGATTCTTCATCCATCATGCTGGAGAAGGAGCGTTGGCTTACCTGAACGCCTCTTCTCAGCATGATTATGAAGAATCCATGCCCACCCCTCTAGAGGTCAGTTAGGTCACGTGTCAGGGGGTTGCTTCTTTTTCCTTTGCTTGGGAGTCATCACGTCGGACTATCGTCATTGGCTCCGCCGTCGTTGAAACTGGGAGGTACCGGGAAAGGACGGGTGTGGCAACTTTGACAACTTAGTCTGATTGGGCAGGAGAACTGAAATAACCCAATGGTGGATTCTTCATCATCATGCTGAGAAGAGGCATTCAGGTAAGCCAATGCTCCATCTACATGAATTGGGACTGAGAAATCTTGTAATATCAGTCTTTGTAGAGGTTGCAGAAGATAATTAATCTAAAATGAAATAGATTGGCTTGAGACCTATGACTGAGGAATGTAAGGATATTCATAGATAAATGTTTCTATATATTCCATTACTCTGAAACTTTCTGTGCTCCAAAAGTCTCAAGAGTGTTGTTGCTCCATACCTCAAACAGTATAAGACTTTCCCATGATGAAAGGAAGAAAAAATGACTTAGAATCAACAGCAATTTTCACAGTTTGAGTAGTGGAGGCCTTCGAATCCTCTTGAGAAGCTTTTATGAGGGAGAGATTTCTGCAGAGAAAAGGAAGGGCTGGAAGTTGGCCTACCAGAAACTAATTTTAAAATGTAAGCTTTTGTGGTATGCAATAGATAACTGTTTCCAGAAGATCAGTCTCTGCACACCCACTGCCCAACAATATCACTAGTAAAGTTATATATCTTCAGCTTTAGAAAAGTGAAAAGCTGAGACAAATAAAGGAGCAACATTGGAGGAAGTGCTTTTGCTCCTGATACTTCAGAGAATTTGTCTGGAAACTCATTTATATGTAACTTGTTACATCTTGGGTGCAATGTAGGATTCTTAAAAATATTTTTTTTGCATCTGCTATTAGTGAATTGGGTATTGTATCACTTTTTTATTATTTCTTGATTTTAATCTTTATTTTTCCACATTTGAAAACCTGCAGTTGGCTTAGGCTTTTGCACAATTGGAGAATAACTTGTAGTTGGTTCCCATACTTGGTTTGCAGAGAGAAATGAATTGCATGTAGGGGGAATCAGACTTCTAGCTGTTGTTTTGGACAGGCAGTATTGTATTAATTAATATTAAGATACTTGTATCTTAAAGTATTTGCTATGTACATTCAGAACAGTTATTGGGAAATGGAATTAATATTCCATAAACACTAAATAATTAGATTTCTGCTTTTGAGTTGCATTGAGATTTGCAAGTAGAGCTGAGCTGTACTGAAGAGCTATTTCTCTTATTTCTCCCTATCAGACAAACACGCCTCCCTTACCCCATGCTTTCTGAAGAGCCGTCATTATGGTCCTGTTTTTCATTTTCATCTAGCTTTGTTTGATGCCTGTAACTCATCTCTCAAAGAAGCCGATGAAAGGTTGGGTGGAGGAATGAGTGAAAAGGAAACACCCCTGAGAAGTGTAGTAGGTGCACTAAGTTATTCTCTCGATGCTTTCTGGCAGCATTTGTGCTTTCAGTAAAGTAATGCTTAATCATAATGCATTTCTTTGTTTGTAGTCATTTTCCTGTCACTACCTCTCCCACAAGATCCAGCACAACTCGGCATACAGTTATGCACAATTAGATCAGGAGGGCATAATGGGACTTACGCACACGTAAACCGTAGACTTTATCACAGCCAAGGGTTTCATAAAACGTATTTTGTTGTTCTGTGGTACATTGGCTAAGAGCAGATTTAGCAGTTGAACTAATAAGCTTAATTAACATAATGGCAATAATGTCAGCACCTCTACTAGGGATTAAACACAAGTAACACAATTCTGAAATAGCCCTCTCTGAATACAGTATTTAATATATATTTTATTATAATAATATATTTTACTTTTAAAAAAAATCTGTTCTAGGAATAAACCAGAATTTCTGCTCATTCATTCATTCCCTTATATCGGTTAACCCAGCCCTTAGGCCCATTTAAAAGGCCTTTATATATTTTGCAGTGATTGCTTAGCTGACAAGCCACAATCATTTGATGCTGAAGATTTCGTGTGTCCTTGATCATACAAGGACAGTAAATTACTTGTGAAAGAAACCTTAGTTTGTGGATTTTAAATTATACTTGAGGTTATTTAGTGGTTTTCTGAAAATAAATGGTTGTATTATAAGGATGGTGACATATAAAAAATTATCAGTGATGGAGAGTGAGTTTTCTCCCTATCAGAACTGCATTTATAAGCCTTTATCATTTCCATTTTTTTAAAAAAAATATGTTTTACTGGGTTTTTTTTTACATATCACCATCAATATTTGGTAAACAGGGTGTTGTCTGGGTTTATATTTACAAATAATAACAGTTAGTTTCTATAGTTCCATATTCCACATAGTAGCTTTCCTTGATTTTCGCTTCTTCCAATAATATTCTCTTTTATCAACCTTAAATTAGTACATTTCTTGATAATTTTAGAAGATAACAATTAAATATCTATGAATATCCTCCACCTCATTATTAAGCTTCTTTTCTAATTAATCATCTAGGTCACCTTATCACAGATCCTGTTTTTAGAGTTCTCATTTAAATTTATTTTCCCCACAATATTCAAAAGAAAACATTTTTACCTGTTAAATTTTTCTTAAAGTTAATTACACTTATATATTGAAGTCTTTTTCCTCATGTGAACCATCCCAACACTTATATTTTTCATATCTTGAAACAGAAAGAACAAAGGACAGAAATAATATATTGTCTAAATATATATATATATATATATATATATATATATATATATAACTTTATCATTCCCATTTTATTTTCTGTCGCAGCAGTTTCAAACCAAATATATTAAATGATTTTTGTAGATTAGAACAATGTATGTAGAAGACTCTGTGTGTGTGTGTGTGTGTGTGTGTGTTTAAAGTTGAGGAAATGCAGTTTTCTGCTGGAACTTAGTTTTTCAATGACTCAAATTAATGTTTGACTGTTTGTCTGGAATTAAAGCTACTTTTGGCACTTATCTTTTGATCTAGTAGTTGTTAACTCTGTTAATCTTGAGCCTTTTTTTTTTAGTATGTTTTATGGAAAAGTTCTTCAATGGCTTTATTCTGCTTGCTTGACAGAGTGCTGAAGTAATTTGTGAAAGCAAACCCGGGGCAAGAGAACGACAAAGGCTTCTCTGTCTTCCTTGTGAGTCTTATCAGGAAATCTGTTTAATTGGGGGAAAAAATCAAGATAGTGGGAGATTTTAATTTCTTGTTAATCTAGTTCTTGTTTAAGCACTGAAGGCGACCCAAATCACTTGTTTTGTGAGATGGGCAGTTATATAAATTTGACAATTAAATGAAATAAACCTTCCTCTTCCAAATATCTCTGTTCAGAACGAGATTACCATGAAAAAAAGAGAGGTATCAATATGTGGGAGGATCACTAAGGTATGCAGAAGGACAAAAATATTTAGGAAGAAAAATATAAGGGAAACTTTCCAAAAGCCCAGTTATGACTGAGTATGCTTATTGGCAATGGAATGCTGACTGTTGGTGGGTTGGAATGGAAAATTGGAAGGAATGGAATGGAATGTTTTGGAACAGAGCAGGCTGACATGCTGGAAAAATTAACCCTTTATTTCAATTCCCACTGACTTCCTTACAATCACAGTCTATTTTCAGTCAGTGCTCCACTCTCATTCTCTGCGCTGACATTCATTTACCTATCTAGCTGCACACAGCTGCACTATACATGCCTGGAAAGTAGAATCAAACTTGGGGAAAAAATATTCCAAGTTCAAAATATTCTGCAGTTCACACAGAGGGAGCAGACAAGGCACAGGAAGTAAGAGATAACCAGGTTTAATAATAAAGATGGGAAGCTGATATGGTTTTCTAAATTTACCAGAAAGGTGACTCCACAATATTAATTTATAAAAAGAAATTTGCCAGGGAAGGAGATATTAGTTACTTCAGAGGATCAAAAGATTTACACTGTAATCTGATACATACTGTATGTAGGCGGGAGAAAATCCCATTAAATTCAGTGGGGCTTATTTCTAGTTAAGTGGGTATAGAAATTTGTAGCTCTAATAACTTGCTACTCTTACTTCTAAATAGTTTGTAGATTAGGGCATTATTTCTATTAACTGGTGATTGTCGTTGCCAGAAAAGGATATATTACCCAATATTCAATTGTATAATTACACTGTTCTTGAACAGAGTTACATAAAACAGATTTATTTCAGTTTTTAAAACTCTCCAGTTGCTGGGTGGAGTTCATTAATAAAAATATGTTTGTATGTTTTAAAGCTGTTAATGTAAACTACAGAATGTATTTCCTTACTAAAATTTAAAAATCTTGGAAATATAAATAACGTTACTGAAAAGTTGCTTCTCTGCTTCTGTTATAAACTTTCTTTATATAGAGATAGTTTTTCAAGTGAAGTTGAAGGTTTTTTTTCTCAGCCAACGTCTGAGGGTTTTTTTTTTCAGTGCGGTGTTTTAATAAACCCTGAAAGACCTGATGATATTTGGCTATCCTATAGCGATTGCAAATGTAATTTTTTTACATTTATCTTTATATTTCTAAGTGTTCTAGGACAGTGATGGTGAACCTTTTAGAGACCGAGTGCCCCAAAACCGCCCCTGCCCCCGCTCCACCTCCCGCCCTGCCTGCTCTGGCCCCGCCCACCCCTGCCCTGCTCACCCGCAGGGCTACACACTGTCTCCATGGCCTGCCACAGCAGATAACCCAGGCAGCCCTGCAGCGCCATGGAAGCCACACCCTCCGCCCACACCCTGCAGCATCATCTGCACACTATGGGGCACGAGGGCAGAGTCTTGTTCTTGCTGCCCGGCTATGTCCTTAGCTGCGCTGCTTCGTGCAGGCCGCGCCCGGGCGACTCTCCTCCAGGGGGGCTGCTGGTGATTAGGGGGCTGTGGGCAGAGGCGGGGTTGGGGCAACGGCACATGTGCCCACAGAGAGGGCTCCGAGTGCCACCTCTGGCACGTGTGCCATAGGTTCGCTACCACTGTTCTAGGGTTAACTTTGGGTATTTTGTAAATACAACTCTTGTGGATGTAACAGCAATTTAATGTTCCAGAGCAAGTAACCTCTGTACTTTTCTAGTCATTGTGATAGTTGTAAAAAGTATTTTTAAAAAGGCGCTGTAGGTTTTACTTACAGATAGTTAAAAGGCTTTAGCATTAGATGTGGCTAAATAAGTGACATGTTCTGCAGGAATCTGATAGACTCGTGTTCTTAGTCATGATGATAACATTAAACTTTAAACAAGCAAATACAGGTAGAAAACCTGTTGCTCTCCAGATAATGACAATAGAGAATTCTCAGGTGCTCAGTCAATTGTGGCCAATAGTAAGGGATACTATACTCCAGCAAAATCTGGAGGACCAGAAGTTATCATTTATTGAGCCAGCTTTTTTCCTAAAACAGGCCATTTATGGACAAAAGTATGCTTGCACTGCTAAGTGTAGATGGTAGCCAGGGTGAATTTACAGATGAAAGCTATGGTTCATATTACTTGGCTTTCCACGATAAATGTACAGCCAGCCCATTCACCTGGCTGACAGTTAGACTTTTTAAAGGCAGTTTTGATTTGCATAGTAGTGATAGTAATTTGTCCCAGTCACTACAAAGAGCTCCCATGATATGCTGCATAGCTGCAGATCATAGCCTTTAGAGGCATATACATATGTATAGCACAGTAGTGGCGAACCTATGGCACATGTGCCAGAGGTGGCACTCAGAGCCCTCTCTGTGGGCACTCACGCCGTTGCCCCAGACCCACCTACCCCGTGGTCCCCTCCTCACTAGCAGCCCCCTGGAGGAGAGTCGCCCCCAAGCACAGCCAACGTGGAGCAGCGCAGCCAAGGACATAGCAACTGGGCAGCAGGAACAAGACTCTGCCCTTGTGCCCCACCGTGCGCAGATGATGCTGCGGGGTGCAGGCGGAAGGCATGGCCACCATTGTGCTGCAGGGCCACCTCGGCAATCTGCGGCAGGCCTTGGAGGCAGCGGGTGGCCCTGCAGGTGGGTGGGGCCAGGCTGAGGGCAGAGCGGGGGCGGAGGGGCTGGATTTTGGGCACTTGGTCTAAAAGGTTCGCCATCACTGGTATAGTATATGCCAGTTTGATCTAGTGGTTAAGGCACTAGGCTAGAAAGCAAGCGACTGTGAGTCTTGCCTTAGCTATGAAAGCCTGCTAGGTGACTTGGGTTAGTTGCTCTGTCTCTCAGCCCAAACCATCTCACAGGTTGCTGTTGTGTGGAAAATAAAAGGAGGAAGATATTTTGGATATGTTTGCCATCTTGAGCTATGTAAAAATAATAAAGGCAGGAGAAAAATAAGCAAATAAATATATCTGTATACACACAGAGGCAAGTAGAAAATTCCACCTCCACCCTCTTATATACTGGCCTCTATTTTAGCTCATTTTCTGTTCTTTCTAATGCTGCATTTATTGTTTTAATATTTTATTAGATTTTTATCCTGCCTTTATTACTTTTATAAGTAACTCAAGGAGGCATATATATAGATATTCTTCCTCCTTTTTTCTTACAACAATCCTGTGAGGTGGGTTCAGCTGAGATATTATTGTTTTATCATGTTGTAAGAGTTGCTCAGTAGTGAGATGAGTGGCATATAATTTGAATGGCAGATTGGTCAAATGCTAATGTCGGTAATGAAGGAATCTGAATTTACAACAAGAGGCGTCATGAATTCCAGTCCAACATTTGCAATGAGCACCATAAACAAATCAGAGCGGGCACACTGGATATTTTCTGCCCTTGCGTGGCTTGTTAGAAGAAATTCTTGAATTAACTTCCAAATTCTTGAATTAACTTCCTTTATTATTGGGGTTATTTGCAAATCTTATAAAATGAATAAATCTAATCCTGGTAAGAGTCCTCTGTCCCAATAGTTTTAACAGCTACGTTTCACAAGACTTTATTTCTTTCCCTCCTCCCTTCTTCTACTCTTCCTTCTCCTCCTCCTCTCCCCTCCCTCCTCCTCCTCTCCCCTCCCTCCTCCTCCTCTCCCCTCCCTCCTCCTCCCTCCTCCCTCCCTCCCCCCTCCTCCCTTCTCCTCTTCCTTCTCCTCCTCCCCCCTCCCCCTCCCTCCTTCTCCTCCTCCCTCCTCCCTCCTTCCTCCTCCCTTCTCCTCTTCCTTCTCCTCCTCCTCTCCTCTCCCTCCTCCCTCCCTCCCCCCTCCTCCCTTCTCTTCTTCCTTCTTCTCCTCCCCTCTCCCCCTCCCTCCTTCTCCTCCTCCCTCCTCCCTCCTTCCTCCTCCCTTCTTCTCCTCTTCCTTCTCCTTCTCCTTCTCCTCCCCCCTTTCCCCTCCCTCCTTCTCCTCCTCCCTCCTCCCTCCTCCCAAACCACCAGGGTATGGTGACTAAGAAGCTGGCTAACAGTTCCTCGTCTTACTTAGGCCATTGACTCAGCAGCACTGGGTACTCAATTGAGCCCTCCTTTTTTCCTGCTTCATCCCCTTTTCCAAGCCTGCCATTTGTCACTAATTGGAGTTGCAGCTGTTTGGGATGGGTCATTTATTATTATTATTATTTTCAGAGAGTGAGATACCCTATCACTTGCTTGCTTACTTTTCCGATGGCTGATTCATTAGGTTGTTTTTTTTTAAAAAAAAACAACAACGTGAAACAACTGCTTTGTTTATTTGTAGCATTGTGAGAGGAGGTGTGGGGGCACATGCAAGCCTGAATCTGCATTGCAGTTTATTTATGTCAGGTTAAACTGTAATTTAGCAGGATATCTATATATGGGGCTGCCACGGAGTGCCATTAAAATTGGACAGGAGGGGGAATGTTTAGTACATGGCTTAGTTTTTCAATGATGTGTTAAGATTAAGTAAAACTCCCTGGGATGCAGGTTGATTAATGACTATTTAATTCATTATATTTCAGAGTCAAGGTACAGTGTTTTTTGTATGTAAGAGTTTAAACATTGTCTAGAACGATTTCCTGTGGAAGTGGAAAATACAATTTTCTGTTTCCCTTAAGTTAGCATAATAATATGTTAACACTCCGTTCTTCTAGCCAATTTTGGTTGATCTCCAGAAGACTAAGCAGGATTTTGGACCTGTTTAGTACTTGGATGGAAGACCGCCCGGAAATCCCAGAAAGCTAAACTAGATTGGGAATTTTTAAAAAAATATCTAAGAAGAAAGCAATGACAATACATTTCTGGACTTGTCCCAAAAACCTTATACGGACTGTCCAGTTGGACATCAAGAATTGAACTTGAGTCAAGGAACGTTTATATTTTGTTAAAAACTTCTGCATTGTTGGAGTTCTCGGTTTTTGATTTTGGGGTTGCAGACTTTCATTATTTATTAACATCATCACTACAGGAACTTCAGAGAGTTAGTTTAGTTGGTTAGCCATCCTTCTGTCCTGCCTGCTTTGCACATATTTGGATGGGCAGATGCCATTGCAATGATGGATGCCTCATTGTAGATGATTTTTTTTGGGCTGACTGATGTTTTTGCCTTATTGTGTGTTGGTGGTTGATTCCTGCATGGTCGGTACATTGATAACTATTGTATGAGACATGGTGGATTGTTCACAGGGTGTTGTTCTTTTCCTGTGATTGTTGCATTGTAGCTGACTCTTGATTTTTGGTGGATAAAGGGATGGTCCTAGTTTGTCTAGGACAGTGGTTCTCAACCTTTTTAATGCCACGACCCCCAACCGGTCGTAAGTCGAGGACTACTCAACTGGTGCAGCACCGTTTGCAGAATGGGACTTTTGGCGGGCTCAGCAGGGCAGAGACAGCCTGGACAATTCCTATTGGCTTTTGAAAGCCAATAGAATTAGACTCTATTCAAGAGAGTCTATTCTATTGGCTTTCAAAAGCCAATAGAATAAAAGGGAGTAGCACA
Organism: Crotalus tigris; assembly: GCF_016545835.1. Lineage (NCBI taxonomy): Eukaryota > Metazoa > Chordata > Lepidosauria > Squamata > Viperidae > Crotalus > Crotalus tigris. The sequence continues at coordinate 278,539 of NW_024096660.1, forward strand.
GCTAAGGAAAAGGGGGAAAAAATGGCGGACTACATTGTTTGGCGACCCCTGTGAAATGGTCGTTCGACCCCAAATGGGGTCCCGACCCACAGGTTGAGAACCACTGGTCTAAGAGTTGGTCAATGGCTTTGCAATGAAGGGAGTACTGTCATGTGACAATGTAGGGCTGTTAATTATGTGTTTTGATAGATCTATAAATAGGGCAATGATGGCGAACCTTTTAGAGACCAAGTGCCCCCAAACTGGCCCTGCCCCCACTCCATCCCCTGCCCCGCCCCTGCCCTGCCCCATCCCCCATCCCACCTATCCGCAGGGCCACTCACTGCTTCCAGGACTTGCCGCAGATCGCCCAGGCAGCCCAGCAGTGCCATGGCGGCCATGCCCTCTACCCGCACCACACAGCATCAACTGTACTGGATGGGGTGTGAGGGCAGAGTCTTGTCTACATTGCCTGGCTGCCATGTCCTTGGCTGTGCTGCTCTGTGTGGGCCACACTCAGGGGCGACTCTCCTCCAGGGGGCTGCTGGTGAGGAGGGGGTTATGGGGGGAGGTGAGGCTGGGGCAACGGCACGTGTTCCCACAGAGAGGGCTCTGAGTGCCACCCCTGGCACACATGCCATAGGTTCGCCACCACTGAAATAGGGTTTCTGGTATAATGGTTTGTGACTTGGCATTATGTGTGAATTAGGTCACTATTTCTTGTTTAACAAATCTTGCTTAAAATAAACCATTCTGTAGTGGGACTGAGTTCCCACTACTGAGTTCATACCAAAGTTCATTCCAAAACACCAGAAGGCAGGATAAGAAGTAATAGATGGAAACTGAACAAAGAAAGAAACAACCTAGAGCAGCGGTTCTCAGCCTGTGGGTCGCGACCCCATTTGGGGTCGAACGACCATTTTACGGGGGTCGCCAAACAACGCGATCCGCCATTTTTCCCCCTCAGGGGGCAGCGCCGTGCATGTGCGCCGCGCACGGGGGCGGCCCCGTGCATGCGCGCCGTGCACAGGGGCAGCCCCGTGCATGCGCGCCGCACACGGGGGCGACGCCACACATGCACACCGTGCACAGGGGGCGCCGCCGCGCATGCGCGCCGCGTCCGTGTGACGGGGGTCGCCGTCACACAAAGGTTGAGAACCGCTGACCTAGAGCAAAGGAAAAATTTCCTGACAGTAAGAACAATCAACCAATGGAACAACTTGCCTTCAGAAGTTGTGGGTAATCCAACACTGGAGGCTTTTAAGAAGAGATTGGACAGCCATTTGTCTAACACAGTGGTTCTCAACCTGTGGGTCGGGACCCCATTTGGGGTCGAACGACCATTTCACGGGGGTCGCCAAACAAGGCTGTCCGCCATTTTTTTCCCCTTTTCTTTGGCCATGCCCCTGGCACCCAGTGATGTATAAGTGGTTGGGGGTCACCACAACATGGGGAACTGTATTATGGGGTCACGGCATTAGAAAGGTTGAGAACATGATAGATAACAGAGGATTGGGCTACTAGAAGACTGCAAGGTCCTTTCCAACTCTTATTATTCTGTTATTCTGATTTCATTGAATGAGTAATTATCTTAGTACTTCTACCAGCCAACTTAGTAGTGTATACCATTGTAGGAGGACAGGATTTTATCTTGCAATATTGGGATAATATTTTGAAAATGCTGATTGTATGATCAAGAAGTGATTATAAAAGTTTACAGCTCTAGCATTATTGGTAATAACACTGACTTACATGGTAACATTTATCAATAAGCAAGGGTACCCTGAATTAAGAGATTACAGTGTTGTAAAAATGGGAGTTTTTTATTCACAAGAAGAGGGTCAAAAAAGACAAGATGGTGGCTCCAACCATGTGATTGAAGCTCCAGCCTTTTTTGTGTCTCTCATAATACCTTAAAAGGGGGTGAGGCTTCAGTTGCAGGGTTGTAGTTACCATCTTGACTTTCTTTTCATTGCTTCCCTGTAGATACCCTGCCAGTAAACTTTCAAAACCATGTTAAACAATGGGGATCTGGGTGATGGGAGAATCTATATCTCCTTTCTTGGGCATAATGAAAAGTGTAGTATTGGTGAATAATTTAATTTGTGATACTCATGCTTGTCTCAGATCTGAAGCAAATTAAATAAAGAGATTAACGGTTTGTCCATATTGTATTTCCAAGACCCATGAGTCAGAGCCTTGGGGGAAGTAATGCAGAATCATGCCTTAAGTTTTTCATGCTCATCCAATTAAGGGGAGGGTCACACAGTTACCCATCATCCACCAAGTAGCTGGCTTATCTCTATTAAGTTATTTATCTAAATGACTGTAAGAGATTCCTTCCATTCCTTCTTGTAATTAAGATATTAAAGGAAATGCATTTATTTCATACTTCTAATGCTGTTTCCTGCTTTTTGTGTCTATCACCTAGCATGATGATATTATAGGAGGAGATTTGGGTTAAACTATGGTAGCCAAAATAAGGAGGATTCTTGTAGCACTTTCTCCAGCATAAAGAATGGAGAATTCACGAATGGGTTAAATGTGCTCTCCTGCCTAATTAGACCAAATCAGCCAAGTTGCCATACCCAGCTGGGCTGGGTCATGTCCCAGTTTCGATTTGGTCTCAGCCCAGACGGACGTGGTAGACTGGCTCCCAGATAAAATATTCAGATAGCAGGTTGTATGCACTATTTTCTACCTTTGTGGATTCTTCCATTCCCTCCCACCTGATCAGCACTGGGATCAGCGCTGTCCCAGATTGGAGGAAAAAAAAACCTTCCCAGAGCTTTTCGCTGCTCTAAGCAGCTCCTAGAACTTTTCCAGCTGATCTTTGCAGTTGCCATTTTGAGTGCCATGTGGCGATCTACTTCTCTTCATTTTTGGCTGTTTCCTTCTACAGGGAAAGGACAGAGGCTTTCTTTTTTTTTTATTGAATTTTTTTTAAAATTTTACAAAAACAAAACAATTTTCCCCCAAACCTCCCCAACCCTCCCATTCCCTCCCCCGACCTTCCCAGAGCTGAATACAGGCTTAATTAAAGTTTCTTCAAAAAATCTTTAAAAAGATATAAACCATAAATAAATCTAAATACATTACTTAAGAAAATTATAAGATAATTAACAATAGTGTGTATATAAAAAACATAAATACAAAAAATAAATGTTTAGAAAAGAAAAAAATAAAGAAAAGGAAAAAAGAAGAAAGATAAAAAATATTAAATTTTAAATATAAGTTATTAAAAAACTAAATAATATTTTTATATCCAACTTATGTTGTATAAAATCTATCCATTTTTTCCATACCGCAACATACTTCTCTTGCAATTGATCCTTCAAGAAAGCCGAAATCTTTGCCATTTCCGCCAAATAAGAAACTTTAAGAAACCATTCTTGCAAAGTAGGAAAAGATTCCTTCTTCCAACATTGCCCTACTAACAACCTTGCAGCTGTAATTAAATTTAACATCAATGTAATCTCTTTGGTATCACAATCAGTAACAATACCTAACAAAAACAATTGTGGGGTAAATTTTACCCTCCTTCTAAAAATTCTTTGAATATTCCACCATATCTTAATCCAAAAGGCTTTTATATTTTTACACGAACACCAGATATGATAGTAAGTAGCATCCAAACATCCACATCTCCAACATTTAGGCTGTAAGTCAGGATACATACGAGACATTTTTTGTGGATCAAGGTGCCATCTGTAAAACATTTTATAAAAGTTCTCCCTTAAGTTCTGGGCTTGTGTAAATTTGACATTCCTCACCCAGGACAGAGGCTTTCATTAAGAGACAGAGAGATCACATAGGCAGCCTTCGTCTCCTGGATCGCTCTGTGATTGCCGCGGCCGCCATTTTGGAGCACCACACGGCCAGCAGCCACTCCTAAGGCATTGCAACATTATAAGCTTCTGTGATTCCCCTTCTCTGGCTATTCTCAAGGGAAGCCTGGGAAGGGAGCAGAAAATGCACAAAACATTTCACTACATTATAAAGGATCTCAATTATTTTCTGTGTTCCTACAATTTAAATTTTGGGTCATTACATCTGTTGCGGCCGCCATTTTGGAAACTGGCTGGAGCTAGCAGGCCGAGGATTTGGCCGCATTTCCCAGCAAGGAGGCAGGAATAAAAATCCATCTTGAATTCCTTAACAAGAAGAGAAAGAGAGATCTCAGCTACCTTTATCATTTATTAACTTGATCATTGAGCTCTTGTTAATATAGCCTGTTGCCACTGTCTGCATCTAGTGGAACAGCTGGTGCTGTGGGAGCTGCCACTAAGTGAGGTACGTGGGATCCCGTCACTAAAGGTAATCTTAGCTTTGACAGTAGCCCCTCACTGCTCTGGTCATTGCTATTTGTGACGCATGACATCCATCACTAAGTGTGACACCCATCGCTAAGTGTGACTCCGAGCTTGCTGGTGGGCCAGGACTTCACAGATCCGCGTGTAGGCCAGTCCCACATTAGTGGGCCGTAGCCACATCTCTTGCAGACCAGGACACTTTGGCCTTCTGCTGAAAAAGTCCTGAATTAGAATGGCAGATAACATCGAGCCACAGGCTTCCACCTCAGGTGGACTCACGAAGCGTAAGTCCTCCAATCAGAAGGCTGCTGCGAAAATCAAGGCCAAAACCAAGGCCAATCTAGACAAAGGAGCCTCCAAGGCAGCCGAGAAGCAGGCCGGCCGCAGACATCGTGCCTTGGAGAGGCAATTTTCATGGGCTCAGAAACTGGCGGCGGAGCAGACATCAGCTCACTCCCGCCTTCTTTTGAACCAACATCAGGCGGCTTACATATCGTACCTTCATTCCCTACATGGTCTCCAGAACAGACCGCTGCCCAGGGTTCCTCCCGCATTCTCGGTCAGGACCATCTTTTCCTCTTTGAAGAGGAAGCGAGATCACGAAAATCCAATCTGGCTCCTGAGGTAACCTTTGAACTGCCTGCTATGCTGCTAGGGTCTAAGGATAGAACATCCCTAACGGGCCAACTACCCCGTCGGCGACATTTACACCCACTGCAGCGGGGCTTCGACCTATAGAGCAGCCATCCTTTACTGACCAGCTACAGGCCATGATCTCCCAGGCGGTCGCTCAAGCAATGGTGTCCTCAGCGCACTCACAGGCGCCACTTGTCCCAATGGCCTCCCTGGCATCTCCAGATCTCTCACGATCCAGGGATTATCACTACCCACACTCGGACTCGCCTCCACACTCATGTGGGAGCGAGGTTTCTGATTCTGCAGAGTATGGCCACATGGAAGGTCAGTGGTCGGACAATGAGGACCCTTCCTCGGAGGTTCCTCCACTTATAGGTTTGTTCAATCCTACGTTTTTCCCATCTCTGCTCTGCAAGGCCTGCGTTACCGGTAAGATCGGTCCTGAGCAGCCCTCTGCACCTGAGCAGGTGTCTGGCCAGGACACCAGCCCGTTGTTTTCCAAACCGGTCATCAAACACCAGCAGATTCCCTGTCCTCCGATGTTCTTGAAATCAGTACAGGGTCAATGGGGATCTCCAGATACCTTTTCCACCCTCAACGGGATCGACTGTAAACTGATAGATATGGACCCGAGCCTGAATGAGGCGTTGGACTTGCCCAGAGTTGATGAATCCTTAACTCCTTTGTTTTCTGATTCCAAGATACCAGGGGACATGGCAAAGGCATTGAAGGCCGAGGACAAGAAATCCGAGGTTTCCCTCTGCAGGACACACCAGGCTTCGGCTTGGGCAATAAGAGCATCCACCACAACTTCATTCTTCGCCAGGATCTCTCTGATCTGGCTCCATGAACTCCAAACTAGAATTTCCCCAGAGGAGGTAAGGGTCCACCAGGATGTAACTAAGTTAAAGGCAGCCTTGGAATATATGGCAGATGTGTCTCTTCAAGTGGCCAGATTTTCGGCCCATAACATAGCCTCCAACGTCACCGCATGTTGTTTATTTTGGCTTAGGAATTGGAGAGCTGATACCAAACATAAATGGCGAGGGGCCGCCACCCCTTACCAAGGAGGGCGTCTCTTCGGAAAGGTCCTCACTCCATACTTAGTAGAGAATAGGGAGAAACAGAGAGTACTCTATCACCTCTCCAAAAAGTCGAGTCAACGTTTTTCCCATATGGCCGCCACCCCTCTTTTCAGTCAGGACCAGGCCTGGCACTGGGGAACACCTCCCAGCTCTTTCCGATAGCGCTGGACTGATCCTTTGACCACTCCGGCTACAGGGACAGTCCTGCAGGCTGTTACCGGGGCACCCTTTGAGCCCATCATTACCTGCAACCTACGCTCATTGTCTCTCAAGGTGGCCTTTTGGGTTGTGGTTACCTTGGCTAGACATATCTCGGAACTGGCAGCTCTTTCTGTCAGGGAGGACTTATGCGTCTTTCATCAAAATAGAGTGGTTCTGCGGCTGGACCCATCTTTCATTCCAAAAGTTAACACTTATGTTTCACAGGTCACAAGAAATTGTGTTACCGGACTTTTGTCCAAACCCGTCTCATGACTTGGAATGGCAATGGCATACTCTGGATGTCCGCAGGGCATTGCGTTATTACATCAAGTGGACAGCTGCCTTTCGCAAATCAGAAACCCTCTTTGTTTCATTCCAACCTGCCTCTAAGGGCCAAAGGGTCTCTTCTACTACCATTGGCAGGTGGATCAAGGCCTGTATCGCAGAGGCATATCAGACACGTTCCTTGCCAGTTCCAAGTCATCTGACAGCACACTCCACCCGTAGTGCCACTACATCTGCTGCATGGGCTACACAGGCATCCATACATGATATTTGCAGGGCAGCGACGTGGTCCTCGCCTTCCCCTTTTGTGTGGCATTACAAACTCAATAAGTTTGCTTCTGCGGAGGCCTCTTTTGGCCGAAGGGTGCTACAGCAGGTAGTGCCGGTGGCATCGACACAGGCCCAGCCTGCTTCCCACCCATAGGGACTAGAGGGCTTTGGTGGATTCTCCATTCTTCATGCTGGAGAAGGGGCATTGTCTTACCTGAACGCCTTTTCTCAGCATGATGAATGGAGAATCCACCCCCATCCCTTGTCCGCAGTCAGGTCCAGTGTCAGGAGTCTGGGAGCCAGCATGTCATACAGTCATTTGCTTCACCCTTTTCGAAACGGGCGTGACCCAGCCCAGCTGGGCGTGGCAACTTGGCTGATTTGGTCTAATTGGGCAGGAGAGCACATTTAACCCATTTGTGGATTCTCCATTCATCATGCTGAGAAAAGGCGTTCAGGTAAGACGCCCCTTTTCAGGCAAACAAAGATTATTAAAAGGCTTAGGTAAACTCAAATGATTTAATGCTGAAATGAGCTGCAGCTCATGAAAGCTTATGGCTTTTATTAACATACATTAATCGGAAATGTTGCTAGAAAAGTCCTTCTGATTTCTGGCATGATAAAAAAAATTGACAACTTGACAGCTTTGAACATTTTTATTGGTTTTAATAAAGATTTTTAAAAGTTATTTTGATGTAGTAGTTAAGGAATCAGGCTAGAAACTGGGAACCTATTTTAATCCCGCCTTAGGCACAAAGCCAGCTGAGTGACCTTGGACTAGTCACTGTCTAGGAAGGAGAAAAGGGCAAACTACTTCTGAAAAACCTTGCCAAGAAACTGCAGGGACTTGTCCTGGCAGTCTCCAAGAATTGGACATGATTGAATGGAACAAAAAAAAAATATGGAATTATCTGGTTGTGGATTACTATAAGACATCACTACTAGTGTAACTGTGTGTGTGTGTGTGGGTGGGTACCCAGCTATGGGGGGGGGGAGATCAAATAATTGATTTGAGTTAAAATGTATTTAGTCAATAGTTAGCTAGCCTTCATGAAAAATTATAAATGGATATGCTATATATAATTTTTCCTACCCACTCCAAGACCTGTGTAATAAAAAAATTTAACCAGGACCTTCAGTGAAATGATTTTGGGTCATGGGATTCTAAAGGTTCTCAACAAATTATTATCCGCCATTTAGTGGTGCAGAATCTGAGAAGGAGTTCTTTATCTAAACATTTGAGCTGTTTTTTCTAGAGTTTCAAATCATTTCCTTAATTCACTTTTTTTTCCTTTGCCTTCTCTACTGAATTCAGAATCATGCTAAGTCACTTTTTAATCACAATTTGATTAAAACATAATTGGCTGGATTTGCACTGCTTTAAACTGAAGTTCAGTAAACCACATTATTGCACAGAGTGATGGATAGAGTCTTCCCTAGTGTTTAAACGGTAAGAGAATGCAAAGCTGGATGCGGGTTAATGACCATGAGCACAGGAATTTTTTTTTCAGTGCATTATGATAATGACTTGTGATGTTCTAACTCTGGGAGAGCAGGTTAAACTTTATTGTACTGGTGTTGGCGTGGAGAATGGACTGCTAACTTTTCTCTTGCAAGAGAAAAAGTAAAGTCTTATCCACTGAGCAAGTTAAATGAGCCTGGCAAATCCCACACTTCTTTTCTGTCCCACTTGCAAGGTGGGTGCAGGAGAGAATGCAACATCAGCCTGCATTTGGGTGGATTTCACGCTGTTTTCTAAGGAACTGCTTCTGCATCTGTAATGCAACAGTAAATTCAGCCATAGACAATGACATGTCCTTTTCACTGGAAAGTTTTATAGTGTGGTTCGGATTGTCCAGAACTTTATTGGAAGATGTACATTTCCATTCCTCATTCATTTTATATCTATTCAATTTTGTATGGGAGCAACATGCTTTAAAGTGTTTTGTGGCTCACTCAAAATTGGGGCTATATTTTGTAGAAGTCATGTCATGAATGTGTGGACACACACTTTGAGTTGATCCAAAGCTTTTTTTCTGGAGCATACACAAATAAGCATCTTATTAACACATTAGCTATTATTGGCAAATGCTCAAGTGTCTTACAATCAGTGAGAGCATTATAGCAAATGTTGTAGGCCAACTTGTGGAGAAGAACTCACTGGAAGTTTGGATGCATAATTTTTGTGGCCCAAATCCAATAACCAAGTGTGTACCTTCAGTTCCTTTTTTTATTTGAATTAATGGAGTATTCTTGGCACAGGAGTGACATCCTTGCTTCCTCGGGAAGCAGTGGGGCCAAGTACTGTGTTCTGTTTCATAAGACTAATCTTTGTCAGATTCAAATTATGTAAAAGTCTATTTTTGTGGACAAAACATCCGTTACTCATTTATACACTGGCAAACTGCACTCAAATGCGCAATCCCTGTGGTCGTAGCTGAGAGACAGCTTTTTTTTTCTTTGTTAGAGAGAGAAGCTTCAAATTAATATTGGTAATTTATACTAAGGTTTTGATTTCAAATGTCTGTGACATGCTAAATTTCATTTCCTTTCCCTCCATGTAGCTGTTATGGAACTAGGTGTTCCATGTTTCAATTATTCATAAAGTTATGACGATAAGGGAGCCTATCCATGATTTTATGATATTTTTGTGACAGTCATTAAGTGAATCACCACAGTTGTTAAGTGAATCTGGTCGTTCAGCAAACCAATGATTCACTAGGGCGTGGTTTTGCCAAAAACCATAAATAAATGCTGGTTTTCAGCAAAACCATTGTAAAATACAATCACACGAATGTGGGAGGCTGTGAATGGCTGTAAATGCAGCCTGTTTGCCAAACACCCAAAGTGCCATCAAATGACCACATGACTGAATTCAGGTTGTAAATACCCCCCAGGTAGATCTTTCCGAACTTTGAGCGGTCGCTAAGTGACTGGTCATAAGTCAATGACTATTCAGGCTATTTTTGTGAAATGTTGATTCTTTTTTAAAGAATATTCTTGTCTGTGAAATTTTGAAAGCTCCCCCCTGGGCAGAGGGTTTCTTCTTTCAAGCAGATCAGCATCACCTTGTGGTCTGATCAAAATACTGCATTTTCTTTGGGATTTTCTTCTTTCTTAAGCATTTTGTATTAATCTGTTGTATTACTATGATCTGGACAGTTCTGAAATTATTGTCTTTCATATTGAATGTCTGCACTCTATTGCTTACAGGCAAAAAGGATACAGTATTTTATTTTATTTTTTAAAAAAAGTTTGATCTCATTTGTTTCCTATGAGATTGATTTATTTATTCTCCGAATTAGGAGAAGCACTATCAATATTATATCAATGTTAGCATATTAAGCTTTTAGTCACCTGAAAAGCAGAAGAAAGTATGAGAACCCAGTTTCTTTTACAGATAGTTCTCAAGATACAACTGATCACTTAATGGCCATTTGAGGTTACAACAGGCCTCCCAAAAGCTACATGTAACCCTCTTTCAAAGTTATGGTGGCTGCAGTGCTTCTATGGTCATTTGCCCTTATGACCAACTACAGGAACACTGCAGTTCCCCCCACCTCTCCCTCCCCCATCCTGTCCCACTGGGACCCCACAATGCTTGGGCCTGCTCTCCATGCCTTCTGGAAGCAGCTGCTATTTCAGCACTCCAACAATCCCTTGTGGATTGTGGAAATGACAACTGCTTTTGGAGCTTTGGGGAAACCAGCCGCTTGCATGGAAAGGCAGCAGCTGCAGAATGAGTTTTCCAAAACCTTTCCCTTGTTTAACCCCCTCCCTCCCCCTGGAAACCCACATTTCTTCAATAAACAAAACAAAAAAGCTGGGAGGTGCAGACTTGTTGATTCTCCCCCTCCCCCCAAATTAGGTGCTGAAACTAGACTCTCTGCCCTCCAATCTGGATCCCTTTTAAAAAGCTCATTTGCTAAATTTACTACATGCCTGAAAAAAAGGGTGACAACATCTCTAAGATTTTAAGAATTAGTAAGAAGAAGAAAGTCCTCTTGAGAATTCCTTCTGGATGAGGCAAAATCCACATACACGCTCAGGTTATTCCAAGGTACAGCATCATTCCCAATTCTAAATGCACAGTACTCTGTATCTCTTGACAACAAATTGGCCTCCGTGGAGATTATTTCCAGTTGCCTTATGGGAGCTACTTCAGGCATGATGATGATGGCCATGCATGGAAATTTTTTCAGTCCTTTATGGCTTTGCCAAAAGCTTGGGACCCTATTCATCAGGCCTGTGGAAGGAGAAGCCACTCAAACTGTAGGCCAGGGCTTTTCAATCAGTGGTACGGGTACCACCTGTGGTACATTGGCACCTGGCAGGCGGTACGTGACCACCCTAGAAAAGTGGTCGTGGGGGAGGGGAATGAGCTGAACCGGTGGCAGCACCACACAAGCCTGAGCGAGAGATGGCTGGAGCTGCAGGGCTGTCAGGGCTCAGCAGAAGCGCCAGGATCAGTGCCACTTTCCAGTTGATTGGCACTTCTTTGGGGCTGTAAGGGCTCAGTGGAAGCGCCAGGATCAGCGCCAGGCTCCAGCTGGAGCTCGGCACTGATCCTGGTGCTTCTGCTGAGCCCAGAAGAAGCGCCGATCAGCTGGAATGTTGCAGCATCTCCAGGGTCTTGTGATTTACATTCAGATGCTTGGCAACTGGTTCATATTTATGATGGTCACAGTTTCCCAGAGTCATGTGAAGTGACCAAAACCTGCTGCAACTACCCAGTAGATGGGGGGAATAAAAACCAAACACCCACCCCACCCCACCCCCGCTGCCAATCCTCGACAGAAATGCTCACAACAATGAAAACCTTGGACCAGGAGGAAGAGTGCCACCGGGCGCTGTCTTGCTCGACTGTGGCTTGGGGGGCACTTTTTTCAGTGCCATTGTAACTTCGAACAGTCACTAAGCGAACTGTTGTAAGTCAAGGACTACCAGTACTTTATCACTTTTTTTTGGTCATCAAGTTTTTGACATCTTGCTAGGCGACTGGTGGTACTCGGATGTTGCCATATCCTAAAAGTGGTACAATGGGTGAAAAGGTTGAAAAGCCCTGCCCTAGGCGACATGCTCTTTATCCTTTTGGAGACAAAGTTAATATGCACATCTGCTTTCGTAATAAGACATGCAGTGGTGAAACAGCGTTTTGTTGGAACAACATGATGGGAAAATGTCTGGATTCAGGATCCCATAACTATTTATTCCATTGAGAAATGTAAAGGAGAGATTTGAGCATTTTTGTCTCCATATTTCTTTGAAGCTCACTTACTAAGAAGGATGACAATTATCATGCAAACACAAAATAATGGGGTATATATCATTCTATGCCATATCATAGAAGAAATGTGGAGATGTATTTTGGAATAGCCAAAATTGTGTCGTATGAGATGCATCCTTGTTTGAGGTTCTCTCTGAGCTTGGTTGTTTTCTTGCAGATGTTTCAATACCCAAACTGTAACCTTATCAGCACTGATGATGTTATCTAGTTTGGCTAATGAAACATCCGCAACCCTGAGCTACCCTTTATCGGCATCCTTGTTTCCTGTTTTATTTCCCTACGATTTGGTTTTTGTCAGCAAAGAAGTGCCAGCAGTGATAGATGCTAGTGATATCAACAGGCTCTTCTTGACCCCAAACCATCGGGGTGGGTGTCTTCCGTGATGTTAACAACACTTTTTCCTATTTGTTTTACAGTAACGCTAATCTGACACCTAGATATGGGGAAAACAGCTTTTTTTTACCCAGAACTTGCTGTAGCAAGTTTTCATATATTGTTTCTTATGCTAATCTGTTCTCTGAAAGAAAGGCTATTGAATATGTATTTTCTTCTTCCTTGACTGGGCTACTTCTAACTATTCCCCCCCCCCTCCAACCGGAACTTAAAATAAGGAGCTGAATTTCTTAGATTTCAGCTGATGTCACCCACTAGATTATTTTTCAGAACAGCACTGGACTGTTTCTTTTGTGTTACGCAGCATAGTCATTCAAATGTAGAAGACAAGGTGAAAAAAGAATGATACGAACAAGTGCACAGGTTGTAATTTCATATGCATGCTGTGGTGCTTGTATAAGCTGTCAGTAAAATAATTTTCAGAAGTGAGAATAAAATATACGCTTCATACCACAGGTTTAAATTTAGAAACTATCTGTCTAATGCATTGTTTCTTTTATGTCTGAGCCTTTCTTGTTCTATGGTTTGAGAACATTTTTTTATAAGGAGTATGTTTCTTAGTCAACATGGATTTTACATTTGCATTTAAAACTGATTTAAACTTGGTGTCCAACATTTTTATTTGATAACACTGTTGCTTCCTTTTGTTTTACAATCAAGGTAGTTGAGGATTTGTTTGGTTTAATCTGGCCCGGAGCATCTGCCACTGTTGAATAGGTTTGAATGCTGCTCGGCAAGAGCCAAGAAGTGAAATAAAAAGGTCTTTGTCCTAAATTACAGTTCATTATTATCAGTCAATTGGTTTTAGCCCAGCAAATATGATGAGTTTATGATGGACAGTATTATTCCAATCTATTAATTTGGGAGAGCTTGACTTCATCTTTTTAGCTGAAACAAATTGCAGTCAGGAGTTGTGTCTCACAATATAGACAGCCATATAAATCTTCTAAAAAAAGAAAGAAATAGCAGTAGAATGGAAAGAGGTATAAAAATCGGTATAAAATTACATCTATGAAACATGTGTTTAAAACAGAAGATGAAACACGAAACAAGCTACCAAGAAAATCAGTGATTAAACAAGTAAAGCAATAGCAGCATCACTTGGGCATTAAAAGAGAAGCAGGGTTTTTTTTCCTCATAGAACAGCCAGAATGGAGTTCCAGCACCTTTTTTGGATGGAACCTTGTAGGGTAGGCAAGGCGGGTTGTATGACATGTGTGAGTTCCAGCACCTTTTTTTTTTTTTTTTTTACAAAAAAAAGCACCGAAAGAGAGAATCAACAGGTTTCACCTGGCTCCTTCATCACATTAAAAATAGGCTTGAATCCAACAGTTGGGGCAAAAGACCATATCTTCTTCCTAACTGCAACGATATATGCAAGGAGATCTCTGACTACACTTTATAAGGTGGTTAGTACTTTCAGATGCATTTATGGAATGGCAGATTTGTTTTATTGCAGGCATGAACAGAGCTAAGTTTTGATTTGCTAAATTTTTTGCTCTAGTTTGGAATTTAAAGTACTATTGTGTCTAAAAAGAATTAAATCATTTGAGCTATATAATTTCAAATATGTCAACTGAGAAAGATTACAAGCTATCTGTTTGCGCTATAAAAACCAGACTCTAATAATAAAGTTCTCCCTGAAACATCTGAATTGCATTGAGAGAATACATTAAATTTTACTGATCTTGAATAATCTTAAAATTTTAGTTTGGAGATGGGGAAGAAATCCTATATATAGTTACTCCCACTGAAGAGATTGTAGAACACTTCAGCTTTTCCTCACAAGACCTGGTACAGTTGATGAAAGAATTCCGATACGGATCTACTATAAGCAACTTCAGTGCTTTATCTCATGAGTAGAATCATTGTGGACAATTTAGCTCACCTTGATTCTACTTGACCCTTGCCCTAATTTGTTGAACTATAAATGTGGTTTGCAATCACAGTAGTTGGGTTCATACATTGCCTTAGTCACAAGCAAGCAAGGGACATTAAGTTTAGAGTGATTTCATCACTTTGATGAAAGCATCATAATCCTGCAGATGCCTCTGGCTCAAACACTGTAAGTGAGAAATTATAATGCACCAAACCTGAAAAAGAAGATAAATTGTGATCCCAGTCTGCTTCTGCAGTATGAGGGCCTCCATCTCAGAAAGAATTTTTTATACTGGCTAAAAGGAATACTGATTATTTCAACAGATTGTGGGTATAGGAGAGACTGTGTATAAATTACACACCTTTTCTTTTAAATGAACAGTAAATCACCTAGGTCAGTGGTTCTCAACCTTTTTAATGCCGCGACCCCCAACCGGTCGTAAGTCGAGGACTACCCAACCGGTCATAAGTCGAGGACTTTCCCTGCCCAGGAGCGTTACGCATGCGTGGTGCTGCCCCCTGCGCCGGCCGAGGCGTAGCTGGCAAGCGGCAGAGACGGAGCAGGCCGACCACTGGCTGAGCCACCAGCTGGCCCAGCTCAAGGGAGGTAAGGCACCCACCGGGCCCCACACGCGCCAGCAACCCTCCCTGCACCCGTCGGCCTCCCACCTCCCACCCCTGGCCCTCTTTTACTTACATTTTTAGTAGTTGCTCAGCAGGGAGGGGTGGAAACTTCCAGACAGCTCGCCTTCGCTGCAGACAACTTGCAGCACCGTTTGCAGTATGGGACTTTTGGCGGGCTCAGCAGGACAGAGACAGCCTGGACAATTCCTATTGGCTTTTGAAAGCCAATAGAATTAGACTCTATTCAAGAGAGTCTATTCTATTGGCTTTCAAAAGCCAATAGAATAAAAGGGAATAGCACAGTTAAGGAAAAGGGGGAAAAATGGTGGACTGCGTTGTTTGGCGACCCCCATGAAATGGTCGTTCGACCCCAAATGGGGTCGCGACCCACAGGTTGAGAACCACTGACCTAGGTCATATAATTCTGAGAAATCTGCAGATTATTGAGAGTGGCTGAGTCTTATCAGAAAAATACCATGAATTAGCCAAATCTATTATGAGGATTGTTATACATAAGATTCTGAATATTTTACTTGATTCACAGATGGTATTAATATGGCCACATTAACATGGAATGTGAATTGGATGGAACTGATATGGTAGACACAGATATTAAATGACTCAGCATTTTAGTTGATGACTTCTTAGGCAATTGTTCCTAATGATAATTTGGAAGTAGTTCTTCCAGGGTCAGTCCTGGGGTATTGTTGATATAGCCCATCTGTTGTGTCTGTTTTCCTTTTCTTCTATTTCCATTAATCTTGCCAAACATAGTTAATTTTTCTAATTCAGTTTTTCTTAAAGTGTGGTTCCAGGACCCCTAGGAATCCTCAAACATCCTCTCAGAGGTCCGTGAAATCAAAATTATTTTCCAGCCTATGTTAAAAATATACAATATTAAAATCCCATCAAACAATTGTATGAGGTAGTAGCAGTAGCAACTTACGCATCAATTTTTAATGCAGTACATTTGATAAATGTAATCCGTGCAAACAAAAGCAGCTCTTTTGGGGTTGTCCATAATTTTTAAAAGTGGAAAGGGGTCCTGAGGATAAAAGACTTAAAAAAAGCTATTCTAGCCTCTTATCTACTTCCATCTCATGCCCAAACTATTTCAGTTTTTACTTGCTGTTCGTGGTTCAAGGTAACAATCAGTTTTTATTTGGTCTAGGATTGATTGATTCACCTTGTAGTCCACAGCATACTGAATGAGCATATATTAATCAGTAATCTGAAGGCATTTACCTTTTTTCTGGTACTCTTTCCAAAATGTTCAGCTGTCATAACCACTGGAAA
Source organism: Crotalus tigris (assembly GCF_016545835.1). Classification (NCBI taxonomy): domain Eukaryota; kingdom Metazoa; phylum Chordata; class Lepidosauria; order Squamata; family Viperidae; genus Crotalus; species Crotalus tigris. Next base: position 294,786 of record NW_024096660.1, read on the forward strand.
GACTATTGTTTTAACTTTTCTGATCTTTGTTGTCATAGAAATATCTTCATCTTTCATTATCTTGTCTAAGTGTGTCATGGCCTTCCTTCATGGGACTAATCTCCTGTTTACTCAGTCAGCCAATTATGTTGATAAACAAGGATTAGGGTAAGAAATGTCACAGTTGATTTTATATTTATTGGGCTGATAAATAAATGTACCGTAGTTAAAAATCTTGCTGCCACTACCTAGAACTAAGGAGAAACTTCCTGACAGTTAGAACAATTAATCAGTGGAACAACCTGCCTCCAGAAGCTGTGAATGCTCCAACACTGGAGGTTTTTAAGAAGAGACTGGACAGCCATTTGTTCGAAATGGTATAGGGTTTCCTGCCTGAGCAGGCGGTTGGACTAGAAGACCTCCAAGGTCCCTTCTAACTCTATTATCATCATTATCATCATCATTATCTCAAAATGTTAACTTTCATATAAGAATTCTAGTTTTCTATTCTTTTCTCTTTTTCTAATAGTATATTATCTTAGGCCATCTCTTAAAGGAGCAGTTAATTATGACAATTGTAGCTTTTTATTTAACAATTATTTTTATTTGGCAACATAATTTGTGAACAGACAGCATACAATTCGAATTGTTTGTCTTTAAATCAAAATCACTCTGTTCTTGGTTACAGAATTATTATTTACTTTATTACAAGGGCCACAGATTTTTTCCTTTTTTTCCTTTTGCATATATTATTAACCTCTTTGTTTTCCTCTGAAGGGGTTTGCGGGGGCTGGGGAGTGGCAGGTAACAGATTTGTATATGGATCTTGTCATCATAAACACTCCCGACGTATGTGACTAAACTTTGCTCATGTTCTGGAAGTGAAGATGTTAACTCTGGCAGAAGTGCATCTTGGCAATTTTATCTAGTGACTCATACTTACACCCATGTCTTAAAAGTTTACATAATAATAATAATAATAATAATAATAATAGTAATAATAGTAATAATAATAAAAAAGTTGGAAGGGACCTTGGAGGTCATCGAGTCCAACCCCCTGCTCAGGCAGGAACCCTACATCATTTCGGACAAATGGCTGTCCAGTCTCTTCTTAAAAACTGCCAGTGTTGGAGCATTCACCGCTTCTGGAGGCAGGTTGTTCCATTGGTTAATTGTTCTAACTGTCAGGAAGTTTCTCCTTAGTTCTAAGTTGGTTCTCTCCTTGATCAGTTAAAAGATTCAACTGCTTTCTTTGAGAATTAATTCAAATGGTTTCTAATAGGGAATAGAATACTTGAGCAAATATAGTTGCTTATATTTCAGAGAACTATTGTTCTACAGCAGTGGTTCTCAACCTTCCTAATGCCGCAACCCTTTAATACAGTTCCTCATGTTGTGGTGACCCAACCCCCCCTCCAGCTGGCTGGGGAGGGGGGCAGGAAGGCCGCTCCGCTGGCTCTGCCCAGCCTGGTTGGAGAAGCGCCATTTCTCTCCCTCTTTCTCTCTCTCTTTCCTCTCTCTCTTTCTCTCTTTCCTCTCTTTCTCTTTCTCTCTTCTCTCAATTTCCTCTTTCTCTTTTCTCCGTCTTTCTCTTTCTCTCTTTCCCTGTTTCACTCTTTCCTCTCTCTTTCTCTTTCCTCTTTCTCTCCTTCCTCTCTTTCTCTTTCCTCTCTCTTTCCTCTCTCTTCTCTTTCTCTCTCTTTCCTCTCTCTCTTCTCTCTATCCCTCTTTCTTCTCTCTTTCCCTCTTTCCTCTTTTTCTCTTTCCTCTCCCTGTTTCTCTCTTTCTCTCTCTGTTTCTTCTTTTCCTCTTTCTCTCTTTCCTCTCTCTTTCTCTTTTGTTTCCTCTCTTTCCTCTCTCTTTCTCTTACCTCTCTCTCTTTCTCTCTTTCTCTGTTTCCTCCCTTTCTTTTTCTCTGTTTCTTCTGTCTTTTCCTCTGTTTCTCTCTTCCTCTCTCATGGCAGCATCATTGGGGGTCCCCGCCACCCCCAGCCTGGCCTCTGCTGCATCCTCAGCCGAACAGGCGGGGAGGGGGACCAGGACGGGAGGCAGTGGCTCCGGCAGTGGCAACTGTTGCATCGTTGGGGGTCCCTGCCACCCCAGGCCTGGCCGCCGCCCCCGCCAGCTCCTCTGCCAGCCTGGCTGCTTCCCCCCAGGCACCCCTTTTCCCCCGGTGCCAGCCTGAGCCGCCTTGGGGGCAGCAAGAGGAAGGAGAGGAGAAGGGCGAGAAAACCGCTACCGCTGCCCCAACTGGGACTCCGCACTGCCCGGCCTCACCCTCCGCCCATCCAATGGAGCCTTGGTGGGGGCTGGTGCCGTGTGGCCTGCCAGCCCAGCTGCTCCCCCCAGGCACCCCTTTTGCCCCAGCGCCTGCCCGAGCCGCCTTGGGGGCAGCAGGAGGAAGAAGAGGATGGCAAGGAAGCTGCCGTCAGCACTGGGCCCCAGAAGCGGCTCTCCTTCTTCCTTCCCAGCAGCCTGGACTCTGGCGCGCCTTCCTGCCCAGCGAGTCCAATGGCTGGGCTGGCTGGGGATCGCAGGAGCTGGTCTCCCTTGGGCTGCAGCTTGCAGGAGGGCTGGCCCGCTCAGCGGAGCCTCCAGCGGGCCGCTCCCAGCAGGGATTCCGGGGCTTTCCCGGGTGGCTCCAAGGCCATGAGGCCCTGGCCACGCTTCTCCCAAGGGGTAGGGCACCCGGGCGCAGGGCCAATCAGGAGCCCTGCAGGAAGTAAGTCTGCCTGAGAGAGAGTGAGAAGGGAAGCGAAAGTGCCCCCCCTCTGCAAATGGCGGAGGAGACCGTGCGGAGATGGATGCGGAGCGGTGTCTCGGTTCCTAAGACCATCGGAAATATGTGTTTTCTGATGGTCTTAGGCAACCCCCTGTGAAAGGATCATTTGACCCCCAAAAGGGTCGCGACCCACAGGTTGAGAACCGCTGGTCTAAAAGGTTCGCCATCACTGGTATAGTATATGCCAGTTTGATCTAGTGGTTAAGACACTAGGCTAGAAAGCAAGTGACTGTGAGTTCAAGTCCTGCCTTAGACATGAAAGCCTGCTAGGTGACTTGGGTTAGTTGCTCTGTCTCTCAGCCCAACCCATCTCACAGGGTTGCTGTTGTGTGGAAAATAGGAGGAGGAAGATATTTTGGATATGTTTGCTATCTTGAGCTATGTAAAAATAATAAAGGCAGTAAAAGTAAGCAAATGAATATATCTGTATAGACACAGAGGCAAGTAGAAAATTCCACCTCCACCCTGTTATATACTGGCCTCTATTTTAGCTCATTTTCTGTTCTTTCTAATGCTGCATTTATTGTTTTAATATTTTATTTATTAGATTTTTATCCTGCCTTTATTACTTTTATAAGTAACTCAAGGAGGCATATATACACTCAAGGAGGCATACACACACACACACACACACACACACACACACACATCCTCCTTTTTTTCTTACAACAATCCTGTGAGGTGGGTTCAGCTGAGATATTATCGTTTTATCATGTTGTAAGAGTTGCTCAATAGTGAGATGAATGGCTTATAATTTGAATGGCAGATTGGTCAAATGCTGCTGGAACCTTATGTCGCTAATGAAGGAATCTGAACTTACAACAAGAGGTGTCATGAATTCCAGTCCAACATTTGCAATGAGCACCATAAACAAGTCAGAGCGGGCACACTGGATATTTTCTGTCCTTGCGTGGCTTGTTAGAAGAAATTCTTGAATTAACTCCAAATTCTTTAATTAACTTCCTTTATTATTGGGGTTATTTGCAAATCTTATAAAATGAATAAATCTAATCCTGGTAAGAATTCTCCGTCCCAATAGTTTCAACAGCTACGTTTCACAGGACTTTCTTTCTTTCCCTTCTCCGTTCTTCTCCTCTTCCTTTTCCTCCCCCTCCCCCTCCTCCCTCCTCCCTTCTTCTCTTCCTTCTCCTCCTCCCCCTCCCTCCTCCCTTCTCTTCCTTCTCCCCCTCTCTTCCCTCCTTCTCCTCCTCCCTCCTCCCTCCTTCCTCCTCCCTTCTTCTCCTCTTCCTTCTCCTTCTCCTTCTCCCCCCTCTCCCCTCCCTCCTTCTCCTTCTCCCTCCTCCCTCCTCCCAAACTACCAGGGTATGGTGACTAAGAAATTGGCTAACAGTTCCTCGTCTTACTTAGGCCATTGACTCAGCAGCACTGGGTACTCAATTGAGCCCTCCTGTTTTCCTACTTCATCCTCTTTTCCAAGCCTGCCATTTGTCACTAATTGGAGTTGCAGCTATTTGGGATGGGTCATTTATTATTATTATTATTTTCAGAGAGTGAGATACCCTATCGCTTGCTTACTTACTTTTCCGATGGCTGACTCATTAGGTTTTTTAAAAACAACAACAACAACAACAACGTGAAACAATTGCTTTGTTTATTTGTAGCATTGTGAGAGGAGGTGTGGGGCACATGCAAGCTTGAATCTGCATTGCAGTTTATTTATGTCAGGTTAAACTGTAATTTAGCAGGATATCTATATATGGGGCTGCCACAGAGTGCCATTAAAATTGGACTGGAGGGGGAGTGGTTAGTACAAGGCTTAGTGTTAAGATTAAGTAAAACTCCCTGGGATGCAGGTTGGTTAATGACTATTTAATTCATTATATTTCAGAGTCAAGGTACAGTGTGTTTTTTGTATGTAAGAGTTTAAACATTGTCAGTGTCTTCTTTTTCTGGTACTGCTGTTGGGAGGATCCTCTACAGCAGTGGTTCTCAATCTTCTTATACCGGCGACCCCGGTGATGAGGTGGCGCGCATGCGCGCTGGCGCCCCCTGCGTGGTGCGCATGCGCGGCACCGCCCCCTGTGCGGTGCGCATGTGCGGCACCCCCCCTGCCGCGCGCATGCGTGGCACCGCCCTCTGCGCAGCGCGCATGCGCGGCGCTGCCCCATGCACTGCTCCCTGCGTGGCACGCGTGCATGGCGCCGCCCCATGCGCCGGCTGAGGAAAAAAATGGCGGATCGCGTTGTTTGGCGATCCCCGTGAAATGGTTGTTCGACCCCAAATGGGGTCGCGACCCACAGGTTGAAAACCGCTGCTCTACAGCAGCTACAAAAGTGGACAAGGAGCAATCTTTGTTTAACTTTCCTTTTGTCTAAAATCAAAGTTGTGAATACAGTCTATCTACTGGTCTTTTGTAAACCTAAATTCACAAGATTTTGTAGTTTTTAATATTTGTTCATTAAATTTTATTACATCACATTCAGTGTGTAAATAAATAAATGTATGTATGTATGGCTGTAATCTCTGCGTGAAACAGAATGTTTAGATGCTTAGAACAATATTAACTATTTGTGCCACCTGCCCCCAAACTGTGATCACAAATATAAACTGAGAAAGAAAGTTGGAGCAGTACAATTATTTCTGAATACAGAGAGAATCCAAATCCTTTTCCTGTGTATGTGTGTTTGTACACTATGAAATTTTATGAACCTTCTGTCTGTTTTCAAATGCTGTGCTGTGGATATTTCCATACAGAGTGGATATTTAAAAAATTGCTCTATCAGATAAGACAAGACAAGACTGACCCATTGATTAAAAGCGAATACCCTGTGGTTGATCATTAAAGGGTTGTTTTTTTTTAAAAAAATGGTGAAATTCTTAGGAAATCTACAAGTGATGTAGAAACCGCTGTGTGTCATAAGAACTTTTAGCAAGGAGGAGATTTTGCTTCAAGATATGCATATTTTGTCTGGATGCTAAGAATCTCTCTCATATTTCAGGCTGATGAGTATTTCAATTTCTCCCTGGAGTTCAGATTTCTGTGTATGATTACAACATTGAAATATTTGTCTCTCCTTGTCTCTACAAGCTATAACCAGGAAGAATTTTTCTGCTATTGTTATCACACTGGTTAAAAATATATATAGGGTTTTCTTTCTTTCTTTCTTTCTTTCTTTCTTTCTTTCTTTCTTTCTTTCTTTCTTTCTTTTATGGATTAAATAATTAGTGGATTTTGGTGATATAAAATTGCTCTAAAGAATAGGAGTAGATAGTAGTTACTTTGGCTAGTCTTGATACGTTGGTATGTAAAAAGAACCTGCATGTATAAGTGGCGTATGATCTGCCATATGCTCTGGTTTCTCTTCAAATTGTTTAGATATTTTGTTTTTTACTAAACAAATTGACATGCCATAGTTTTTTCAATATGAATGTCAGTGAACAATCAAAAGTGAGAATTTTTGGTATTGCCTTTCCAGCACATTTGAAGGTAAAATGATTATCTCTCAAATCTTATGTTCTCACAGCGTAGCTTACATCATTTGAATAAATGAGAATTGATAGCAGTTGATTGTGCTGGACAAGAGCTAAGTATATAAGACTTACTCAAATTTACATTCAACTTTCAATCCTACTGCAAAGCCTTGGTGTAGTCAGTAACTAGATGCACATAATGCTCAGCTGAAAAAAACCCAAGCTGATATGGCTTATTTGAAGCAAAGAAATTCCCTGGAAAAGTTCACGGCCTAACATTCCAGGGAATTTCTTTGCTTCAAATATTTGATATTGTTATTATTCTCTGTGCACTGGACAGAGTCTAGTTTACCTTCCCCTTTTTATTCCCTGCCTTCTCTCTGCCTTTATGTACCTGGAGTTCCAACTTCATGGCTGCCAATTCTTATTCCATGCTCTTCAAAGCCGCTTCAGCTGTAATACTACCTTCTCTTGGTAAGCCAATCACAACAGGAAATTTTACTTAATTAAAAACACATCTTTTGAACAATCAAGAAATAAGTCAACAATCACAATATATTGACTATTATCTGAATGCACATTCAAATAATTTAAAGAAAATTAATTTTATTTTGGTGCCTACATACTGCACACCATCTGCAATATCCTTTTGGACCGCTAAGGCCCATACATCACAAGCACTGGTCTAAATCATAGGTAATATGATATGCCTTACAAATGAAAGTCTGAAAGTCTTACATAAGCAAGACTCCACTATAGGCAAGACCAAATCACAAAAGCAGAGGGAAGATTTTGGATGGTTTTATGAAATATTTCAGATATTCTGGTTTGGTATTGGTATTCTGTATTGGTAGTGGAAATAACTTCTTTAGGAAAAAAACATTGAATAGATTTAATAAGTTCATAGAGGAGGTAGAGAAGATCACAAGTCCACCAAGAGAACTAAGAAAGACCAGCAAAATAACAAATAAAAGAGCTGTGGTGACATAGTGGTTAGAATCCAGTATTGCACGCTAACTCTGCTCACATTCCCAGGAATTCAGTTCCCTCAATTCCCACCGGCTCAAGATTGACTCAGTCTTCCATCCTTCTGAGATCGGTAAAATGAGGACCCAGATTGGGAGCAATATGCTGACTCTTAAACCGCTTAGAGAGGGCTCTAAAGCACTGAGAAGTAGTATATAAATCTAAGTGCTATTGCTAAAACATTTGCTGATTCACCATGGCATTGTAACTGCCACATAAGCTTAACAACACTGCGAAAGTCATGAAAACAAGTCTGGTCATGTGGTAACCATCATGACTTACAACCATAATTGCCATGCTCAGTTAAGGTCATAAGTTGATACTGATCATTGCAAAGTTGTCCAAATGTCTTTGTAATAAGTCAAATTGGTTTTTGAAATATAGTAGTACTACAATTGTGTGTTTTCTCAGACATTTCTCATGTTAGTTGTTGTGTTGTCCCTGTGATCAGGAGCCCAGAAAAGTTTGGAAAAAGGCTCAGAGCAATAAAGTGTGAGATATTGAATCCAGAAGAAATCCTCCACGCCCTTTTTGTGCCTTCCCAACCTGTTACCTTACTACCGGTATTAGTTATCCAACCCGTGATGTAGGAGTCTAGGCTTCAAAAAGGGTCATGGGTTCCTTAAGTCCAGATTCTGCAGCAAGCAGTAATTGAGCTAAGGAGTCATGTGTTCTTTCTTAGGCAGTTGAATACATTTTGGTATGTTCTGGAACAACTTACATTGATAGTAAACTCTCCAAGGTTCTGATAAGGTTCCAACCTGCCTCTAATGCTCATTATAATAACATATATTGATATGGCTACATTAAGGTTCAATTCAAATACAAGATTTATTTATTTATTTATTAATAACATTTATATGCCGCCCAATCCCTAGGGACTCAAGGTGGCGTACAAAATTAAAACAATAAATATAACAATAAAAATGAGTGCATTCATACAGCATGTCCCAATCGTATCCTGCCCCCCCCCCCGGGGACATCAACCCCAGGCCTGCTGGAAAAGGAGAGTTTTAATGGCTTTCTTGAAGGCCGGCAAGGTGGGATAACCAACTATGAAAAGCTGAACTCCAATATCCTCACCTGAGCTGTAACATTTTGTCTAGTAGAGTCCTAATGGAAGACATTGTTGGGTTTTATGTTAAGAATTGCTTTATTCTAGATCTAATCCCACGGAATATCAGTTGTACACCTTTTTCTTGCTGCATTTTTGGCATATTTGGTCGCAACATAGTTTGATTCAACATAATGTACAAAGTGCCTTTTTGTTGAATTTTCTTTAAGAACGGGGCACTGCCTACTAGGTGCCCCATTCTTAAAAGTAAATCCAATAAGTGGCATGCCAGTGTAGGAAGCCACTGGTTGCGGCTATCTGACTTCATTTTAAATTAAACAAGATGAAGCTAGAGATTTGCCTAACAGAAAGCAAAAACATGACCTTGGCAAAGAGACTTTGTGATAAAGACAGAGTTCTGCTGTCTGTGCTATCTGATTTGTGCTTGTATATTTTATTATATAAACAGTGCATCTAAAGGTCAAATCATTTATGATGTCTTTCTAAGATTGCACTTAAAGAAGTCCTGGGTAAGACACAACAACAACAGCAAAATATGTTCTGACAGTTTTTAAAAAATACAAGTTTTTAGAAAGAATAGCTTTTAATTGAATCAATACATATTCCTTAATCATGTCAAATAGTTTGTACCTTTTTCCTCCCATCAAGGTTTTATTAAAGTGAACAAGAAAGAGCTTTTGGAAAGATTGATTTAGGATGCAACATTGTTCATTATTGAATAGGTAGGGAGATTTCTGAAGTCCAATAATCACTCTCTTTCATATAAACTCAGGTGGTAAATGCCAGGGAACATGGAGCAAACAGTGGCTACTGAGAAATAAAACAGGAAATATTGGGAATCGCAACAAGCCTGTTTTGTTTTTCAAAACAAAAATATCCCAAAAGAAAAAAAAATAATGTGAATCCCCCATATATCAAAACTACTTGGAACGGGATGAGTATAGTGTAGCTACGAGAATTTGAGGGCCTATTAAGATGGAATCAAAACAGGATGGAGTTGAAATGGAAATTAGTGGAAGAGGCCTTATTTTTCTGACTGTAGTCTTGAATGGAAACACGTCACATTGCAGCATTTTGTTTTACAACACTACTGGTTCAAATAAAACTTAGATCTATTCTTGGACTTTCCTCTTCCGTTCTGTCAGCAAACTGGCAATTTTGGCAAGAGGATCAGAACAGTTGGCCGATTCAGTGGTCAAGGCCAAAATAGACTAAGTATCAATATATCATTGTTCAAAATATCTTGGGACAACACACATCAAAACAATTTAGCTAGAATATGTGAACTGCAGGTGACTCTTTACAGAACAAATATAGGGATGTTCACTTGAACTTCTCTATTGCCTAATTTGGGCTTTGCAGTATTGTTTATAACTGGCTATTTGGGATTTTGCTTGCTGATCTAGTCCTTTGTCTCTCTGTGTGAGGAATTTGATGTACAGTATCTAGTATTCTAACAGATGGAGACAATAAATGTAATTGGCATTAAAAAAAGAGGAAAGGAATAGAAAAAAATTGAATCTAGGCAACTCAAACTCTGCCACCTAAATAAATTATGCCAAGTGATCAGATCTGCATGGGTATTCTTATTTTGCATAATTTATATCAGTTTTGCTAATAATGTTGAGTAACCAAAATATAGAAGCCTGAGGGGGCAACTAAAAAGAAGCATATCACAATGAAACAATGAAATTTGGTTATACATATTTTCCAGGATTTCGGTTAGTCTAGTTGTGGCCCCTTTTTGGGTGCATGACATGTATGTGGTTCACCAGATTTGCCATGTTGTTTATTGTTGTATGTTTTATTTTTTGCTTGCATTTTGCTTTTTTGTTTTGTTTTTTATGCTGTGAACCACTCAGTGTCGATTGGAATTGGGCAGCATTTTAGTTGAATAAATTAACAATGAAATAAATATCAAGAAATAGTTATACCAATATAGATAAAAGTCCCAGTTTTCCATATAAACATTGTAATTACTAAAAAAAAAATGGCAATTCTTCTAGAATGAACCAGAAGTTTATCAACTAAATTTGAGTGCTGTTCCCTAACCTGGAATGAAAATGAGTTAGGAGAAGTGTTTTTAAGTTAATGTGTCAAGCATATGAAAGAATATTTCTATTTCTTCCTGCAAAAAGGAACAGAGATTCCCCTGTGAAGGGTTGTTGCTAAGCCTACCTTTTAACTTTGAGAATGACAAAGCATTATAACAGGTAGGAGTAAATGTTCTACAAGAGGGTGGAAAACTTTCCTCTCAGCCTCAAAGCAGACCTGCTCTACAGATAGGTGAAGCCTTATTAAGATCTTCTTGGATATCAACAGGATAAGATAGCGGGCTTAGGCTCCTGTGGAAATCTGGGGATGTTAGTCTTCCGTGAGCACACAGAACTGTCCTGCAGGACCATAGAGGGTTGTGTGTTCTGAAACAATACAATTTTAAGCCAATATTTCAAGCGGCAAGGTCATGTGTGAGTCACTAGAGGAATTAGGCCAGGTTCTAGTTTCAACAAGGTATTTCATACACAGTGGGGCACTTGCAGCAGAGTTCTGAAAAATTTGCATCACGTTGCCCTGATTTCCCAATGCTGCAATAAGGAATAGGTAGTTATAGTATTCATTATTATGAAACTTAAGTAGTTAACTTTCCTAAAAGTTTTGTGGCCCATTCTCCAGCAGGATGGCTGCAGAGTCCACTCGATGGGTTCTATGACAGCCTTCCTGCCCGGCAGACTGGGTAAAAACTTTGGGCACACTCTTCCCTTGGGCGTGACCCCAGTTTTGACTCAGTCTCGAAGCCCGTTAGCAGCTAGAATCTTAGCTCCTGACAAAAGATTTTACAATTAGGCCTAAAGCCCTCTTCTCTCTCTGCCAAATTTACAATCAAATTAAAAGGCTCACAGGGAGTCGTTTTCCTCTCAGCTTTGGCTCGGAGCTCCGAGCAGCTGACAGATCGCCTTTCCTTGAAGGCGTCGCCCAGGAGTGGTGAGAGTATCAAAAAAAAAAAAAAGAAGAAGAACAAACAGCCGAGAGAAGCTGCGAGAGGCAGCGGAGACATTAGGGAGCGTCGGCTGCCTTTGTCTCCCAGATCAGCTGGGGCGCGCAAGACTCAAAGCCCCAGGGCTAATTAGAGCAGCGGCGCCCAGGATTCGGGGGGTTGCCAGCAAACGGCAACTCCTCCATCGTTTGACGGCCGTTTTTATTCAGCCCGCGGCACACCAGATCACCAGGGAAAGCCGCGGTCTGTTCCGGAGGGCTTGTGAGGGGTTTTCTTAGAGCGAAAGAGAGTTTCTAATACCTAGCTTCTGCCGCCCCCAAAGCCTCCTCAGCCAACGGAGCGACCGTTGGAGCCAAATTCGCCATTTTGAACCTTGTGGTTCTCCTTGGCAGTTAGCAGGAAGGTGTGGTCTTCACCTAGACTCCATTTTGGGTGTAATTCTTATAGCCTCCATCTTAGGTGGCTCATATTCTTGGAGTTTTTCCACAAGAAGTGAGGGATAGAGAGAGAGAGGGAGAGATAGAAAGGATTTATAAGCACACCCTGTGGACTGTCTTTACAGCCACATATTGGGGAATACATACTCACAACGCCAGCAAACCATTTGCCTTCTAATCCGGGCCATTACAATCGCCCTTGGTGAAGGAGAGGGAGGAAAATTTGAATTGGTCCACTGTTCTTCAAGGTGACCTTTAGTCACTGCCCCACAGGATCCTTCCTTCCAAAGGGACCTGTCTGTCCGGCCATTGGTTTCTTCGGTGCAGAATAAGCCTTGCAGACCTCATTCATCTGCAACTGACCTGCGTACAATTTACTCCCCACTCCAGGTATTGCCTACTCGGGGTACCTAGCCACAATGGCAGACAATGTCTCGCATTCAGCTATGCAGGGTCCCCAATTGCCCCCCCCCACAACAACAAAAACACAGACCCTCAGAATCTGAGGTGGGGGGGGAAGAAGAAGGCTAAAACAAAGCACCTTAAAGGGGACCATCCAAAACAGCTGAGCGAGAGGCCTCGAGGAGACATTTGGCTCTAGAAAGACAGTTTGCCAGGGCCCAGAAAACCAGTTCCAATGGGACAAGCATGGTTTCCCCTGCCCATTGGCGGCCCCTAATACAGAACCTACTCCCCAGGAAGTTCTCAGAACTTGGTCTCCTCTGGGGGAAACCGAACAGTTGGATTCCTCCCAATCCTCTTCACCTGCCTCCTCGCCAGACCATACTCCAGTTGTAGCTACGTCCATGGACAACGCTCAGGAGGACATATGGTCTGCCCAATTTCAGGCATTCATGCAGGATGCCTTTTCCCAGTTCATGGCATCTAAGGGCCAAGTAGCCTTTCAACCATCCCTTAAGGGACGAAACAAGACTCCGGCTACAAACATTTCTGAAGCTTCCTCTCAAATAGGAGAGGGAGAATCACTAGATCTAGACATGACTGACATGCCCCTTTCGGAGGACGAGGGGACCGCTCCTGAGCAGACGACAAGCTCTGGCCTCTTTGATCCAGCTCTTCTTAAATCACTTTTGATAAAGGCAGTCTCTACGGTCAATTTGACCTCAGTTCAGGAGGAAAATCCTTCCACAAGCAAGGAAGCAAACCCCCTCTTTGCTAAGAAAGTACCACAGGACAAGTACATTCCTTGTCCTGAGGTTTTTCGCACCTCTGTAGAGGAGCAATGGGTTTCCCTAGCAACGCCACCTACACGTAACAGTGTGGAAAGGAAGCTATTCAATGTGTCTCCTTCCTTTTCGGACATGCTAGACGTCCCCACAGTAGATAGCCCCCAGATCTCACTATTTTCAACTTCTGTGATTCCAGGAGACATGGCGGAGGCCTTGAAACCAGAGGAAAAGAAATTTGAGCACTCCCTCCATCGTTCCCACATGGCCGCAGCCTGGGCGGCCAAGGCGGCAACATCATTGTCGTTCTTCGCCAGGGCCTGTATTATGTGGCTTCGCGAGCTACAAACCACTGTACCTCCAGATCAGGTCAGATCTCACCAAACTTTGGCCAAGATACTGGCTGCCTCACAATTTATGGCTGACGCCTCACTTCACGCAACCAAGTATGCAGCAAGATCAATTGCGGCCACAGTAGCCTCTCGCAGATTACTGTGGCTTAAAAATTGGAAGACAGACCTAAAGGCCAAGTGGCGTCTATCCACATCCAAGTACAGTGGGTCACTCTTGTTTGGGTCCATTTTGGATCCACATGTGAGTGAGAGTAGGGACAAAAGGAAAATTCTAGTCCACCCATCAAAGAAATTAGACAGGAGAGGTACTCAGGAATTCCGGAGACAAGGTTTCCATCCAGGCAGCTCCTGGGACTGGAGACAGCCCTTTCGATCAGGGCAATCCTGGGACTGGTCTAGAGGCTCACGATCCTTCTATTCAAGACAGGATCGCTCCCAGGATCGCCCAAACATGGGAGCCAGAGGCCAATTCCAATCCAGGCAGCCCTTTAGAGGATCGGGAGGCCGAGCCTTTAAACGCCCCAAGTGACGCCATGCAGGACACTCCCATAGGAGGTCGGTTAGGGAATTTCATCGAGGTCTGGGAGCAGACCACGACCGACGCCTGGGTATTGGAAACAATCAGACATGGCCTGACCTTAGATTTTTGCTCTCCCCCACCAAACTGATTCATCAGATGCCCCATTTCCAGAAAGACACACAAGGCAAGGTTGGTAACCTCGGCCATTGCACACCTCTTGTCAATTCAGGCCATAGAAAGGGTACCAAAGGAAGAAGAAGGAAGAGGATTCTACTCCATCCTCTTTGTGATCCCAAAGACATCAGGAGGGTGGAGAGCGATACTGGACCTTAAAGGACTGAATTATTATGTAACCTACAGGAGGTTCAAAATGCAGTCCCTAAAATCCACCCTAGCCAGTGTCAGGAAGGGCAACCTCCTATCCTCATTAGATCTCACGGAGGCGTACCTGCATATTCCCATCCACCCCAAATACCGCAAATTCCTCAGATTTACCTACGTACATTGACATTACCAGTACAGGGCCCTGCCCTTCGGACTCTCCTCAGCCCCAAGGGTATTTACCAAAATCCTAGCAGCAATAGCGGCCCATCTCAGGTCAATGCCGGTGCGTGTTCAGTTTTATCTGGACGACATTTTGATTCAGTCCAGCTCTCGCGAGCAAGCAAAATTAGACCTTCAGACCACAATCCGCACTCTACAGGATCACGGATTCTCAGTCAATCTAGAAAAGAGCCATCTCACTCCCACAAGGAAGCTCCAGCATTTGGGAGCGGTGATAGACTCATCCCAGTGCAGGGTATACCTTTCCCAGGAGCGTCAAAGCAGCATTTCGAAGCTGGTTCGTCAGCTCCAGAGAGACAAGAGAGTACCTTTGATACAGCTCTCGAAGCTCCTGGGGAAAATGATATCTTGCATGGGCGTTGTTCCATGGGCAAGACTCCACTCAAGGGAGTTGCAGTGGTTCCTCCTCCCCTATCAGAGGAGGAACCTCAGTACCTCCAGCAGGAGGGTCTTGGTACCAAATCACGTACTCAGATCACTAAATTGGTGGATATCGCCCATGATGCTCAGGGGAAGCATATTCAGGGAACCGAACCGGGTCACGCTCACGACAGATGCGAGTCTATTCGGATGGGGAGCCCATCTGGGAACCCAGATAGCGCAGGGCCAGTGGAATCAGTCGGACCTCACTCACAGCATCAATTGGCTGGAACTTCGGGCCATTCACCTGGCTCTACGTCAATTCTCCCACCTAGTAACGGGAAGGCACATTCTCGTTCTAACCGACAATGTAGCAGCAAAGGCCCATGTCAACAAGGAGGGAGGAACACGATCCGTGGAACTGATGCAGGAGGCATCAGCTCTGGCTCGGTGGGCGGAAGCAAGGTTGGGTTCCATCAGAGCGGAACACATCTCAGGGGAGGCAAATCTCCAGGCAGACTCCCTGAGCAGAGCCAAGGTGGATCAGTCGGAATGGCGTCTGGATCCGGCTCTGTTCGAGGAAATCTCCCGGAGGTTCGGGCGACCGCACCTGGACCTGTTTGCCACTCCAAAGAACATGCAACTGCCCAGGTTCTTCTCCAGATTCCCGACTCCGGGATCGGAGGGAACGGACGCTGTCAGGTGTCGGTGGCCGGCGCAACTCCTGTACACCTTTCCACCACTCCCATTAATACCGGCAACCATACGCAAGTTGATCCTGGAAGGTGCAGAAGTACTCTTGATTGCTCCAAACTGGCCACGGCGTCCGTGGTTTGCTGACCTTGTGGACCTATCAATATCACCCCCGTGGAAGATTCCCCCGGACCGAGTAATACTCAGTCAGGGCAAACTTTTACATCCAGACCCTCAGTGGCTGCAACTAGCCGCTTGGCATTTGAGCGGCAGAGTTTAGCCATGTAATCCTATTCCTCAGGGGTGATATCGATCATTCAAGCATCTAGAAGACCTTTGACAAACAGGATCTATGACGCTACATGGAAGCGGTTCTGCAGGTGGTGCTCTCTACATCACCTAGATCCAATTTCGGTGACTATTCCCAATATCTTAGACTACCTATTAGAAGGTCTTAATAAGGGCCTATCAGTCAACACCATTCGTAGACAGGTAGCGGCCCTCTCAACTGTCCTTTCCTGTGACAATTCAACTTCTCTGTCGCAACATCCGGTGATTAGCGCCTTTTTAAAGGGAGCAGTCAATACTAAGCCTCCTGTTATACACAGATATCCTTCTTGGAACTTGTCTAAAGTTCTTCAAGCCTTGACAGCTTCACCCTTTGAGCCTCTCGACTCATGCTCTCTCCATCACCTTTCATTAAAGGTAGCCTTTCTAGTGGCTATCACTTCAGCGAGAAGAATCTCTGAAATAGCAGCACTATCAGTCAGGAAGGATCTCTGTACCTTCTTCAAGGACAAGGTGGTCCTCAGACCGGACCCTGCATTCATTCCGAAGGTAAACAGCATCTTCCACAGATCTCAGGAACTGACCCTTCCTGATTTCTGTCTGAATCCCAGACATAGGCTAGAACGCAGATGGCACAAGCTAGATGTGCGTAGAGCGCTTTGTTACTACGTAAAGCGCACTTCGTCTTTCCGTAAGACGGAAACTATTTGTTTCCTTCCAACCATCGACTATGGGGAAGAAGGTATCATCTTCTACCATAGGAAGGTGGATCAGAGCTTGTATAGCCCAAGCCTACGTCTCTCAGGCAATTCCAGTTCCACCACATGTAACTGCTCATTCAACACGCAGCGCGGCCACATCAGCAGCGTGGTCCACACAAGCCTCGGTGGGAAGAGATCTGTAAGGCCGCAACTTGGTCTTCTCCCTCTGTATTCGTCAGACATTACCGTTTAGACTCCTTTGCGGCAGCGGATGCCACCTTTGGAAGAAGAGTGCTACAGCAAGTTGTCTCTGCTCAGGATTCAATGGCCTAGACACTCCCTCCCAGGGGGACATGAGGGCTTTGGTATGTCCCATCGAGTGGACTCTGCAGCCATCCTGCTGGAGAAGGGGCGTTGTCTTACCTGAACGCCTTTTCTTAGCAGGATGATGCAGAGTCCACACCCTCCCAGGTATTAGGTCTAGGTAGGCATTGGACAAGGAGCTACTATATAGAATTCAACAAACAACTCTCGTCTCAGTCAAAACTGGGGTCACGCCCAAGGGAAGGGTGTGGCCAAAGTTTTTACCCAGTCTGCCGGGCAGGAAGGCTGTCATAGAACCCATCGAGTGGACTCTGCATCATCCTGCTGAGAAAAGGCGTTCAGGTAAGACAACGCCCCTTACCACCCCTGGAGAATTAATGACTCTAGTATCAAGTAAATCATCTCAATATATATTTTCAACTATCAATGACTGGAACCATCAACTATAGGATGGTCACAACTAGGGTCTCCAAATTTTCAAGCACAATTTTGCTTTTAGCTACTAATAATAATAATAATGACAATAATCACATCTCTGCTATTTTCAGAGCTAAGAACATCATCCTCTTGTTTTACGGTGCACAGATCTTTCATTTCAGAGTTGTAGGATCCACAGCTTATCTTTTAGAATACCATCCTGTGAAAGCAGTCAGGGCTGACCATGATGCTTGGACCTGGGTGGAAGTTTTGTAAAAAAAAATTGCATGTACACAGGATGTCATGAAATAAACATTTTGATAACGCTTTTAAACTAATGTCTGCTTAAGCAAAAATAAAACATTCAGGGCAATGCAAAACTAATTAACTACTTCTCTGAATGCTTACCAGCTTGATCTGCATATAAAATACAATCTGCAGATATCCCTAAGTGCAAGTAACAAATATTTGTATCAAGTAAATTAATGACTAGGTAGCTGAGCAAAGTCTAAGTCTAGGCTAACATCTAGCATGTACAAATAAATTCCTTTTGTGTTCTATAGGCAGATTTCACTCAGGAACAGAGAAAACGTGAGAAGCTGCTAACCATGGTTGCAGTTTCTAAAGCAATTCATGATATTTTTAGTTTTAAAAACTGGCATATTCCCAACTGTATCTTCTTGGTCTGGAAGAAATAGGAAACAATGCTAAATAAGCACTTCCTCACTATTAGATCAAACACAGCAGCAAAGAAGTAACATAAAGAAAATGTGTAACAAAAGGCAAGTGTACTAATCTGAAATGTCTAAATGCACTTATTGTTTCTGATTTCCTGCATTAATTTTTATGAATAAAACAGCAATTATAACTCTAGTAAAATATGATGGGCTGTTACTTTCTTTAAAAAACTGTTATAACCTAAATTGTTGACCAGAATTTAGCAATATTAAATTTTCAGAGGGAGGACGTTAAAAGTCATTTTAAAATAAATCTAAGCTTACAGCCACTCTTTGTTTAGTGACCGCATTCTACTCCAATGACTTAGTCGTTAAGCAAAATGGTTGCTAAGTGAACACATGACAGATGGAGATGCTGGGAAGACTGCTGGTTGCTGCTATATCATTCAGATAAAGTTATCTTGTACAGCTATGCTAGCACTCACTCTGCAGTGCTTTGTTGTCAGGCACAAAGTTTTGGTAGTAAAAGCTCACATTGGTTTGAAAATTAATTTTTATTATTGTTTATTACTGTGCACTTCCGAATGATCGCTAGCTGAATTAGTCACAAAACTAGGAATATAGTTAAAAATTGTGAAAGTTCAGCGTATGATACTAGCAAAAAAAGCAATGAACTAGTGACGTAAGTTTTACCTTCAAAGAGTTCTGAATTTGTTCTTTGCATAATTATTTTTATCCTTCAATAGGTGCATCTGTTTATTGTTGTACTATTGGTACTTCACTTGTTAATTATATATTTTTTGTTCTTGCTTAAAAAGAGCAATTTAGCAGAATGCAATAATTAATTCAACCCAAGTCAAACACAGTAAAAATTGAATTAGTTGCGAGAGTGAACATGCAGACTTTATTTCTTTTTTTATTTCTTTTCCGAATCATCTTTAATGTTAAACAGGATGAAAAGGTCAGGGGTAGCAATATTAATAAAGTGTCAATTATTCTGAATTGAAAGAAGTTTTATTATGTTTTTAATTTTACAAAATGTAGTTCAATGTGGGTGATGAAGTTTAATGATTCTGTTTATTTATCAAATTTATATGCCGTCATCTCATAGTACAAGGCAACATGTTTGCTTTGGTTTAATGATTGCTGTCATTTGCTTATAATAAAGCGTAATAGGAAAGTCGAACTATACTTTGTATCACAAGATAGCAATATTGCAGCAAAATATTGCTCTTGTCTCATTTATTAAAAAAAATGATGTCCTCTACAACACTGTCTATAAGAGAAAACTAAGAGAAAAACAAATGCTCTTTCATCTCAGTAAAATTGTCTGACCTTGGTTACTTGTGCCATAAATATATCTATGCTGGTGCTGATACTTGCTTATTACAAATTACTTATTCTCAGGTTTCCTATTTTTTTTCAAGATGAAAGAATATATAGGTTTTTCTCCTGATCTGTCCATAAGGTCTTCCAACAGTATACATGTAATTCTCAACTTAGGACCACAATTCAGCACAAAATTTAGGTTGTTAAGTGAGACAGTTGTTAAACAAGTTTGCCTCATTTTACAATCTTTCTTGCCACAGTTAAGTGAATCACTGCAGTTGTTAAGTTAGTAACATGGTTGTTAAGTAAATCTGACTTCCTGACTGACTTTGCTTGTCAGAAGGTTGCAAAAGTGATCATATGACAGTGCAGCTGTCATAAATATGAACCAGTTGCCAAATATCCAAAATTTGAACATATGACCATGGGGGCTGAAATGGTCCTAAGTGTGAAAAGCAGTTATAAGTTACATTTTTCAGTGCCGTTGTAACTTTGAATGGTCACTAAGCAAATGGTTGTAAATCAAGGATTACCTGTATTCATTGCCACCATACAGGTAATCCTTGAGTTATGAATGTAATGGAGCCTGCCAATTACATTCGTAACCCGAGGATTCATAGGAGTGAATCATGTAACATGAACGTGATCATTCCCTGCTTTTGCCCATGCATTTGCTAATCGAATGTGCAGGTCGTTAATACATAAGGTATTTCAGGGTGGGGAAGGTTGGGGGGGAGAATTGCATCCCTATAGGCTCCAGTCGTCTTTGCGAAAAGCCTTTGCCACTGAGAACAGAGGCCAGGAGGGGCGCACGCGTTCTCGGTGGCAAAGGCTTTTTGCAAAGATGGCAAAAGTCTTTGCAAATGGAGGGAAGGCTTCGGTACTTCAGGTCTTCCCTCCATTTGTAAAGCTTTTTGCCACAGATTTATTTATTTATTTATTTATTTATTTATATGCCGCCCAATCCCAAAGGACTCAGGGCGGCGTACAAAATTAAAACAATCATCGAGAATAAAACAATAAAATAATTCAATCATACCGCAAGTCCGATCATGTCCTGCCCCCCTGGGGACATCAGCCCCAGGCCTGCCGGAACAGGAGAGTTTTAACGGCTTTCTTAAAGGCCGGCAGGGTGGGAGTTGTTCGAACCTCGGAGGGAAGTTGATTCCACCAGGTTGGAGCCACCACAGAAAAGGTCCTTCCCCGAGGGCCCGCCAGCCCACATTGTCTGGCCGACGGGACCTGAAGGAGGCCCAATCTATGGGACCTCACCGGTCTCTGGGAACTGTGCGGCAGTATGCGGTCCTGTAAGTAACCTGGCCCTATGCCATGAAGGGCTTTAAAGGTGATAACCAACACCTTGAATTGCATCCGGAGACCCACAGGAAGCCAGTGCAGCTCGTGGAGGATAGATGACACGTGGGCGTACCTTGGCGTACCTTGTCCAGGCCTCCATTTGCAGAGAGCAGAGGCCTAAAGTACCATGAGATTAGGCGAGATCAGTAACTGAGATCTCGTGCTACTGATCTCGTGTGAACTGGCGGTACTTTAGGCCTCTATTCTCTGCAAACAAACCGAAGACCTGAAGCACCAAAACAGGCCAAGAAACTGAAGGCTCGCTAGATCTTCGTGAGTATCCACAGGCCCAGTGCTGATGAAGACCCAGCGGGCAGGGAGGAATAAGCAGGGTGAATGTTGCACTTCCTCTGCAATTGTTCATAAGGGTGAATGACTGCCGTGGTGCTGCAACATTCGTACCTTCAGAGTTGTGTCGTAAGTACCGGAGGTATGTGTGTGTTATGTTGTAAGTTCGCTACATGAACTGTCATAACTTGAGGATTACCTGTAAAGGAGTACATCAACCTTCCTGCTGATCATTCTCTTCTTTTCTTTCCTTCCACTTTTCTGCAATGAGTTAGGTCTTCACATAATAATGTCTGAAAGTTTACAATTATCCATCATTTAGTAGCATGCCTTTGATTCCTGTATTGTAAGGTTTGGGGGATGGGGTGGGATTGTTTGACATCTAATAGTGAAGCCATATACTTGGACTGATTACAGCTGAACTCATATTTTTGGTAATTTGTCTTAAAAACCAACTAGGGTTTAGAACTAGGGATGTGGAACTGGGTAAATCCATTCCATTTAAATTTCTGTTTTTGCCAAAAATTAAGAGCTGCACAAGGTATGGGGTGATCAGATAGCTAGTCCAAGAAGCACTGAGTGACACATTCTCTCTTCAAAAACAGATGCATGAAAAGATAGAATGCTTGGCTCTCTAAATTGTTAATAAAGATAGAAGAAACCACTTAGTCATTTTATATATTTATAAATCAGGTACATCCCCCAGATATTTCCAGGAAAGGATGACTTCCTTTCAGTTTGTGTTGCCCCATCATGGATATGATGGCACTCAAACACCTATATTTGTCGTCAGCTAAATCCTTTGCAGAATTTTTTCAGTTCTTATTTAAGAACCAGACATCTGAAAAGAATACCTTTTTATGTACTCATTTGTCAATATGCATTGAGGGACTTTCTCCAGATTTTCTCCTTCATTTATAGGAACAGATATATAGCTGGAGGTCCTCCTCTTAATTTGTCACAGCAGGAATGAGTGGCCTTAGTGGCACTAGCTGTAACCTTTCCTGGGTCTGCCTTAGCCTAACTTTGTGTTATATGACACAATACATAGTACATTTTTTTTGTTTTTATTTTTATTCAGGTTTCAGCATTTTAAGATTGCTATATTGCTTTAATTGTTCCTGTACTTGTACAGTTAGTCCTCGACTTATAAACTCAACTGGAACTAGAATTTTGGTCACTCAGCGAAGTGGTTGTTAATCGAGATGCCCACATGACCATTTTGCTCAATGACTGCAGTCCTGGCTTTCACAGTTGTGATCATTAAGTGGCAGACCAAAAAGTAGGCAGGCAGCTTCCCTCTGTGCACAGAAGAACTCGTGAGTTGGACTGGAGAAACAGACCAGGGATTGCGAAGATCCCTGCTTTATCTTTCCAACCCAGGGCAGGAGTTCTTCCCTCTGCATGTGGAAGAGAACCTACACACTAGGCTGAAGAGGCAAAGTAAGGATTGTGAAGAATTGAGCTTCATTTCTGCAGCCTGATGAAGGATTTCTGCCCCTTCCCATGCAGCTTTTGGGCTGCTTATCACACTGCTGATCTGGGGCTGTAAGAAGCTCTGAGCCACAGCACAAAGCTACAACTGCCCCAGAAAGCATCACTGGCCTGACCAAACAGTGTGGTGCAAAGCTTCCACACGTGGGAAGAGCAGGTGGCAGCCATGTCTAGGAAGGCCTATGCTCAACTTTGTATTGTGGACTAGTTACACCTTTTCCTGGATAGGGAGGCTCTCCATTCAATCACTCATAACCATCCCCTGTTTGAACTATTGCCACATGCTCTACATGGGGCTACTCTTGAAAAGTATCCAGGAGCTTCAGTTGGTGCAGAATATGGATGTGCAGGCAATTTTGGGTGCCCAAAGAAGGGCACATGTAACATCTTTGTTCCAACCACATTGGTGCCAGTTTCCTTCTGGGTCCCATTCAAGATGTTGGTTATGACCTATAAAGCCCTACATGGCATGGGGCCAGGCTGCCTATAGAACCTTCTTCCCATTACATCAGCATGTCCCATCTGGCCAGGCAGGGAAGAATGTTGCGGAACTCGTCAAGTTAAAGAATTCTGATTGATGGGGCAGGAAGAGAGCCTTCTCCACTGTTGCCCCTGCATTTGGAATGTTCTCTCCCCCCTCCCTCCTCCAAGGTGAGACACCCCCCATTCTCCTGGATTAAACATGGCTCTGCAGCTTTGTGTGAGGAACCCAGAAAAGCATGTAACCATGGGGCTGACTGGTGCCCTTAGAGGCCTTCCTTCACTTTCAATTAATTTCTCACAATGTTTTAATCATCTTTGTCTCTTTTAAATTCTTTAACTTTTATATATTGTTTTTATATTTTGTTATATATTGCCTAGGCTCCCTCTGTGAGGTAGATGAGCAGTTTAAAAATGTGATAAATAAATAAAGTTCCAACAGCACACCCCAAAGCAGGTACATCCCAGAAGCTCCAACAGCACGGCCCCAAAGCATGCATACCAAGACTTTCTCTCCAAATTGACCTTCACCATCTTGCTCTCGCTGCTGACAAGGTGCACCTGTCCTGACCTTTCATGAAGAAACCATGTAAGGCTTATCTTCATCAGGTTCTGTGAGCAAATTCCCATAAGTAACCTTGGGAAGAAAGCCTTGTGTGGGTAGCAGCTGCCTCATGAGGGGACAACAGCAGGAGCAAGAAGGTCAGCTAAGGGCTGCAGAATGCAGGGGGACAAAAGGATATAGACGGTGGGGGGAGATATGTGGTGGAAGAAAGACTCCCTGCATTCATAAGTGCGAGTGGGCTGCTAAGCACCTGAAATTTGATCATATGACTGGAGAGGTGTTGCAACAATCAAAACTTGGGGGACCGATCATAGTACTGCCAACACAATACTGCTCAATACTGCCATATCTTCAAGCAGTCATTTAAAAAATGGTCATAAGTCAACTTATATTATAGGAAGAGAAGATAAGTAGATAGCACCATATTTTCTCCCACATTGTTTCCCTCAAAGTTGTATTTTCCAAAGAACAAGCTGGAATAATTGATGTATTTGTATGTGTTATATACATTAAGGCACTCATAGAAATCATTTAAAATTGCTTTGCTTTCTATATATGTATATAATACATAGAATTATTTTTCAAAAGAGGATTTTCATTCTTCTTGATTTGAAAAAGTATTGGTGAGTGGTACCATATACAATAAATGGTTCATGTTAGTAGCTAATTATATTTTAGCTTTTTTTATAGTATGCAGGAATGGGCAGAGATAGTGTAATTTTTACGGTTATAGTTTATGTTATAATCTCAAGTAGCTTTTAAAATCACCATAGGAACAATTAATAGTGAATATATTTGTTTTTCCCAATAGGCAACCAGATAAATTGGTAGTGGTTTGGACAAGAAGAAGCCGAAGGAAATCTTCTAAGGTTAGTTATTTCCCATTAATTAGGGGCTATAATTTGAAATCTCTCATATGATAATTGTTCTGGTTCAAGACAAAGATGAGAGAACTAAAATTTTTAAAGGAATTTGTTTCTAACACATTACTGTTATTGTTAATAAACCCTGCTGCTATGATTGATTTTGTATCTCTGCATGTTTTTTTCAATCTTAATAATAACCTCAGTATTTATCATTATGATAATTTATGTTATACAGATCTTTACATTGTATAAAAAAACAAATAAGTGATTCTTCAATTTTCCTTGAAAGCTATTCCTATGGCATTCAATTGTAATATACATGCTAATTTATTAACTTATCTATTTACTAGACTATTGTTTTTAATTTTTTCCCCCATTTTTATGTCCCAGGGTTTTACTATCAATAATAGTACTATTTGTAACAATATTAACAAGCACAATCCAGCTGAAACAACATTTTTCTTCTGGAGCTTTATATAAAAGAGAGTAACAATAATTTAAATATATGCTGTAATGCTCAGCATAAAAAGTACTACAAGGATAACTGCAGATCACTCTAACAATAAATTATTTCTCACTTTTATCCAGAACATCTTTAGTTTACTGTGGATGTAGTTTACTACGTAATGATATAAGCTAGATGTGCAAGAAAGAAAAGAAAAAAGATACAAAGAAGTAACTTCCAATTTTCTTTACAGCAGTTATAAGTACAACTATAAAGTTAACTCTGACACTATGATCATAACATAACTCTCATCTTTCTGCAATCTATCCTATCTAACCATCAAAACCATAAACTATAAATTCATTTTTTCTGTTTTATGCAAAACGTCCATAAGAGATTTCCAATCAACAATACATATAGACACAGTCTTCTCTAATCAAAAATGTCATTTTAGCTGTCTCAGCAAGTTTAATCGTCACCAACCATTCCTCTATTGTGGATAGCGCTGAATCGATCATTGCTAAATGATAATTGAAATGCTGTTTTTCTGGTTCTTACTCAATAGTCGGACTGGGATATGGAGGAATCTATATTCTCTTGGCTACAATAACCAGGGCTGCTGGTGGACAGAGCTAGAATGAGGACTGCCCTATTTTTTTTTCTTTTTTATCTGATTTATCACAGATTACTTCCTCAATTCCAATTGTCCCTTTCAACTTTTCTGGTTTCCCACCTCTTTCCTTTCTCTGTACTTTCATCTCCCTCCTCCTGATTTTATCTGGATAAAAGGGGGCTGAAGATCATGGTTTTCCAATTCCACTACAAGACATTATAAGTCTGGTTAGGGTCAATTTGCTGACATGAATAAATAGCAAATGGTTCATTATTTATTATTTATTTATATCCCACCTTTTATTATTTTTATAAATACCTCACAGTGGAAAACATATCTTCCTTCTCCTATTTTCCAGTAACAATGACCCTGTGCCTGAGTTGGGCTGAAAGAACCCAGCTGGTTTTGATGCCTAAGGCAAGACTCAGTCTCCTGCTTTCTAGCCTAATGCTCTAACCACTAGACCAACTGTTACTATTTGATTTAGTCCTGGAGGAGTCAGAATGGGCCAATCTGTGTCTCTTTATTCAATTATGCTCTCATGCATTCTCATAAATATAGAAAGAGGGTTAAAATAATTTTGGTAATTAAAATGCTTCTTTAATATTAAGCAAAATGAAGGGAGTTATGTGCACAAAGCAGCCCCATAATAGGAATGCCAGGCATAAATCTGAAATGTGCATGATAAGATAAGCTTTATTGTCATTTACCTGTATACACAATGGCACACATTAAAATGAAATTCCAATGCCCCTCTCTCAAACGAAGGAACACCACCCACCAAACAATGTCATCACCCCACGAATAACAGTAATCATATAATAACAGCAGTAGCACCTAAAATGCTGACTTACACAAAAATTACACCAAAATTAATATTAATCAGAGTCCATTTTGTATACATAGCGTAAAAAAGAATTTTTGAGAGTTAACAGGATTGATACTATATGGAACAAAGTGATTACAGAATCTGGGTGTTCTGTTTTGGATACCACAAAGCCTCCTCCCAGAAGGTAACAATGAAAACTGATCATGGAGAGGATGTGTAGCGTCCCAGACAATACTACTGGCTCTGGTCCAACAATGCCTATATGCCAGTGGTGGCGAACCTATGGCACGCGTGCCAGAGGTGGCACTCAGAGCCCTCTCTGTGGGCACGCGCACCATGTCCCGGAGATGGCAACTATCCTCTTCAACCAGCCGCCCGCTAACTCGCCGAGATCCCACATGGCTAGATGCATCCCAGCACCCATGCGCTCGCTGCCCTCTGTGTGCGGGGGCTGATGGTGTCAGGCAGCAGCCGCCCCTGCCTCGCCTTGCCCTGTGACGGCACCCCCGCCCTGCCTCGCCTTGCCTCACCTCATCCTGCAGGATGAGCCTCCTGCCCATCGCCCCACCCACCAAAGACCCCCTGATCTCCCCAACCTTGCCTGGCCCCCAAAGGCATCCCTCCCCAGGAGCAACATCAAGCTGGCCACGGCAGCCAATCTGCCATGACCACTGTACCCACGCCTACCCAGCGGGCCACGCCCACCCGGCACCCGGCGATACATAAGAGGTTTTGGGTTGCAGTTTGGGCACTCGGTCTCTAAAAGGTTCGCCATCACTGCTATATGCCATGTATTTATTTATTTATTTATTTATTTATTTATTTATTTATTTATTTATTTATGAGACTTATATACCGCTTTAAGTGCAAGCACTCTCTAAGCGGTGTACACCAGTAAGCAATGTATATATATATTTACATTGCCCCCAACAACCTGGGTCCTCATTTTACCTACCCTGGAAGGATGGGTCAACCTTGAGCCGGTGAGATTTGAACCGCTGACCTGCTGAACACAGTCAGCTAAAGTGGCCTGCATACTGCACTCTAACTGCTGCGCCACCTCGGCTCTTATGTCCTGGATAGAAGGAAATGAACTTGCAATAATACTGTCCACCGTTGTCACCACTCTCTGCACATCCTTCCTATCCAAAGCAGATACTATGTTATGTTAATAGGAATCTACCCCAATGCTGTATATGCCCACTTCTACTCATATGAAAGAATTCTGCTTTCCTTTGCTTCAAGGACATACAAGGAAAGTGAATCTGTTCTGTTGCATATCATAGTGCACAGTCCCTTGTTAGTTTAGACATATAATACAGGCAGCAGCACTCTGATGCTCTTAGCTTTTCTGAATTTTCAGATAGCAAGTAAAGTTGGTCTTTACTTCAAAAAAATTCACCTTTCCTCAATTGTGAAATATTTGAGCTATCCTTCAGGAGTTAAAATAGCTTTGCAGAGAACATTAATTAGCTTGATTTGAATAAGAGCATTCTTTGAATGTTCAAAGAACATTTCTCAAATAGCAAGAATTGTAGGACTAAGACTTCCAGTTCAAGAATTATAATAAAACGATTTTTAAAAATCTTCTATATTTTTATGTGATTAGAAAGGTCTGTCTCCAGGTCTACAGATCAATAAAGTTTTCTAAGGCCTTAGTCATCCTGCCAGTAATGCATAAGCAAAGAAATTAGTTTTAACTAAATGCATTCTTGGAAGCAAGTCAAATGTAGGATCCGGTTGTATCGAGAAGATATTTGTGTCCCGAGATTTACCTAAATGTATAGTTTGGCATAAATATTTTATTATATTACTGTTATTTAGCTCTGCATCCTACCTTTTGTACAGGACCTCAGGGCAGTGTATATATTACTCTTTTTCCTCTTTTTCCCCCATGGCAATATCCTATGAGCTAGTTGGGCTAAAAGAGAGAGAGAATGACTGACCCAAATAAGAATCCAATGGAACGATGGGACAGAATGTCTCAGTCTGGTTGTCTGATGGAGTTGGAGCAAATGTAACACAATTATATCAACAGATAAGAAAAGTAGGCACATTCCGTTTTTAACTTTTGCCAAAACAGGTATTTTGTACAACATTTTACTTGGTTCTCTCCTTTTTCCATTATACTAGAAGTTAATTACAGGAGCTTCTTCTCATTGCCTAATAGCCAAATGATAGTAGTGGGTGAAAATGTTAAAGCTATACACGAGCAAAAATGTTGACCAAATGTGGTAAACATGAGAGGCTTTTGCAGTTCTATGGGGTAAAAGAAAGTGATGATTTGTGACTGGTTTTGTCGTGATTGGTATTAGATATTTTTACATCTAGCTTTAATCCTATGCATTGTTCTTTCAATCATCTTTACCCATAAGTAGCAAATATAGCTCTCTGCATTCATCTCAGCTGTTACGTCTACACAGCTTAAGACTTCTTCAAACAATTTTTTTCTTCAGGCTCATAGTTGGCAGCCAGGAATAAAGAATCCTTATCGTGGGGTAGTAGTGTGGCCTGTTCCTGAAAACATTGAAATCACTGTGACACTTTTTAAGGTAAGTGTGTGTTTTGTTTTACTTCAAATTGCCCAAATTTATGAATAGACGAATGATGAACTTGAATTCTATGTATACTTATATACATACTTATATATGGTACCAATTGGACAACTCTCACTTTGATCTTCACTGCTTAAATAAATGAACAAAGTGCCTCCATATAATCATTCAAGAAACCCTCTTTGCTGATGATTGTGCTCTCTTGATGCATAAAAGCCAATGATGTACAATTGATTCTGAACTTCTCAGATGTTGCTGTGCTCCTTGGCCTGATTTCATTCTGAACAAAACTGAAGTACTTTACCAGCCTGTGCCAGGTACCAAGACCATAAAACCAAAAATCACTGTTCATGAAACCAGCTGACAAAAGTAAACAACTTCAAACACATAGGAAGCATCATCTCAAGTAGTAGATCTTTGAACAAAGAAATTGACTCCAGGATCAGCAAGGCCAGCCAGATACTAGGATGGTTGCATACTAGAGTGCTTAATCAATATAACATCTCTATCTCCAGAAAGCTAGAAAGTTGTGGTTATCCCTTCTGTCTTATATGGATATGAGTCCTTGATTCTGTATTGAAGGCACATCAAACAACTGGAAAAAAAAATCACAGACACATTCATTGGCAAGACCATGTCTCCAACCTGGAAGTCTTTGATGACCCAGAGTGCACCAACATTGAGTCCCTGATTAGCAGAGCCCAGATGAGGTGAGTGGGACAGATCATCAGAATGGATGACCACCTTGTGTCTCGCATTTGCTCTATGGCTTATTGAACTCTGGGAAGAGATTCAAGGTTGACTATGCAAGCACTTCAAAGATGCTGTGAAAGAAACCCTATGCCACTCTGAGATCCAGCCTAGGTTGTGGCTGCTGACAAAATCTGAACCCTGTGCTATGAAGCCTCCACCACCTTTAAAGGGAGACGACCCCAAAATCTATTAGAAAACCCTGAGTGGCATCACAGAATAACACCCATAGCCACTGCAACAATGGACTTCCAGAGCCCCCATCATACTAGACCAGGGGTCCCCAACCCCCGTCCATGGACCGGTACCAGGCCATGGCATGCCAGCAACCGGTCCACACAAACAAGCAAAGCCCCATCCATGGGATGCAGGCAGCACACAAAACCATGCACTCTCTGGTACACGGAAAAACCTTTCTCCATGGAACTGGTCCCTGGTGCCCAGAAGGTTGGGGGCCTCTGCATTAGACACTATACTTCCAGACTGGGACTGCAGAGCCACCACTGTATCCAAAGATAAGCTGCAAAAAGCATGTCTTAAAATCCAAAAGATTACCATATATTCACTGCTTCATTATAAATCAAAGTAAAGAAACCACATTAGTGCTTAATGCTGTGAGTTCAGTAAATAAGCTGTCAAGGAACTATAGGATCACTTTAGAGAATTTACCACAAAAATTGGTCTGCTATTTAAAAACATGTTGGTTTGACCAATAACAAACCCATCAAGGTCTTATTCAAGCAAGGATGTTTCTATAAAAAGTTATTTGGATTCAGAATAATGAATAAAGCTATCATGAAACTGGAAAAAAATACTGTTTATTTGCAGTACATGCCAATTTAATTTACTACAGATTAGGTTCATCATCCAGGACAATAAAATCTGGTCCCCAGGTCTTTAGGTATAGGGCTGGTACAGGTAGGAAGGGGAACAACAGAAGTTGAAGGGATGAGACTGTGTGTGTGTGTGTGTGTGTGTGTGTGTGTGTGCACACATTTTCAACACAGAGATGCTCTGCAGATTGGAAACTCTTTTTTCCTGCTTCCATCTCTTTGAACCTGTAGTTCTACAACAAGGGTTAGCAACCTGCAGTCTGTGGGCTGCTTGCAACCCTTGAAATCCATTTTTGTGGTTCCAAAGGCCCTGGGAAATAGATGCTGAATTTCAATAAACTGCTGATAAAAGGATGTGCAATTTTCTGCTGGTTTCTGACAGTTACTGACACAGAAAAAGTGTTAATCCCTAAAAGTGGCTTAACACAGCTAATACCAAAACACCACCCTCCCCAATCCTGCCAATCCTGCCAAGCCACTGGAAATCTTGTTCTCCTCCACTTAGCTGATGGTTTTATATCATTATCCCATAGTGGCCTTGGCTATCCAAACCATTAAAATAAGCCACCGAAACTTTGCTTGCTCTTGTACATAGGTAACCAGTGTTCATACTGAGAGATAATTTGCTGACAATTTAAATTATTTACACAGTTATATATTTATACAATTATATATTATATTTGTGATTATGTGTAGACTTCATTTTAGCTATTGCCTCATACAGCAATTGTTGGCAGTTACAAGAGTGGTGAAAAAGTAACTTTACAACCAGTCCTTTGATTTATGATCTTTGCAGATCTATAAAGAAAAGGAGAGCTGAAGTAAAATTGTAAAATGTTTTACTTACAACTACTTCACTTAATGACTGAGTTGCTGGTCCCAACTGTGATTCCTAGACATCCATATTCCTAGGTAATACATTACTATACTAGCCATTAGCTGAAATAGTCTAGGTGGCTGGCAAAACAGAAATTCAGAAGCATCATAAAACACAGCATACAATATTCAGAAATTAAATTGTTGCCAAACCCAAAAGTAAAGACCTGTAAAATAAGACATATATCCCTGGGTAATTTCTGCTTTTAAAATAGAAGGAATACATAGCTGAAAGAATAAGAACTAACTGTCTGGAATCTGAAATATTTCAGTGTAGGAACCTAGTAGGCATGCATTCCCAGCAATTGGGAATGACATTCCACACCCAGGACACCTCTTCCTTGTTCTGAATAGCCACACGCTTATTTATTTTGAAAGAGGAACCAACTAGCTATATATGGAAAGATATGGTATGTTATCTGACCTAATCTCAGGTGATTTCAGGCTTTCAGTTGGACCTAAAGATATCCCAGAGGCTGGCACAGGCCATCAAATGGTACTGGCGTAATATATCTGCTCACCTTATTTTGGAACATCTCTAAAAGCCAACCTTGGTATAAGACACCAACTAGCATTTCAGTAATTTAACAGAGCAAGAAAGTATTTCTATATCACCTAATAGCCAATCTTCTGAGTAATTGACCATATAAAGCTTAGTACTTTAAAAGAGAAGGCCTGATATAAAGAGCCTCGTGTATTAAAACAATGGCAGAATAACACTTAAGTGAAACCCCAACAGCATACTTCCAAAACTTTTATGGTGACCTAATTCTTGCTCCCTCTGCAGCTCCTTAGAGATCCTAGCCACTTGCTGGGATTCATAACAATTGTCCATACTCTAAGATCATCAGTCTCATCTAAATTAAAGGGCACCATGTTGGAGAGGGTTGGGGATCAGCGGGTTCAAATAGGGGAGAGAGATGTCCCAAGGGAAAGAAATAAGGTTGCACTGCCATTTTGCATCCCAACAGAACCTATTTGCACTGATTAAAAGCTGAAGATCAGAGCTGTGCTCCTGTTTTTTATCAGTAACTGGCAGTGGCTGATGACAGAATGCATTGCTCATACAGTCTGTATAGGAATCAAAGATAAAGCACCGAATTTGTTTGCAAAGCAGCACTCTAAAATAGTAGTGTGGGTAAAGTACAGGCACCAAGCTAGACAAGCCTTGTGTTCTGGAAGTGATACCATTGTATTATCTCTGAATCTGTAAGTGGCTGTTGAAATGGCCTTGCTGATAGGATTAAAGGTTACCCGTCTGGGCATCTGTGACTAATGAGAATGTTAAGTATAGCCTCTTAGCAGTGGGCAGTGGGTACTTGAACACTTGTTACTTAAAAGCATAGAGGATCGGTCATTGGGCAGAATATTTGCCTGAAACAGAAACTTCCAAGGAACTTGTTCATATTCTTCCATTTGAGAAACCTCTATATCAGTGGTTCTCAACCTGTGGGTCGGGACCCCATTTGGGATCGAACGACCATTTCACGGGGGTCGCCAATCAAGGCTGTCCGCCATTTTTTCCCCTTTTCTTTGGCCACGCCCCTGGCACCCGGTGATGTATAAGTGGTTGGGGGTCACCACAACATGGGGAACTGTATTATGGGGTCGCGGCATTAGAAAGGTTGAGAACCACTGCTCTACATGAATATGATGGTCTGCCTTATCTGACCTTTTCTTTCCAAATGATATTTCTAGCTTTATGTTCTATGATGGAGCTTCAGTGGCCCCCAAAATTTCACCAAAGAAAATAGATGCCTATGATTGTCCAATGGACAAAGTGCACACCTCAAACTTAGATTAGTTCCAAATAACAGGTTTTCATTGTATGAGGAATAAGCTGAAGGTTGCCTTTTTTTATGAAATGATCAAATAAGAACCTTGTACCCCCATGATGACCTAACAATTAGATTGTGACATAAACATTTATAAATATAATCCATTGCAGCAAATGAATGAAATATTATCCCGAATCGATGATGTGATGAGGTAGTAGGGAATTAACTCAGAGAAAAGATATACAGCTCGGAATACAATACCTCTGGTCCCGGTGACCAACTCAAATTGGATCCTGCAAAAGATATACAGTTACTCTCCAGCCATGAGTATGTGTTATATGTATATTTTACCCAACTGGCACCACTACACATTGCAAAAATATGACTGAAACATAAAAAGTTGGTTATAATGTATACAATCAGAAAGAAGTCTAACAATGTTAAGGAACCAAGTATTTGTATCACACAATGCCAATATATGAAAGGTAAATGCTCTTAAAGGAAAAGTAAATAGAAAATAATCATCATCACAAAGAAAATTCTGTTCTACTCTTTTTTGTTATATTAAAGATGATAACTGGTTGAAACCTACAGATTTTTCAAAAAAGGTGGGCTTGTAATTAATATCTGTGTGTATGTATGTATGTATGTATGTATGTATGTATGTATGTATGTATGTGATGTACCAGATGATTATAGTAGCAATGTCTACCGTCATTTGCAGCTCCTGTCCAAACTTTTTTTTCAGTAGTTTCTGTCCCTTCATTTTTATTTAATTTAGGATCTTATTTCTTCCTTATTTCTTTAGAATAACTTGCCTAAATTGATAAAATCCACACATTAAAAGTATAGGTTTCAAAGACACAAGATTACCATAATCATTAGACTATATGTAGTTTGGAGTAGGTACCATCTTGTTAAACTTCAGTACCTAGGAATTTAATTCTTCAATAACCTACTGTAGGTATTAAAATGTAATTTCTAAAAGGATTAAAAAGTTACATTACTGAAGAGACTCATACATATCACCAATAGATATAGACTCTTTTTCTCAGAATGGTATCTGGAACAAAATTATAAGAACAAACAAAACCATCACAAAATAAGGCATCTAGATTAAGAATTAGCAATTTTTGAATTTAATATCACAAATGAAGTATCTCACTCCTAAAGCGTTTGCCATGTCATACAATATTTACTTGGTTTAGTATCAAACTTCATTTTGAGGTATAAATAGAATTCTGATCTATATATGATATTTAAGGAGGGGATATGATTATTTTCCATACATACTGCATTCCTTCCTATTACCATACAGTTCTTTCAACGATATTAGATTCACACATTTATTATGGGAAGGCCCTCTGATTAGGATTATAGCTTAATCTTCCATGACAGTGAGTACCATTCTAAGCTACTCTTTTTCACGCTACACTTCATTCCACTCTATTTCAGGGTTGACAATAACTTAAAGATAAACATGGTAAAAAGTCTGTTAAAAATAGATGTAAATAATTGTAGTAATTGAAAAATAAATATTACTACCGTTTTACAGAACTTTAGTAAGACCACACCTGGAATACTGCATCCAGTTTTGGTCACCACATTACAAAAAAGATATTGAGACTTTGTAAAAAGTGCAGAGAAGAGCAACTAAGATGATTAAAGGCCTGGAGACTAAAACATATGAAGAACGGTTGCAGGATTTGAATATAGTTAATCTAGAGAAAAGAAAGACTACAGGTGACATGATAGCAGTATTCCAGTATTTTAGGGGCTGGCACAAAGATGAGGGGGTCAACTTATTTTCCAAAGCACCAGAGGGCAGAACAAGAAACAATGGATGGAAACTAATCAAGGAGAGAAGCAACCTGGAATTAAGAAGAAACTTCCTAACAGTGAGGACAATTAACCAGTGGAACAGCTTGCCTTCAGATGTTGTGGGTACTTCATATCACTGGAGATATCACTGGACAGCCTCTTGTCTGAAATGGTATAGGATCTCCTGCTTGAGCAAGGGGTTGGACTAGAAGACCTCCAAGGTCCCTTCCAGCTCTGTTATGAATTGAAAATGTGTTCTGGATTTGTTGTAATGTTACTGAGTTGTATTTTAGTCACTCTTATGAATGACCAATGACAGGAGGCACATGAATCATCCCAACTTCCTGGACTTTCATTAGTTTTTTTTTTTTTAACAAAAACCAGGAGCCACCCCTGCTTTGATTACAATTTTTAGAAATTGGCACCAAATCCTATGGTGTGTGTGTGTGTTTGTACTTCAATCTATCACTCATGTTGATTTTTAACCTCAGTTTAGTCATCCTATGTGCTGATTTACAACATAGATATTCTTACTAATGCTGACATGTAACGTATAGATTTTTAAATACCAGTAAGTGTTTGTGTGGGGGAGAATATAAATGAAAATTACCTTTTAAAAGAAAAGGCCTTTAGAACTGCCGGAATAATACTATATAATAAAAAACTACAATCTCTCTACACCTATGTTCCATTTCCCTTGTTTGAAAATCAAAATAAATCTTGGAAGTTTTTGTATATAGTTCATTAAAAAAAGTGATCTGCAGTCAAAGACCAAAAGAAAAGCAACAATACAACATAACGCCCATAAGACAAGATGTGAAACTAACATACCAGGAAGACATAAAAGTCCTCCTGATTTCTCCCTGGCTAGTAAAAAACACAACAACTACTTTTCATTCCCGTATATGATTCTACTAAACCTCCCCACACACACATGTATTCAGTGATTAAGCAGTACGCTTTGCCAAATGCGCTCCTATGCAGAGTATTTGGAGGATGAAAAGATAATAAGTGTAGTGAATAGGCTGCTGAAGAGGCCTTCTGATAATGGGTTCAAGATTTTAGATCTGTCATCCCCTAGATCCAAATCCAGGATTCATCTGTTTATCTTCTATCATAGGTTTCTTGGATTCAGAAAGGAATTTAACATTGTATTTCTGCTTTTCAGGATCCCCATGCAGAGGAATTTGAAGACAAAGAGTGGACATTTGTTATAGAAAACGTAAG
The DNA here is from genome assembly GCF_016545835.1 of Crotalus tigris. Lineage (NCBI taxonomy): Eukaryota > Metazoa > Chordata > Lepidosauria > Squamata > Viperidae > Crotalus > Crotalus tigris. The sequence goes on from NW_024096660.1 coordinate 330,701, forward strand.
TGACAAAATGGTGTTTTGCTTTGGATTTTAGCTTGACATTGGAGCCATTACCCTGTCTCAGGATAGGAAACTCCTTCCTTGCCCTCTGTGCAGGGAGGAAAGCAAAGACAATCTACCTGTCTGTACCACCTTGCATTTCTAACACAAATATGATTCCTTTTCAAACTGATTCATTTACATTTAAATCAGTTGCTTTATTAGTCAATTTGATTTTCATAGATGCTGAATTTCTACAAAGTCTTTTTTTCCAACATTTAGAGTTAAAACATAAAAGGTTACTGCAAAAGATAACAGTTTTGGTCTGTGGCTTGCAATCAGATCATTGTATGCAGTTATGGTTAAAGCAAAACAATCACTACAAAATGCAAAAACATTCCTTCTTCCCCCAACATTATCTTCAAATAAAGTTTGAGAAAAGTTGGGAAATCCTTCTTAAGGTTGATAGCGCCACACAGTGGCCAGAGAAGAAATAATGGTTTAGGAAAAATGATTTAGAACAGCGTTTTTCAAATTTGGCAACTTTAAGATATGTGTATTTCAACTTTCAGAATTCCCTAGCCAGCATGCTGTGCCCATTACAGTCTGTGTGTCTTAAAGTTGACTGTATTATTGGTGTGTGGAGTTGATAAAGATGTGGCCAGGGGCTGACTGTAGAACAAATCATAAAGTGCTGATGTGAAATTTCCAAATCAATCTAAAGTGGTAGATCCCAGTATTTGATCATGAGTGGTAGATTCCAGTATTTGATCATGAACATATGCCTACCATTTTTCAAGGAAAACATCAGGAATTGCTTTTGATGTTGTGAACCTCTTTGCTAGAAATCCAGATTACAGCTTTGTATGGAAAGAGAAATACCAGATATTCAATCTGGATTTTTAAAAAGTAGTATGTTTTATTGAGTATAGAAAAGCCTTTGATTATATATACAATGGCATACTATGGGAATGTCTTTAGAATAATGTCGTCCCAGAACATCTCATTGTCCTTGTGTACACAGCTCAGGAAGCCACAGTCTGGACAGAACATGGCAAGACAGACTGGTCTAGGTGGGCAATGGAAAGGAATATACAATATACAAGGCTGTATATTTTCTCTTTACAGGTAGTCCTCAGTTAACAACCATTTGTTTAGTGACCGTTCCAAGTTACAATGGCACTGAATGAGGAGACTTGCAGCCAATCTGCAAAGTTGCAGTCGTCACAACATTGTGTGATTGCAATTCAGGCACTTGGCAACAGGCTTGCAATTAGGATAGTTGTAGCATCCCATTTGCGGCATTCGCTGCTAGCTTCTGACAATTGGAAGCCAGCAAAAAGTCACAAATGGCTATCACAGGACATTGCACCTACCAACATATAGAATTTGGCCAACAACTGTAACTGGAATTGTCAGAACTGCTATTATAAGTCAGCACAGTCACATGAAATCATGCTTTCTCATCCCAATTATGGTTGTTAACCAAGGACTACCTGCTTCAACATATATGCTCAATATATTTTGAGGGAGATTGAACTGGAAGAAAATGAACATGGTTTTAAAACTGTAGGAAGAAATATCAATAACCTGCACGATATGAGATCTTTTGTTGCTCACTGAATGTAAACAAACTGGTTATATAGCAAAGTTATTTGAAATGATGCCATGTAGATATATACTGCTTTATAATGGCAAGAATTTTATAATAAATGCTTTCTTGTTCTATCATATGAATGTCTTTAAAGAAGAAATCCATGGAATTTATTTATACATTAAGTACCAGCTATTTTAGTTTTTGTACTTATCTATTCTCCCATAATGTTAACTTTTTTAAAAGCTTATTTTCTCCTCTCTCCAGAATTAAATACCTGCATTTGATACATTTAGAGTAGGGAAGTTATAATTCAGACATGTCTTCCTAATTAATTTCTCTGTCATATTGTTCTGTATGTTATTATGTGATCTGTTACTGGTTGCCTAAGTTGCCTGTGCTAGATATAACTCAGAATTAAATGTTTTGTCAGTCATCACATTGTTCTGATTTGAATTTAGTAAAAAGTGAGAAAAGTGTATATTTTTAAAAAATATAACATTTGCTTACTGTACAATAAATGTTCAGCATTTATTCTACCCAAAATTTGCTCTAAATACCTAAATTCCAAAATTTTAGAATTTAGGTATTTAGAGCAAATTTTGGGTTGGTGGATTTGGGATTTTTGAACTTTTTAGGAGGGGAATGTCAAAAAGTATTCTTTTGGATATTTCAATGGCTGGATTTGATCCTTCTCATATATCTTTTCTTTCCTCCTAAATTTTGTGGATGGGAAGAAAATGCAATGAATGCTAACTTGGGGACATCGATCCCATAATATTCTAACATACCTTTGAAATCTCAGAACCACTGAATGGCCATAACATCTATAATACAATGTTAAACTTGGTCAGTTAACATAAAATAAAGTTGCTAAAGAATTAGAGAGAGTGCAAAGAAGAGCAACAAGGATGATGTAAAATCCTATGAAAAATGGTGAAAAAGGACTATGTATGTTTAGCCTAAGAAAGAGAAAGCTAAGAGGAGATGTGATAGCACTCTTCCAGTGCTGGAAGGGCTATTAAAAGAAGAGAGTAGGACTTTATTTTCCATAGTAACTGAGGGTAGGACAAGAACTAATGGGTGGAAGCTTTACAGAGAGAAAATCAAATGCAATATAAAGAGGAATTTTCTGGCCATTTAAGCTATTAAGCAATAGAGCACAGCTTGCTTCCTGAAGTTATGAGTGCTCCATCTTTAGAGTTTTTCAAAGAAACTTTGGACAAACATTTATCTAGGATGGTCTGAGGATTCCTTTCCTAGACAGGAGATTAAACTAGAAGACCTTCTAGGGTAGACATGTCAAACACAAGGCCCACGGGCCAGATCCGGCCCAATATGTGGTTCTGCCCGGTCTGGGGACCTGTTCTGGAAAGAGTGAAGGATCGGCCCACCGCACCTCGGACTGGCCCAAGCCAACTGGGCACTGATCTACAACCTGGTTGTGTCCATCAAAGCTAGAATGTGCTGAGCCTTAAATCCACGGGGCAGCCCCTCCCCCTGGGTGTGTGTGCAAGCAGAGTCTGGCGTCCCTGCTGTCTTGTCCGGCAGGCTGACTTAACCCAGGGCGCCGGTGCTGGCCATCTCCTGTGTGCACACCTGGGGGTGGGGCAGAGGTGGCGAGGCAGCTCCTTGCTGATTCCAGTGGATCTTAGGCTGAGCACGTTCTGGCTTTGATGGACGCAACCGGGTTGTAGATCAGCACCGCCCCCCCTCCTACCAGCACCTCCAGCCTCGCAACCATGAGGCATCCCTTTCAATGGGACCGTCCCCGCCTGCCCACATGGTATAGGAATGGCTGGCAGCAGCATGTTAATGCTGGCAATCTCTCCCCCTCCCATCACCCCTTCCTGAGTGCAGGGGAAGGAAAGAGATGAGAAGGTGAAGGAAGGAACAGAGGGAGAGAGGGAGGAATAGATCAATGGAGGGTGGGAGAAAGGAAGGGAGGAACGGAGGGTAGGAGGGAGGGAAAAAAGGAGAGAAGAAGGAAGGAACAGGGCGGAATGGAGGGAGAGAGGAAGGAAGGGAGGGAGGAAGGGAGGGAGAAAGGAACAGGAAGGGAGGGAGGGAGGGTGGAAAGGAGGGAGGAAGGGAGGGAGGGTAGGATGGAGGAAGGAAGGAACAGGGAGGAAGGAACGGATGGTGAGAGGAAGGAAGGAAGGGAAGAAGGAAGGAACAGAGGGAGGAAGGAACGGAGAGTGGGATGGAGGAAGGAAGGAACAGAGGTAGGGAGGGTGGAAGGGACCATGTCCCAGCACTCGCCCTGGTCCCATCCTCCTCCCCTGGAGACCCTCAGATCTGCCCCAGTCCTGCCCAGGCACCCCTGAAACAAGTAATGTTGATCTGGCCATGCCCACCAGTAGGCCATGCCCACCCCAGCCACGCCGACCCAGTAGGCCATTCCCATCCCGGCCACACCTTCCCCCCGAGGGCAACCACAGTGCTGATATGGCCCTCAATGAAATTGAGTTTGACACCCCTGTTCTAGGGTCCTTCTAGGCCAGTGGTGGTGAACCTATGGCATGCGTGCCAGAGGTGGCACTCAAAGTCCTCTCTTGTGGGCATGTGCACCATTGCCCCAGCCCTGCAGCCCCCTCCTCATCAGCAGTCCCCCCAGAGGAGAGTCGCCGCCAACCGCGGCCTGTTCAGAGCAGTGCAGCCAAGACTCCGCCCTCGTGCCCCATCACATGTAGTTGATGCTGCAGGGCGCAGGCAGAGGGCTTGGCTGCCCTGGTGCTGCTGGGCTGCCTGGGTGATCTGCGGCGGGCTGTGGAGGTGGGTGGCTTTGCGGGCAAGGTGAGGGGTGGGGGTGGGGGGCGGAGCGGGGGCAGGCCCGGGTTTTGGGCACTTGGTCTCTAAAAGATTCATCATCACTGTTCTAGGCTTAAGATTGTACGAAAGGCAAGACTGCTGAAAAGGCAGAGAAATGTCCTTCATTTTATAACTCCCCCCCCCCAAGCATAGCATCTACATTGAAATGAGTTTGATGACACATAATTTCTGCAATTATTTCTGATTCTCCATGGTGAAATACAATCTGCCTTCCAAATTGCTAGAGCCAATTTGTTTAGATATTTTTTTTTCAGCCTTGCTTTCTGCTAGCTGCCTTCCAATCTCTTGTTTCCCATAGAGGAGAGTGTATTGGGTGAGATAGCTGACCAGAGCTGATATCCATGATAGCTTTTGCCAGCTGGAAACAGGAAACAGCTAAATGGAGACAGAATTCTGGAAATAAACCTCTAATACTACATTAGGCATGTTTAAAATCAGCAGTGTATTTCAGCAATCCTAGCATATGTTTATTCATAGAAAATCAGCAGTAAAATATACTCACCAGAACATGCCGGAGACTTGAATCTCCATGAGGTCTTTTTCTCTTTTCAACATCAAATATCAAAACAGAGTTCTGGTAATTGTTTTACAGTGGGGTTCTAATCATACTCCAGATGTAAGCTGAGCTGACTAATGCTCCTTTTAATAAAAAGTATGTTTTTTTAAAAAAAAAGATGGTTTGATTTGCTATATTCTTTTGCATGTGTCTGTGATGTTTCTTTTTGATAGTGAGCACATTTTTGTATTTAAAATGATGCTTGCTGGGATAGCATTATGTTAGACAAATCTCATTTCACTGTGGTTGCCTGGGGGGACAATGACCAGACACAGTTGCAATCACATAGTGTCTGATTTTCAGCAAAGGGGACAGTACGAAGCCCTATAAAAAAAGGAAGAAAACAAAATGCCAATACACAGTCATTAAATGGGAGGGAGAGTGGATTTGACAGATGGTGGCTCCCTTATGAGAGGGTTTAAGATTTCATTTAAGATACTGCCTCTAAGGTAGTGTTTTGCATAACATTTGGATCAAAAGTGCTACTAACTGCACTAAAATGTTTATGGGGAAGTAAAGCTGATACAAGTAAAATGCTTGCTTTTGATGCCAATTTTCTACTGTATATATTATCATAGACTAAGAGCTGGTCTACATCCATGGAGTTGGTGTTGATAAGCATCATCACACTTGCACTGAGTAGTAGAAGTCTTTCCACTGTTGAGTTTGGTGCTTTTAAGGCTTGCTGTTTATCATGTTATTACTTTGTTCAGATGTGGTTGAATAAGTAAGACATGTTTGTTGGTTGCTGCCCATGGTATACTGTGAGAAAAAGGAGTCGTGTGTTCCCTAGATCCTTAACAAGTAAACACATTTTTCAAAGTAAGCTTTGACATTTCAAAACCTTTTTTGAAGTTTTCCCCTTATTAGAATTCTTTTGTCTCTTTCTTCACCATTTAAAGGGAAATTGAATCTCAGCAGATCTATCATTGTACACTTAATAATGATTAAGTTTACCTCTATTTCTCATTTAAATTGAAAGTGTCCCTTTTCTGATATATTTTGGCATAATGATAAAGTGATGGTTTATACCTGAGTTTGTGGCTTCTCTTCTCCCCTGGAATGGATCAGAATCTTTTGCGTCTCTTTTCAGTTTGCCATATATCTAAATATTAAACTGGTTAGTCTTAATTGTGATTTAACTGAGAAAATCTCATAGATCATTATTTGCTGATTGCTTATGACCAGCTTGAAGCACATTGCTCCAGATTCACAGTGGCCAGACATAATTCAAAACTTTATGATTAAAAATAGTGATTGTCTGAAATAATCAGCTCACTCTTATTAGCATATTTGAAACGCATTCTCCACAGATTATATTTACCTTTGCAGAGCGAGGCAAAACTAACAAAGCTCCAGAACTCTCAGAAGGAGGGAGACTTTATTTCTATGGGAGGCTTTTTTAAAAAAGACCAAAATAGAAAGAAAAAAACCTAAATTGTTCTACAAGTATTTGTTTCTGAAGTATTTGCAGGAATGGGGGAAGAGAATGGACGGGATTTTTTCTCTCTTAAGAAACAAAGATTCCCCCTCCCCGTTTCTTCTTTCTCCCTCCTTCCTCTTTCCTTTCTCCCTCCCTTCCTCTTCTCTCCTCTTCCTCCCTCTCTCCCTCCCTCCCTCCTCTTTCCTTCCTGAAACAACCAGTCATAGGTTATCTAGTAAGTTCCTAAAGGTCCCACTTAAAAAAAAAATACATTTTGCCCCAAACTAAAAAGCTAAGTTATGACCTTGTCAATTACAGTATATAAGATCTACTGCAGGTGTGCGTGTGACTCTAGTCCAGTGGTTCTCAACCTGTGGGTTGGGACCCCATTTGGGGTCGAACGACCATTTCACGGGGGTCGCCAAACAATGCAGTCCGCCATTTTTTTTCCCCTTTCCCTTAGCTGTGTTACTCCCTTTTATTCTATTGGCTTTTGAAAGCCAATAGAATAGACTTTCTTGAATAGAGTCTAATTCTATTGGCTTTCAAAAGCCAATAGGAATTGTCCAAGCTGTCTCTGCCCTGCTGAACCCGCCAAAAGTCCCATTCTGCAAACGGTGCTGCACCAGTTGAGTAGTCCTCGACTTACGACCGGTTGAGTAGTCTTCGACTTGCGACCAGTTGGGGGTCGCGGCATTAAAAAGGTTGAGAACCACTGTTCTTAATAACATTAGCTATTTAGACTTATATACTGCTTCATAATGCTTTACAGCCTTCTCAAAGCAGCTTACAGAGATAGCATATTGCCTCCAACAAAGGCTCCTCATTTTACTGACCTCTGTCTCCAAAACTAGAATATCCGTTGCGTTGTGGTGGTGCAGATGGTGATATCACCCTGTTTTGCATTATTTAACTTAATCTATTCTTATATTTGATGCTACCATTTAAATTCACACATATTTAATATATTACAGAATTCTGATTAAATATGTGGTTGGTGTATATATGTAAATTCTTGCTTGGGACTTTGAACTCCAAAACAATTTCCAGTTCATTCATCAAATTGAAATGGTGGTTGGGGGGACATGTACTTCTTAGTTTCTTGTAATCTTTTTGAGTCAAAATGCTTGGTTTGAGTTCCTACCAGCACCTTCATCTAAATGAAGTTTGTGTTCTAATGTAGTGACAGTGATTCCATTTTGTTTTTCATAGAATGCTGAAAATGTTGTAGGCGAGCTATTTTGTTCTAGGACACATATGTTTAAGATTGAACATTATTATAATCATGATTTCCACCCCTGTCAATTATGTCCAGTTCTTGGAGACTACTTGAATTGAAGACCCTTCAATTTTCTTGGCAAGGTTTTTCAGAAGTGGTTTACCATTGCCTCCTTCCTAGGACTGACAGAATGTGACTGCCCAGGTCACCAAGTTGACTTTGTGTCCATGGTCGTCTGATTTCTAACCTGGTACCTTAACTACTACACTGACCTGGCTCTTTGATAATCATGAGATGAAGCCATTATTTTCCAAAATGCATTTAAATATGAATTATTCAGTGATATATTAACTTTTTAAGTTCCTTTTTTCTTATTTAGTATGTTTCATTTTGATTTTCTACAATCACCATTTTTGAAAGAGGATAAAATATAGTTAATCTGAAAATTCTTTTACATCAAGACTGTTGATTATCATCCAATTTTTCTCACATATCATCTTTGATTCCAAAAGCTGATGGAAATGCCTTCTGATTCTGGGCTTTTGATCCATAGGTTCTTAGTAAAGTATTGCTGCACATGTCAAATGTAAAATTCACATAACAAATATTATGGTGATAATATTTCATATTTTCTCTCGTTCTACTCTATGTTTTACAAGTCATGAATAATGTAATACCTTCCCATCCCAGGAGCCAAAAATATAATCCCAGTTGTGCATTGAATAATAAATCATTAAATTAAACCAAAGTTTTTGCATTGAACTTGTACCAGGATGGATTTGTTCATTAATCACATTATTAAACTGGCATTACCTAAATACTCCTGAGTAATCTTTAGCATTGGTCATCCGAAAGAAACTTCAGCATTGAGCTTGTAATTTTGAGGGGAAATTTGGGGGGCAAAGAGCTTGTACAGTCAGTCATGCAAATCACAGCGCAAAGACAACAAAAACTTGAAACAAAAAGATATAGGTGATTCCCAATGTTATCCTAAAGGTCATTAATCACAGAAATCATATCACTGGAAGAGGCTGTTTAGACTGTCAAATCCAATCCCATGCTTGTTGTTTAAAGTAGGAGATAATTGTAAGCTCCTTCCCTAATACTGCCAAGAAACTGCCTTAACGCAATCATTGCTGTCAGATTCAACTTCAGGGTGTCTTTACTGTTTATTCCATCAATCCCACTAAATATGTTTTTCTAAAGCTGTTTAATATATGTTTCATAATAGTAAAGCTGCTCTTACAAGCCTTTTGATTTTAGAGTATACAAACCAAAGTAAAGCTCTTTTATTAAACACTTGTAAAATGAAAATAAAGCTCTCTGAGGATTGTACATTTATGGCCCAAAGTTTACTTATTCCTTTGTATAGAAGGGAAAAGAGAAACAATCTCATACCATACTAGGAAATTCCTTGATTGCTGAAGTAGAAACATGTATTTTTTTTAATCAAATTATTCTTTTGAATTTCCTTTGGTAGTGCCCATTTCAACTGAATCTGCCTTTTTGCTATCAAACTGTCTTTTTCCTTGCTTACATTTATATTTCAGTTGCCCGTGAGATTTTTGGTAATTTTTCTCTACTATACTTTTCTGTCACTGTGCTTCCTTCATTTTTTTCTTCATTGGATTTCTCCAAAGAAGCCTTAAGTTGCAGCAGAATATCCATTATCAACATTTCTTTAGGGACAGTACCCTTAAATACACGCGAAGTATTAATACCACTCTACAATGCCTTGGTAAGGCCACACTTGGAATACTGCATCTAGTTTTGCTCACCATGATGTAAAAAAGATGCTGAGACTCTAGAAAGAGTACAGAGAAGAGCAATCAAGATGATTAGGGGACTGGAGGCTAAAACATATTAGGAACGGTTGCTGGAATTGGGTATGTCTAGTTTAACGAAGAGAAGGATGAGGGGGGACATGATAGCAGTGTTCCAATATCTCAGGGGCTGCCACAAAGAAGAGGGAGTCAAGCTATTCTCCAAAGCACCTGAAGGCAGGACAAGAAGCAAGGGATGGAAACTAATCAAGGAGAGAAGCAACCTAGAACTAAGGAGAAACTTCCTGACAGTTAGAACAATTAACCAGTAGAACAACCTGCTTCCAGAAGCGGTGAATGTAGAATATAAATAACAATAAAGCTAATCAATGCTTGCCAAATCAAACTGGACATGAACATTTTATCAAATATATCAGAAATGGAGCACCTAAACTTACAGTGTCTGGGCTCAGAAGCTCAGCAGGGTCAAGATCAGTTCGTACTTGAATGGGAGACTTCCATGAAATACCAAAATAACAGCTGGAAATATTACAACTCAACTAGGAAGTGAGAAAAGCATCCCAGGAAAGGAATAATAAAGCTCTTTTGTTCTAGATATTCTATGAAGAAAACAAACTGGATGTCTCTAGGAAGTCACCAGGAATCAAGGTTCAGTTGAAGGAGATTTTTTACCTTGATTGTGTTTGTGTTTGCATTAATTCTCAGAACAGTCACTGTTGTCTCTGAAACAGTTTGGAGTGTATTGTAGTGGACTTTCACCTTCTTTCTGCTAAATTAGATGTGCATTGCTTCTTTCAGTGGCTGGGGAGTGAATGGAATACGGATAATCTCATTAAAATGCAGAGCTATCTTTTGGGGGATTTGTCCAGGTCTTAATGGGTTGAGAAATTTCTGAGCAAAGGGAATTTTATTCAGATTGCCCTGAATTTTGAATTTTCCTCCAATGTGTCACACGATTTCTGCCATTATTGGAAACTGGTTTTGAGATGTAACAAATTCATGATGAGTTTCTCTTGGATTGTACCATAACTGCTGTCAGAACAAGGATTTTTATCTCAAGATACCTTGCTTTAGGGGAGAAGCATGCATATTTGCTTGGAGAAAAACTAGCCTTGGCTTCTAGGTCACAGCTAAGTGATTTCAGGTTCCTTGATGATGATATATCCTATGGTTATGGATGCCTATCCCAGCTATAACTAAATTAACGTGCAGAGTCATTTGTGCCACGATGACTATCATCATCATCATCATCATCTCATTTTGGATTGAGGCAGTGAATAAATAACATACATTAGATACGTGATAATGGGTTAAGAAGAATAAATGGCAGGGTGAATATTTGGAAGAAAATGCAACAATTGCACATCCACCTTGTTGGGTATAGTATTCTGTATTGTTTGAAACAATATGCCTGGAGAAGAACTGGTTTCAGCCCGTGAAAATGTATTTAGAATTCCACTCTGATGGCAAGAAGTTGATGGGATAGAATCTGTGTAGCATTGCCCAAGTGACAGTGATAATCTCCTGCTGCTTTTTGTAGGTTAGCTGTTTTTTTTTTTTTTTCTCCTACGCCCAAGCTTTCTCACAACAGAAAAAGTCTACAGTGTTTTAGAGCAAGCCATCCTGGTCTTGCTCCTTTGAAGGAGGAGAGTTGATTTGCCTTGTTCCACAACATTTTTCTCATTGTCAAGGATGCCATACTCATGCCACCACCTTCTGGGAAACAGGCTGACCCTGTGGAGACATCCAGTTGTATAGGGTGCTGTGAAGGTGTTCTTAGGACCATAACAGAACAAGCAGGAGAGGGAGAGGGAACCCCACTCCACTCCCTTATTCATTGGCAAGGTAATTCATTCCTTCAGCAACAAACTGGGCTTAACTGAAGCAATGGCTTAAAGAGTTAGTGAGAGAGGCCTTACCTTAGCACAGACATGCAGCCCGCAAAGTGGTTTCATGTGGCCCACGAAGCCATCCTGGGAACAGTGAGGGAACGGCCCCCGCTGCATTGGCCCTGGCCCAGGCCAGCCGGGAGCTAATGTACAATTTTGTGGTGGCCATCTATGCTGAAATGCATTCAGTCTTAGCTCCACAAGGCTGTCCAGAAACAATGAGGAACCAGCCCCTGCCGCGTTGGCCCTGCCCCCTGGGTGCATGTTGGGGAGGTGTCACCCTTTGTGAGGAATGAAGAAATGCACCATGCCTTGGCGCTTGCCCCGGTCCCACCCTCTTCTGCTAGAGACCCTCAGATCTATCCCACTCCTGCCCAGGCCCCCACAGGCACCCTTGAAGCGAACAATGTAGAGCTGGCCATGCCCACCCAGTAGGCCACACCCACTCCATCCATGCCCACCCAGTAGGCCACACCCACTCTGGCCACACCCACTCAGCCCCCCAAGGGCAACCGCAATACTGATGCGCCCCTCAATGAAATTGAGTTTGACACCCCTGGTTTAGCAAAAGCCAAGTCGACTTTTCTTTAGGAAGACTTATTCTCGATCCTTTTCAGTAATACTTCATTGCAATTATTTTTCTGGAATAGGTGGTTAGATACCTGTCTTATTCATTCTAATTTATGCCATCTCTTATATAGACATAATTCTATAGCAGTGGAAACAGGAACAAAGCTGTTAGCAAACTTACATTTCCTCTTGTGCCTCATTACCTCATTCTGCCCACTTTCTGCCCTTCTGGCATATGGGTAGAATCACTCTGGATTCCAACATAGTAAACTATGTTTTGCTTTGTTGTAGTTTCTTGGGGGAGGGAATTAAAATTGGCTGCATTCACACAATATGTTAAAAGCCACAGCAACAATGGCAAAAGAGACCACTTTTACTACAAACAGAATATCATAAGGAGTTAGGACACCACTACCACCCCGCGCACACCCCTGGTCATAAACAAACTAGTATTATTTAGTATTAGAGCAACTAATGATGAGGGAAAAATAGTGGATTGTAATATTTATCTACAATAGCCAATATATATTATTCAATAATAAGCCTTCCCCCAGTTTTAAAATACCTGAACATGTTAGCTCTGACTACTTCACCAGCTTTACATAAATTATAGTCAGTAATTTTCTACTGGTGATTATATAGTATAATTATTATTGAACTAACCATGAATGCAAGAACCATTAATGTACAAATGAGATCTCAGCTTTGGGAAGGATGAAAATGTGAGAACAAGGGGTCAAAATAACCCCACTTTGATTCTGTATGATATAACAGAGGCAAAGGCTTTCAACTTTCTGTTGTTATAACCTGTGACAGTAGCTTTCCAGGAGTCTTGCAGTGTTCTTTCCTGACCTGGTTTACCTTGCGAGGCTGGCATACAGTGGCAAAGGGATGCCATTTCAAGCTTGCAGGACTTGTTTTTAATATTCGGAGGTTTCCCTTTTGTTACCAATTCTACTGCACTTGCTGGAGTTTCTTTAGAACCGTGGTTCTCAACCTGTGGGTCGGGACCCCATTTGGGGTCGAACGACCATTTCACGGGGGTCGCCAAACAACGCAGTCCGCCATTTTTTCCCCCTTTTCCTTAGCTGTGCTACTCCCTTTTATTCTATTGGCTTTTGAAAGCTAATAGAATAGACTCTCTTGAATAGAGTCTAATTCTATTGGCTTTCAAAAGCCAATAGGAATTGTCCGGCTGTCTCTGCCCTGCTGAGCCCGCCAAATGTCCCATTCTGCAAACGGTGCTGCACCAGTTGAGTAGTCCTCGACTTACGACCGGTTGAGTAGTCCTCGACGTACGACCGGTTGGGGGTCGCGGCATTAAAAAGGTTGAGAACCACTGCTTTAGAATCTCATGTCTAGAATTAATGAAATAATATAATCCTTTAAGCATCTGATAAGCATCAGAGCTAAGATATGTTTATAATCCTTCCATAGATTGATGGGTAGATAGGTAGATAGTTTCTTTGTTTACTTGCTCTCCAAAGCATTTCTCATTGTAGCAATATATTTAAGTGGATGCATAGCCTGGTCAGCCTTGTTTGGGCTCAGAAGATACGCAGGGTGAGGCTGTTTCATATATAGATGGGAGACTTCCAGGGAATAATAAAATATTAGAGCAACCTGGGAAACTTTTTTTTAAAATCAGAAGAATCAATAGAAGAATAAATACAAATCATATATCTGCATTGCTGCCAAGACCATGCCCATGAAGTTGAATTCAGTTTGGATGAAACTTTTTAACCTTGATTATACAGGTAGTCTTCAACTTACAACAGTTCATTTAGTGACCGTTCGAAGTTACAATGGCACTGAAAAAAAGTGGCTTATGACTTTTTTTCACACTTACGACTGCTGCACCATCCCCATGGTCACATGATTTACATTTGGATGCTTGACATCTGACTCACAAATTGCAGTTTCCCACAGTCATTGGATCCCCATTTTTGTGACTTTCTGACCAGAAAAATCAGTGGGGAAACCAAATTCACTTAACAAGTATGTCACTAATATAAGAACTGCAGTGATTCACTTCACAAATGTGGCAAGAAAAGTCGTATAATAGGGCAAAACTCACATAATAAATTTCTCACTTATCAACATAAATTTTGGGCTCAATTGTGGTCGTCAGTTGAGGACTGCCTGTAATCCCTTTTACCTTCATTATAATATGGTATGAAGCCAATGAAAGTGAAAAGTGAGTTATTATAAATCATAGAAAGATATATTGGTAGTTCCTAATCTGGCCCTTGCTGCACAAGATAATGTCACCATTCATTTTTGCTTCCTATTTCCAACTGAAAATATGCATAAGTGATATTGCCTGAATATGAAGGAAAATGAGTAGTAGAAAAGAAATGAGCCGACTTGACTAGTTTAATAACTTAATGAACCATCTTTCCAAAATGAGGGTGCTTGGTACTCTTTAACCACTTGATGGCACCCTTTGATTTAGGACGTAACTCATTAGGAAAGAGGGGGGGGGAAAAACCCTGTGTGGTATAGCTGTAGTAGTTGCAATGGAATAACATGTAAGAACTAAAAGGTATCTGGTTAATGTAGAGATGAAATGAATGGAATAGCAAGGCTAAGCTTTCCTGACCCTTCATGAGAGAATAGATGAAAAAAAAAAGGGGGGGGGGGAGAATAAGATATTGTGCCAAAGGGAGATGATGAAATCCGAGATCCACACACAAAATCTCTGGCTCAGCCTCTGAAATGTTAATCCCTGGGTAGAATTATTTTGAACTGTAGATTGCAATTTATCATCAAAATGGCAGTGTGTCGAAAAATACTTCTTGCATGGGTGATGTTCAGAGCTAGCCAATTTTAATATAAAATAGTTTGCTATTTAACATTTAATAACAGCTCCTTAAACTTGGGGAGGTGTTTTTTTTCTTGCTTTTCCTGATGTTAAGGCTGCCTTCCAACTAGACATTTTGGGGTTTTCAAAATTTTCTCCTCAAAACTTCTAAGTACATTATTCATTCTTCTCTAATTTTTAAAGTAAGAATGCATTACTTTGGGAAAACATTTTTACTTCAAGCTGACTAATATAGTCCTCATATCCATGGCCATAAACAGGAACAAAAACTTTATAAGATCTTAGGAGTATTTTCTTGTATCATATTTTGGCTCTTTATAAATCATTGTGAGATTTTTTTTGCAGAAAATAGACACAGAAAATTAGGCTAGATTTGACTTTTCTAAACTGACATTCCTAGTCAGTGGCCTTAAGGCAATTTATAATACAGCAAAATCACTAAAACAGAGTTAATAAATGTGATTTAAATGAACGCTTTAAAAAAACTGAGTGCAGAAGTAAAATCTTCCATTTCAGAATTTTAAAATTGTTAATAGCTAAGCAGAATAAATGTTTTTATTGCATGCCCCAAAGTCATTAAGAGCTAGTGTTACCCAAATAATTCTTATTATTTGAGTATTTTTCTACATTTGTTATATGTAGCTCTAGTGCAACTTATCAGCAAAAGTGCTAATCCAACCTTTACATTATTTGAAAGTTTTGTAAATATTTAAAACAATGTCAAATATTTGCTATGCAACATTATCAATGCTCAGACATATTGTGCCTACTATACATATGAATTATGTCATGCAGCTTAATAGACAAATTACATATGACATGGCAGTTATATAATCTATCCATATTTCAATTTTTAATTAAAATCAAGTTCCATTTTTTCTTTTACCACTTTTTCTCAAATTTGTTCCTTGCCTTGCTTTGTGTGGGGTAGACAAGCAAATATTTGTTTATCCTATGTGATGTTGGGCCCGAAGCCAATTAATTTTAAGTGCAAGAGAAAAAAAGTCTGTAAAATGTCTATCTGATTTATATTCTAACACTGAATTTCCCATTTATAGTTTTTATTGTATTAAATGTTTTTTATCATATTTTATGGAATGACTGTAATCCTTTTAGTGTCGCCTCAGTGAGATGGGTGGCATAGAAGTTTAATAAATAAACTAACTAAATAAATAATACCAAATATGTTGACATAGGTTTTTGTGGTTTCAGTGGGACTTACTTCTGAGCAAGCTTTCTGATCGTCATAATGGGATGAGATTTGGTCTAACTTTACCAGTTGTGTAAACTTTTTTTTTTCACTGTGACATCTAAAACTCAGTGGAACTGTAGACATTTGAAGGGATTGTTGATGAAGAGCAATACATGCCAGATAACCAAGCTTTTGCTTAACTGGGACAGGGGTTTCCTATCAGCTTTTAATTCTGACAGGACTAATTAGCACCTAGCAGTTGTTTATCTGATCACTGCTAAATACTTGATGAATGCTGATGATTGGGGGGGGAGGCAAGAGGCAAATAGATCTGCAGTTTCAAGACAGACACCCAAATCTGGGGGTTCAGAAAAGGTAGTTATTTATAAAGGCTTTATTCTTGAAAGAAGCTCTTGGTTCTCTTAGAAACATTTAGTGGGCATTAACTTTTAAATTTTTTATACACTAATATTTTTGACAAAATATTTTTAGATATTAGATGATGCCTTTTAGATACGTGGTAGCTCATAAAATTTACAGAATGTATGTATACTGTCTTTTAATATAAATATCCTGCAGTAATGAATAATTATTCATAGAATTAATATCGGTGCTTCTTCAAATTGTAGCAAGGAATAAACAGAAGTATATTTTCCCTAATACATGATTTTAAAATATCAAATTGAGATTTCTCTTTCACTCTATGGTTTTTTTCTGTCTGGGTATTATAAGTTAGCATCCATAATGAAATGGTTGAAAGCTCTCTTATAGATGGGTCAGCCAGAAATAAGTTCTTATGTTAACATCCCAAATAAGTCTCCACTTTGATTTAATTCTGTATATTGTGGATTGAATTTCTTATGTCTGCTGGAATCAGGTAATGGAGTTTCCAGTAATTTAAATGAATCTGGATTGAATTCATGAATAGTTATACAGACAATTCATGTTCCATTTCTACTGGCCCAGTCATCTTTATGTGATTTCAGAAGCAAAATAAAAACATTGTCTGGAATTTTTAATTTTTGCATAGCAGATTCCAAAATGTTTGGAAGTACACCAAATCCAGTATAACTAGATCTATCCATTACTAATTTTTGCTGATAGACAAAATATATCATTTCCTGGACAGAGTTATCCTACCAACAGTATACTGTGCATTGGAAACCTCAGATTTAGGCTACTGTAACACACACTGAATGGATATGTCCTTGCAGTTGGTCCCAAAGTTTCAACTGGTATATAAGATAGCTGGCAAATTGCTGAATGAGGAATCGGAGCTCAAATATACTGTTACTAAAGCCATGACAGTGACTGCCAGCTGCTGAGCCAAATTTGAGATGTTAATTTTGACAGAAAAGGCTTTCCCCAACTTGGGACTAAGATCCCTTGCATTGCCATTGTAGAATTCATTGATCCCTTAAGATCATCAAGGAAGTCCTTCTGCCTATTTTGAGAGTTGCAGTAAGCCTTTATGATAAGCAGGATACAAAGGGCAGAGTTTCTCCTTGGTGGGCCAAACATTCTTAAGTGATCTTCCCCCAGAAATTTAAGGCATCCATAAATAAATCTTTTAAGCATCATTAGACCTACTTTTGGACCCACATTTTCCTTGTATGAATGTATGTTATTTCTTCATATGTTTGCTTTTCTTTCCCCCCTTATGTTTTAAAAAGAAATTGTTATGTATGTATGAATGTATTTTATATATATTATATTACCAGCCTCAGTGTGATTTGTAGTAATTGAAAGCAATTTTTAAATAAAGTTTCTTCTGGGACAAACATGGCCTCATGGATCCTTTGGGTACAGTCTTCTAACCAATAATTGATTGATTCTGTGCCATGAAGTCATTGTAAACTCTTAGCATCCACAGATTTCCTCCATGATGATCTGGTCCTAATCTGGTCTGTCAGGCCTTTTAAAAGTGCACCCTCATCACTGTAATTAAGTCCATCCATCTTGATGCTAGTCACCTTCTTCTACTCATTCTTTCACCTTTCCAAGCATTGGAGCCTTCTCCAGACTTCTGAAAGCCTAAAGCCCTTCCAACTTTACTACTACTACTACTACTACTACTACTACTACTACTACTACTACGTTGTTGTTGTTATTGTTGTTGTTGTTGTATAATTTGAGCCTGGTCATTTGTATCTTCAGGGAAGTCTCTTTGTTGATTTGTTTAATGATCCATTGGTTGGTTTTCTTGGCTGTCCATGCTATTCTCAGGAGTCTTTTCCAACACCCACATTCAAAACTGTCAATACTTTTCTTATCCTACTCCTTCAAAGTCCAACTTTTGCTCTCATACTTGTCATAGGGAATACCACTGCTTCACAATTCTGTTCTTTCTATCAGTAATAAGGAAGTGATTCCTTCCTTTCAAGACATTGGTGAACTTCTTAGAGACTGCAGCCCTGATGTTTCTCTGAGGTCTCCTATTCAAGTAATAATCAAATCTGATCTTGCTTAAGTTCTTTGTCCAGACAATGTCAGCCAAACATTGCCAGCTGCCTAAATTTATTTAATAATAACAATCAGAATAATATTTATAAAAGAAAAGTAAGTATTATTTTTAAGTTGTGCTATGTACAACTTGGCAGAGGAATAAATATGCATACTTCATGATATTTTTAAAGAAAACTTTAAAAATATGTCTGTATTTTTCATATACATAGCAAATTAGACTATGGAGCAAGAATAGTATTTGTATTTTAGAGTATTAGTCTTTAAAGTCAGAAGAAGAAATGTTCCCAATTGCTAAGTCAGTAAAAAGAAATAAAAGTCACATAAAATAAGGTGATTAAATACGTTAATTGAATATGTTTTGCTCACTTCAAAGCATGCTTCAGATACTAATTAATAGATGCTTAAACATTTACACAACATTTGGTTAAAATAGAATAGGTAGAAAATTATATTTTCCCCATGGTCAAACTTTTGATTTGAGTGGTATGAAAATGTAATGACATTCTTCAACTTATTGCACCAAAAACAATAATCATGGACCTTACGATTCTATGTTTTAGAAATAGGGGAAACGATTCAACTGTATTTTGAGGTTAATTGTAAAAAAAATTGCCCCAATTTTATCAGTTAATTGCAGGTGGTTTCTCTGAAAATGGTTTCCTTATTGGCTGCTGAGGGAGAGGGTTGTTTACCTGTACAAACACACTCTGGCTTTGAATTTCTCCTCCCAAAAGGTTTTTCTTGATGCTGAATGTCACG
Source organism: Crotalus tigris (assembly GCF_016545835.1). Classification (NCBI taxonomy): domain Eukaryota; kingdom Metazoa; phylum Chordata; class Lepidosauria; order Squamata; family Viperidae; genus Crotalus; species Crotalus tigris. The sequence continues at coordinate 349,785 of NW_024096660.1, forward strand.
AAATGTTCATGCTCTAGTGTTTTAGTGCTGTTATTTACAGTTTTAAAATCCTTTGCTATGATTTTAGTAATTATTGAACTGCATTTTGTTGATTTGGAATGGTGTAGCCTTCTCTGGGTCATTTTAAGGTGAACTGCACTCCATCAGAATCTGAGAATAAATAATAAATAAAATGGGATGCTGTGCACTCTCCCACAGTTTCTGTGTTTACTGAGTGACTGTAAACACACTAATCCAGCATTCGTTCTTTGGCACGTATAAGGGGCTTTTGGACTGCAGATTTGTTTATTATTGTGTGTTTATTTGATTGACATACTGCACATGCCAAGACTCCTCACCTGCTTTTATTGTAAGTTGTCTTCCAGCAACACAAACCAGCCCCAATAAATTAGCTGTGACAGACACTTATAGAGCTCTGTTAAGGTTTCATAGCAAGGAGGTAGACACTAGATATTTTTTTTCTGAACTAGAGTAGCTTGCAATCTTCTGAAACAGATTGTTGAGTTTGTGAGTTTCTGTATTTGCATTTAATTTTATAAAAATTAGTCTAATTGCTACATAAGCCTGATTATATTTCAGTTAGATTGGGATTAACATTGGCTTACAATTACTACTTCCGAAGCTTTATTATTAGAGATCTGTATGTCTAGTTTTGAGCTATGCCTATTGTGGTAACTAATTAAAATGCTGCAGATGGTCTGCCTGAGCCAATTTGAGGACAAGAGCATGAATTTCCAGTTATGTGAGCTATATAATGACAATTTCTTAACATGCTAGTTGCATTGAAAACAGTTATGTCTTGGATAGCTAGAATCAATTTGGAACTTGTTTTTACTAACTTTGGGGATTCAAAAACCTTGTATCTTTTTCTTTAGGCATATTTCTACAATTGATTTGCTATTAGTTTCATTGGTGACATAATGAACCAAGAATAATAAATGCTCATTTATTAGTCCAAGACATGTATAAATTAGAGAGGAAGAGAGAATATGACGTTTTCCTTGCTTTATCTTGAGAACAGTTTGAGAACTTAAGCGGAAGCCAGCTATAGTTGCAGCACTAATTTGAGGGTTTTTAATCATTGTGTTTTGTTACATACCATGATTCATCTGTTCCAGTCTTTGAGACCTGGTATTAATTAACTACTATATGATTGGTTAGTTATTGTATGGAAAGCATCTAAGACAGAAAGTAATAATTAAGGGAATGTTCTAATCTATTTTTCATGTTTTCATATCAGGTTTTAAAACATACATTCTCTAGTAGGAACTACAAATTCTGGTAGTTATTTGTTCCATTTATTCATTTATTCCAATATTACTTTTAATTGCAGATACCTTTGTACATACTAGAAACCTTACTACAGGCTAAGAACCAGCTAAATGTGGTTCTTAGCAATAAATCTCTATGCCTCCATTATGTCTGAATATCAAACTGCTTATCTGACAATCCATAGCAATAAACATGTGCTGTAATGTAGATCTTAAACTGCCAGGCTAATTAAAATGTTAAAGATTTAGTTTCAGACTTCCTTAAAGAAAGGATGTTGCAGTGCAACATCTTGTATTCATTAGATCAGGGGTCCCCAATCCACAGGCTGCAGCCCACTACTGGGCCATGGCCTGTTCAGAACTGGGTTAAGGAAGTGGTGGCCAAACACACACATGCACTCCACTTGCGTATGCACACTCACACACCGCTCACACAGAACCATCCGCTCTCCCCTCCCGCTGGTCCGTAAAGCCAGAAAGGTTGGGGACTGCTGCATTAGATGTGTTGCCCCATCCTTTACTGTCATTATTAGGCAAGCTGTCCAGCGATAATGAGAGCTGAATGGATAGCATACAGTGGGTAGAAGTGCTGTAAAATATAAGATCCTTAATGTGAGATTCAGTTTGCTACTTTTCCTGCATGCAGAAATCCATTGAATCTGCTATCCTTGATATCATCTTGTTGCAGTACAGCTTTGTAACGTTTCTTTAACTTTCAGATCTTCTCACCAAAGTGCTTTAGATGCACATAAAATAATAATTAAAGCCTTTGTTATAGGGTGTGGGGTTGTATTTCAGGAATTATGATTTATGAAGTGAAAAGGTTGGCTTGGTAATTTGTGATGTACTCTCTGTGCAAGGATTTTTTTAATCATTATTTTCTCTTAAGGAGAGTAGCCTTGGGCAAGGATAATAGCTATATAGTAGTTGCTCTAGCCTCTCCTCTCATTCATTTCTCAGGAAGTTTCTACAACTCTTTGGCTTTGCTCTATTCAAAGAAAAGTCATCTTTTTCTCTTACCACTCCATCTCAGCAATAAGCAGCCAGTAGAAGGCTAAAATTGGCCTTTTGCATTTCCTAGGATCATCTGCAATTTCATGAAGATCTTATGCTGAATAATTGCACAAGTTCTAATCAGTTTGGCTTCTAAAATAATGAGCCTGCATAGGCCTGAAGGGTTTGGAAGATGATTGCATTCAGGCAATATCACAGTTGCAGTTTTGTTGGTCACAACGTGTTGTTTTCCATTTTGTGAAGCACCAATCTGTGTGGGCTTGGTGGCTCTACAGCAGATGCAATTCTGACATCCTGACATGTTTGAGGGTTCCTTGGCAGCTAGAAAGGTTGGGAGTGTCTGGGCAAGTAATTGTTTTGTTTATGTTGGCGATATGAATAATGGGAGGTGTCAAGAGGCAACATTCTATAGTCTCCCTGAGGAGACATGTGTCATATTTGAACCGTAGCTGTCCTCCACCCTCTCTCCCACCAGCTAGTTTTATCTAGTATTAAGGTGAAATATTAAAGTATTAAGGCATTTTGCAAAAGAATGGAAGGAGGGAAGAAAGTGACGAGAGTACACAGCAGAAGCATAGGATTCCTCATTCCCACCTGGCTGCAGCAGGATGGACATGATAATGCACAGCTAAGCTGATACATCACTTTATTCATAATTATGCCTAGCTGATTATGATCTGAGTTTAATCAAGCCAAAGCATAGCTTTATGGTGCTATCCAGTAAAGTGAGGGCAGGGCATGAAAACCAAATTTCCAGCCTGCTTCTATTCTCCCTCCCCTCTTAAGAGAGAACTTTTGGATTTGCCTTCAGTACAACTGTCCATGGACTACATCTAAAGGGAGACTGAGATCCTACCAGATTTGCTTCACGTAAGCCCTTTCTTTGCTTTTTGAAGTTTAAGAAAGCAAACAAACACCATTCCTTATTAAAAAATCTGAGGAGCCAAAATTAACACCAAGGATTCCTCACTGAGAGGTTGATGTTGCTAAGCAAACTCAGGTGTTTAAAAGCTTGCGTACACTTTTGCAAAAACAAGGAATAAAGTAAAAGAATGTTGCTTTACATTTGGCATCAATTTGCTCTGCGTTCCTTAAAAACATCTCAATTGTGGATCCTTGGTACTCCTGATCTTGGTTGTTTTCTTGTAGATGTTTCATTATCCAAATGAAATGTCTGCAAGAAAACAAGCAAGCTCAGTGAGCACCAAGTTCTCTCATTTCAACCCTGAGCTACAAACATTCTCCTTTATTGAAACCTCAAAGGATTTTGTGCAGTACACGTCAAACAAAAAAGAAAAAAAATAATATAAACATAGCAGTATCAAAACCAAAAATAACTATAAAAAACAAAAGTAAAAAGCCAAATTACAGTGATTGAGATGGGCACCATACTTTTAGGCATTTCCATTATATTCAGATAGCAAAAACCCTCAGTGCACCTCTTTTGATTACTTTATTATCGAAAGTTGCAAAATAATGAATGACAATTTCACATAAATATTTACTACTGTTAAATATGATGACTACATCTGTCTTAAATATTTGATCATAAGAAATCATTTTCTCTTCATTATAGGAAACATGGCATTCTTGTTGTCTAAATTTAGTGCCTATTAATTGCAGGTGTGGTTATAAGTAACAAACATTTAATTTGTTTAAATAAACAACCTTGGTACAATGGAATATGATCAAAAAAGTTACTAGCCTACAAAAATATTTTAGACAAAATTGTTACTCTGCTTGACTTATTGATGAAAACATGAAAAGGCCTTCATTAAATCCATACAGCTCCCCCTCCAAATCCTGTTTTAATTTAATCGTATTTTTGTGATATTTTTGTATTTAGAATATTGTTCATAAAGAGGGGCAACAGATTCTTTTCAATTTATAAACTAAAGAGGGGCAACAGGTTCTTTTCAATTTATAAAACTGACCTCACCTTAAATTTATAAAATTGACCCCACCAGCGATTTTAATCGCAGGTAACAAAACAATTAGTTACTTGGCCTGTCTTTTGATACTCCTATTAAAACAAATATACAAAGCCTCTCATATACAGGCACTCAAAGGATGTGTAAGGGTTAGAGTGAATATATGTTATTACGTGCTCCCAAATTATTCTCTTCTTATGATACATTTGGAATATATTATTTGGGACACTATTTATATACTTGTACATATTTGAGGGGCCCAAATTAAAATTCCATTGACTTGTTATTGATATCACTGAAATACTGGTATGTGATTCAGAGTGGAAATCAGCCTACAGTTAATATCTCCTGTCATATATTAAAAGATGAACCTCTACTGATCTATCAGCTATGGACATTCACATCATAGTTGGGAATGGGTTTGATCGGGGCTCTCAGGCCCAATCTATTTTATGAGAGGTAAAATGAAGCTGAATGATTTATATGAGATCACCAGAACTTGCTCGATCCCAGTAGTTCAACTATGGGAATTGAACTGCTGAGAGCAAAGAAACCATCAGTGAGAACACAGAAGTAGAACAGAAATTCTGTTCTGTGTCAGCAGGAGCATGTTCCCAAAACTGGGTCTCGGCAAGGAAAGCCTTTTGTGCTGGCCACCTCACCAATCCTAGAAGCCTTGCAAATACAATATAAACAAATACAACAATACAATCCAAATACAATCCATACGCAGTATCTGCAGCCTAGCTTATTGCAGATAATTAACAGAAACACAGTCAGATTGTAGCTGTGTCCCAAAGTGTAGCTCTCTATATTGCTCCATATTCTTGGGTGCAATTCTGCCCATGATTTAGTAAAAGACAAAACAGGCCCTGAAATAGGTATACTTGGCACAATTTTCACATGTATTTGGAATATGTAGATTATCCTCATTCCAGAAAAATATTATGTGTAATGCTAAATAATTGTTTGTTTCAAAAATAGACAAATTCTTTGCCTATGAGAAGTGGAACAAAGCTAAACATCATGATACTGTTATGAAATCCATAAGCGTAATGCTACAGATGTGAGCTATAGATTTTTTATGATGCTGCAGTAACTGTATTCAGCCTTGAATATTAATCATTGACCATCTTGCCTCCTTGAAGAATTTATGTTTATTAATGGCATCTTACTATAATACCTTTATGTTAGGAATGATATTTCAAAATGCTGAATGGGAAGAAATATCATTTGGTCTTCTTTTTAAAGCCAGAAAAACTAGCTTAATGTAATGTTATTTTAATATTCAAATTTTCCATCAATTGCAATATAAAAAGATGAATACATTAACCCTTTTCTCAACAGAGTGTTAGTTTTAGCCAGCATACCGCATGAAGTACTTCCTTCCCATGAACTTTATATAGAACATGTCTTAGCCAAAATAAATAAAAGAAGGAATGCTTTATTAATCATCCATAACTAATTTGTGCACACAGTGGAAAGAAAATTCAATCAGTTTGAGATGGAACTTTTTAACTAGAAACTGCAAATTAAAATGAAACAAAGCCAGACAAATAAAATACTATCTTTTTTATGTTTCCAGAATTGTGTTACACTGCAGCAAAAAGTGGCAAAAATATTTGAAGATTATCATTTTATAGCGTGGATTCAAGAATAATATTTTCCTCCAAATACTATAAACTGTTGTTGCCTATGTCTACAATTAATGTAGCAAATAAAAAACTTGATGTTGGAGAATGTATTTCAATCTATCCCTTTCTGTGCTTAGAATATGTTATGTTTGAAAGCAAAGTTGTGTTGGGGAAAAAAGAATCTTTAAATTAGTGTTTTCTCGTATATTGGTATTGTACTGTGAGAAATAAAATCATTACTGTACTTCTGATGAAAAAAAAATACCTTACTAATTCAAAAATAAATGTTTATTGCTTGAAGAGCTATGTTCCAATTGTAATCCAGATGACTCTTTTTCTGATATAAATAGTTGTTAAAAAGATTTAGGGGTACCGGCATATGTAATATGTTGTGTCTATGTGCTTTGGAATCTGATCTTTGCTAAGATGATAAATAAGTGCATTTATAATAAACCGTTGCTCTTTTCATTTAAATGTATAAGACACAACTATGAAGAAGTGTTATATGCAGAAACATGCGTTTATCAAGCTTAATCCTCACAAGATTCCAGATTTTGTAGTTATTTATTTCTCCTGTGGTGATAACTGCATTATATATCCAATTCAAATTTTATACTTGGTGTTAACTGTGTGCTGTGTATTGCACAAAGTTTCAAAAACCATGGGTGGTGTCATTAACAGGATATTGTGTAAGACCCAACTAGTTTAGAATTCTTTCACTCAGTAACCATTTATGCAATTCCTCAGTCAGAGATGCTGCAATTCCAGAAACTTCTTTTGCTTTTACATATGGACATTTACCCACTGAATTTCTCACTGAATATTCATATCAAATATGTCATAAGTTTGGTTTTTCAGAACTCTGGTGATTGGTCATATTATATTATAATATTGGGAAGTTACAGAACTAGGAAAGGCCAAAACATGAACAGCATTCTTAATGTTGTCCATTGTTTTGTTTTTCAAATCAGATATGTATAATAATTTCAGCATCGGAGGAAATAATAAAATTGTCATTACCATCACCACCTTGCTTAATTCTCAATATCTTTGCAAAGCTCCCTTTCCACTTTTAGTTGTTTGATTATTATCTTTGGATTTATTCTGTGTTTCAAGCAGTTGCCTATATCAGAATCGGTCATAAAGAAAGGTTTACTCTCAAAGTGCTTCTTATGATAGTGATAGCAAAAGAAATGCCATGTATTGTGTACTGACAAGTAGTGTGTTTATGCAGTACAATATCAACACAAACCACAGTGCAATATAGTCAAATGAGTTATACAACAAATATTACAAGCACTAAATTAGCCACAGTGTTACTATCATTTAATGAATATTATTTTCTCCAGCACTGGAGACATAGAATCCACCAATGTGGATTCTACGTCTCCATGCTGAGAAAAGGCGTTCAAGTAAGCCAATACCCTCTTTCAACCTTAGTTCCTTGGAGATCTTGATTTTGGATGAATAGCCTATCAAGAACCTGACAAAGGAGGAGGCAGGCTAAGATCTTGGGGAAACTGCAGAATACAAATACAATACTGCCTTCTATGACAGTAGCATTTGTAGGATCCATATCAACTAAAGTTTGACCTTCCCTCTGTCTAGTTTTGGTATCTTTCCCATTCTTCAGATGGGGGGGGAGGCTAGTTTTGAGAAAAGAATGTACAGAGCAAAAGAAAACTCTAAACCAGTGGTTCTCAACCTTTGGGTCGGGACCCCATTTGGGGTCGAACGACCATTTCACGGGGGTCCCCAAACCACGCTGTCCGCCATTTTTTTCCCTTTTCCCTAGCTGTCCTACTCCCACTTATTGGTGGCCACACCCACTTGGGGGTCACCACAACATGGGGAACTGTATTATGGGGTCACGGCATTAGAAAGGTTGAGAACCACTGCTCTAAACTCTAGGGAAAATTTGGTTGGAGAGAGTTTCTGAAAAGAATGTAGTAGAGATGGAAGGGCCACACATCACCTGCTACCAGGTATCAGGGGAGAGATATCTCTCTCTTAGTTCTATCAAATGAAGGGGAGAATGGAGACTTCCAGGCTTTCGGTATGTGTGTGTGTGTGTGTATGTCAGAGTAAGGGTGTATTTAGGAATAAACTGTACTTATGTATGAAACATAAATGCATATTTATACTTCTAAAATACTGAAGATGTAGGTGGAATGATTCAAATGTTTTGATAATATCTTGATCTGGCCTTGGGATTGTAATTAGAAACAAGTACAGAATTGCTCTTGACACTTCAGATATATTCAGGTGTTAAAGAAACTTTTATCCAAAAAAAAAAAGGATAGATCAGCCAACATTTGGTTGTTTGATTTCTCAGATGTTCTGATATCTCCTATGATAAGCATTTGGACCAGTTAGTTGCACTCTCTATCTTTTTCATATCAAAAGTATCACCATCACTTTCTGAACCATTTGAAGCAGCCTCTTCCTTAATTCTTAGGTAAGTAATGTTCCTGTTCTGCTGAAAGGAAAAGGCACCCAAGATTTGGCCTACCGCAGAGAAATTTGGGTGGCACTCACTATGCTGGATTGGGGCCATAGTGTGTGCTGCTTTTGCATATATCATTCCCATAAGTATGGTGCAGAACAGTTTTTTTCTTAAAAGTATAGTCCTAGGGGCTCTGAGGGTTCCCTTCCTCCCCCAAGACTCTCTTGGGGTCCACAAAATCAAAATAATTTGCCTGTTTATTTTGAAAAATAATGCAATTTAATCCCATCAAGCAATCCTGAGAAAAAGTAGCGGCAGTGAATGTGTCAATTCTAATTTTTAATATGGTGCATATCATAAAGCTATTTTAGGGTCCTCTATAATTTTTTAAATTGGGAACGGGTCCTGAGAGAAAAAAAGTCAAACCTGAGGTAGGGGAGAAGGGCACTTTGGCTCAAAGCATGTATTGCATGGATAGTATTCCTCCAAACATCATTCTGCCTCTCCATCCTTTCAAAGGCATTGCACAAGTTACAAAGCTGGATTTGCAAGAGACTTTGATCAAAAGAAATTGATTTATGTAAGCCTTTGGTTAACAACAGTAATCAGAACTGGGAACTCTTGTTGCTAAGCACTATGGCTGTAAAATGTGCTATCATATGACTGTGCTGACAGTTCTGGCAGTTGCAGTTGCGGTCGTTAGATGAATCCTGCATAGTCATTAGGCACAACATCACATAACTATCACCTACAACTTCCTGCCAGCTTTTCCATTGACTTCACTTGTAGGAAGCCAGAAGGGAAGATCACAAATGGCAATCATGTGATTATGGGGCACTGCAACTATCATAAATATGAGCCAGATGCTAAGTGTCTGAATTACAATCATGTGTCTGGGGAAGCTGAAATCACCACAGTTTTGGAAGACCAGCTGTAAGTCTCCATGTTCAGTGCCATTGCAACTTTGAATGTTCATTGAGCAAATGGTCATTAAGTAGGGACTAGCACCTTTTAGTTGCTCTTTATAGTTTTCTTTGAGCGATTTTTAGGCTTAGGGACTCTTGTTACATAGAGTCTTACCTGTCTAAAATTACAATTACAAAGCTAGTTCAGGAAATAGCTGCAAGAGTAAGCCAGATTTTGGAATACTTTCTTTGAGACTGGAGGCAAGGGAAAATGAACAAGAGGGGAATGCAAATCTGAATCTGAATATTACGATAAGCCAAAGTTAAAACAAAACAGAGGTCATCAGTCAACAACAAGCTATAGTTTCTACTTGTGTTTTCTGGTACAAGAGAAGAGAAATAAAATAAAATCTTTATTTGGGTCAATGATCAATTTAGCATTATACAATCAATTCAACAATTCGCTTAAAATAAAATAGTCACTAAAGCTAGAATAAGAAGTACGTTTTGTTGCTAATGATGGTTTCAAAATGACAGATAAAAATCTGAAAAATCATGATCAGTTTTACTGTTAAATGTGAACAAGGCCAATATTTCTTAGCTTTTTAACGTATCGATACATTAAAAAGGCAGCCATTTTGGTAAAGATTAAATTCATTTATCAATTAATTCTGCAAGTCAGTTGTTAAGAAAAAGCATTTAAATTCAGGCCCCATAGACAAAGCCATCCCTTTAATGCCTAAGATAATTCACCGTAATGTTTAATGTGACAGAAAAGAAAAGTATTAAAAATGTGGTCAGTAATATTAACTGAATTCAATTAATTTATTTTTCAAATTAATTTTTTCCCTTTGATTGTAACAATTTTCCTATGGTGCTTCCTACAGTTATGAGACCAGCCCTTAGTTTGAACCCCTCTTTTAACTGGTGAGAATTATATTAGAAGATGTTCAGATACTAGAAATGTAATCTGTCCTTAACTAAATTAATAAATTGAAACTGCATTTATAGAGTGGAGGGTGCACCAGTTGAGAATCATCTCTAGTGTTTAACAGACTCATCTGCTTTTCTTTCCTCTCCTCCTTAGTTTTGCTGCCCCTTATTTGTTGTATTTCAATAATTCTGCTCTCTGTAGTTATTAAGTAAGTCATTAGATATTTATCTGCATGAAGAATCTTAATGAGCCTGTAGAAAGAAATTAAATATTGTGAGGAATTACTGTTCTTGCATGGTCTTGGTATAGCTGTGTGACAAAATACCTGGCTTCATTAAAATATTGCATTTGGATAGATGCACAGTCATTGTAATAGTCTCATCTTGTACAACTTGCCAAAATGAAAAGTTCAAAATTATGAATAATTGTTAATTGGGATGTGCAAAACGCCCATGCCCCAACCTGCTTTCACTGGGGAAAATTGAGGGAGGAAAGAGATGGGAGTTGGAAAAAACTCAGTGAAGACACATCCAGAGATCAGGAACAATTTTCCACAAAAGAAAAAGATTGTTGTCTGCCCAGTCGGTAGGTGTCTTGGTCTTCTTAGAATTCTTTACCATGGAGAAGTTAAAGTAGAGGCCGCTTTGTGGGTTAATAATAATCGCCCATTCTCTGTACGTTGGTATAGTTTCTTGCTGTACAGGCAATGCTAAGTTTGCAGTTTGTGCATGAGAGGCCGTGTGAACAGAGATTTCAGGATGCCAACAATTGAGCTTTTGCAGGATGACATGTTGAAATGCAAGAACTAGGGTGCTGTTTTGCTGCTGCTGCTAGCTTTCCTTCATAGTCAGTTAATGGAGTGCCAATCATTGTGTATATGTGTGTGTGTTTAAATTGTTGCAGGAAGGGCAGGTTCATAATGCAAAAGGTGTGTACTCACGTGCCTCAGGACGAAGTCTCTGCCAGGGCATAGTCAGAGAGGTTGGTTTGTTTGCTGTTGCTGTGATCATTGGCAGTGCTGAAGTGAACTTGGTTGATTATTGCTGTTGGCTCTAGATTTGAGTCGGGTCCATCCTGAAAAAAAAAAAAAGTGCAGTGCACTCACTGTGAAATTATGGTTGAATCTTCTGAAGTCTACAAGCAGAGGGAGATAGAGCAGCAGGATAAAAGGACAAAGTAGTAAAAAGAGGTTATAAAAATGATAAATAAAAATGGGAAACAGCAAAAAAGGTTCATCTTTCATTCTTTTTTCCAAGTTTTATTCCATATGAATTAATTGTATTTTCTTGGTGAGACATCATCACAGATATATGACTGGTTCTGAGCACAGCACTCTCCCACATTCCCAGTTCAGTGTTTTTATGACAGTTGATTGTAGACTGGGTGGAAGTTAATTGAGTTGTTGTTTGTTTCTTGCCGGCTAGCTGTGGCTGTTCTATTGGAGAAAGCACGATTTAAATAATTTTTATTGTTTCCTATGGGGGATTTTTAAATGTTTTCAATGTTTATTAATCTTTTGGCAGATTAGGTAAAAGGCAGAATTAGCTATAGACACTTATTTCACCTTCTGCTGTGATCCTAGGGCAAAAATGGAGGAAATAGCTTACAGTATTTGGAATTCCTGTTGTTGCCTGTGAAACACCGTAGGCAGTTCATGTGTTTGTTTTGCTGGCACGCAACAAGTTTGAAACAAAACACTTTATTCACACTACTAATTGCTAGTTTACTGTTCTTTCCAGACTTACTAAAAATAAAGTAAAAATGGATTGCAATGAACAGTCATTTTCCTTCAAGTTTGAAACTATTTTCCATTTGTTTCTGGCATCATAGCCCTTTCCAGAGGTTATGGACTACAGTTCTTGTAAAGTTTTTGTTTGGTGATCCTGGCTGGGACTGACAAGAAGAAAGATATTAGATTGGCTGTAGCATATGGAAGCTGAACCCCACACTAAAAAGAGAAGATTGTCCATCCAGCAAATGCATGATGACAATTTCCAAAGGACTGCTGTCTCCTTACATCTGAATCTCCATTTCAAGCCCTTTCCCTGTAGCTTTGAGTTGCTATTACTGCCAAGATGTTTATACCATTTCTTTTTTATAATTCAGTGCCATGTATTTCTTAAACATTAATTTCTCCATTCATATGTATCATCATTTTTAATAAATATTCTGGGTATCTTGAGCCATGCTTTTGCTTTTAAGCACCTTTTCAGCACAGATTGGACTGTTTGCATTTGGCCCCCCAGATCTTCCATCCAACTGTCTAAATTATTTTAACTGACATAGTTTCTAATTTACTCTCTCCAGTTGAGAGAGCTTCCTGTAGCTTGTCTATTTCAGCATTTAATTGCTCCATACTTCCACAAATTAGATTCTGTACTGATCCATTTTGCTCTACTGGTGAAGCAAAGATCTCTTCAGCATAGCCTAGGTAATATGGGACTTGTGATGTAGCTGAAAAGACCATTCCCCCCCCCCCCCGATACTTTGGGGCTTCATTTGCTTTGTACTAACTGAAAAAACTAGACCAATATTTTTCTGTGGTGGCAGCCAAATCAGTTACTAGTATTGCTTCATTGTCTGTTATGATCCTTTTTCCCTTGAGATGAAATAAGGAAAGAAAATCAGGGGATCTGATGGAAAAGTTTAAACAAATGGAAGTGTTATTTAACTGAAAGGCATTAAAAAGAGGACTTTCCATTAATACACTAATACTGTATATTGAATATTTTCTCCTGTTCAGACATTGCCGTTATCATGCTTTTTCTATAAATTTGAACAGGATTTAAATCAGCAAGAAATATTTGCCTCCTCTTCAAATTATTTTGAAGCCTAAATGGGGCTTGAATTTGAATTAAAAGTTTTCTATTGGAACTATAATCCCAAGAATTCTTTGCCAACAGTGCACCAAAAGGAATCCTTTTCCTTAAACAGTCAGAGCATTTAACAAAATTGCCATTTTTGTGATTTGTTCTTCAGTTGAATTAATAATATGCCTATTGAAAGGTCCAATTCATTGTGGTTTGATAATCTATGGTTTATCAGACTGAGAATGTATTCTTACCCTTCCCTCTTTATGTATGCTCAACTTTAGCAAAGATATCATAATATTTTGTATCATAGTTTCCTGTGATGTTCAGATCACAGTTTAGCCACTGCTTAATAACAAAGGCCAAGATATGAGTCTGGTTTATATTATGTTTCATGGGGAATTATTGCAGGTAGGAGAGAGGAAAGGAAGGGACAAATCTTTGTCTTTGCAACTTGATCCATGTTTTATCACCCATAGTTTGTTGGAATGAGATTGTTATGAATAACCAGGCCACTGTTCTGCATGCAATTTTTGTTCAGATGTTTATGCATAGTTACCTAAAGTTATATCTCTAATGTTTGTTTATTTGGGAATCATACCAATAACATAAAGAGCCAGATTGGTGTAGTAGTTAAAGTAGCAGAAACTGGGAGACCATGAGTTGTAGTCCCAAAGCCAGCTTGGTGACCTAGGGCCAGGCACTTTCATTCAGCCTTGCCAGAAAACAGCAGACATATGAAGTTATGTTATATATGGTCTTCTACATTCACTGAAAAAAATGAAGGCCTTTATTTAATGAGGGAAGAGAATATTTTAGCGGGATCTGATTTTTTCTAATAAGGAGCTGAAAAATAATTTAAGGAAAATGTAATATTACCCAATATATTCTCAATCTGATAAACCATAGATTATCAAGCCGAAATGAATCAGACCTTTCAATAGGAATACATCTGCTTCTAGCATTTGTCTTAATTGCTTTGAAGGGTTATATCATAATATAGTGGACCATAAAGGAATGCATGCATGCATACTTTTCTGTAATTTTCTCCACCTTCTCTAAATAAACCTGTGTAATTATAAAAAAGATAATCCTGACTGATAAGTCAAAAAAGGAGAAAAATCCTACTTACAATTTGTTAAGTGTTATCTAAATAAAAATGCAATAAATCCTTCATTTGACAGATTGAATGTCTGTTCAATTTGAGATTTCTTCAAGCCTAGAAAAACATTCATACATGAGATTATTGTGTTAAATAGTACTCTATGGCATTAATCTATGTACCACTGCAGCTCTATTTTCTATAACCTTCAACTGGGTGAAATGGTGCAACAATTTTGGAAACAAGGTACCCGAAATGGGCTAACTTAGAGTGCATCCAAAATCTGGGACCCATGATTACCAAGAGAATGAAATTTGAGAAAGAAGTGGCTTTGACTCAGTGGGGCAATGGTTGTCTAGTAACAAAATATTAATAATACTAAATGCCTATATAGCACTTAGATAAGTAAAAGTGGAAAAAACAAAAGATGTGCAGATGTCATCTGCTGAAGAGTTTCTGGTTTAAGATGACATCTACTTTCCTTCATCTTCCTCTAACAACTGTATACATGTTCTTCATTTGCTTCCTCTTTGCCAGGCTTTAGTATGGTTTTGTGTTAGTCATTTAACTCAAATTCTTCAAGACCATATCCATGTTATAAAACAGGTTTTTTTTTTCCTAGCCAACATTTCAATTTTGACTGCTTTCCAAACCGCAGTAAAACTGAAAAATGATTTTAAGTTACAGCCTCTGAGTATATTGCCCTCTGGTTTATCACATACATTCTCAAATACAGATAGTCCTTGGGTTATGACAGCAACTGAAACTGAAATCTCCATCGCTAAGGGATGCAAAGTAAAGTGGGATATCATGCGATTAATGATGGCAATCTCACAGTCCAGATTGCTACCCTAGCCTCAAGATATGTGGATTTTTAAGCCAGAGGAGGCAGGAGTCCCAGGCAAGGAAGCTGGCAAGTGCTATAGGAGGGTGAAGGGTGGCCACAGACAGGAATGCTGAAGTGTGGGTGGATATGCAGGTGCCATGAGAAATGCTGCAGATAAGTGCCCCAGAGCATAAGTGGGTGCCATGGGTGTGCGTGTGAGTGGGTGGGTGTGGAATGGAGCATACTAAGTGAAAAAGCAGCAGGTATGGGAGCAACTATGCTTGTGGGAAGCTGCAGGAAATGTTGGAAAAATTGTAATCCATGTGAGCGTGGTTTGGTGGAACATCGTAATCGCAACTAGGGACTTAACATGGGGACACTGCAACTTTACGGACCAGTCATAAATCCCCACATTCAGTGTAGTTGTAACTTTGAACAATGACTAAACAAGAGGTCATAACTCAAGGACTACTTGTACACCCGTCATCTACCTCAAAAGTATATTACTATTAAGTCTTTTAGTTGCCAGAATGATCCCCGGTCCAGGGGCTAAACGACTACTGTGTATGTGATTGAAAATATGGACTAAATGTTACTATATTTCCTTGATAACATACAGTAGCTTGAGATGGATAAATAGAAGTGTTCTAAGTTTAGAAATGTCTTCATATTTTCTTTTGATACCTGCAGCTTTTCAGTTTGATAATCTGCTGAATGCAGACAAAAGTGATTGAAGAATCAGTCATTAAAAGAAGTTACATAAACTCTGCCATCTCTGAATTATACTATGTGAACAGGAGTTGATGCATAATGTCTTTCAGCTCTTTTGGGTGAAATGACTTGATACAATGACTGATGTTAATCTATGCAATCTGTCAGCATTTGCACCAACTATCACTGAGATCATCTCTTTGCGGATATTTTGTCAGTCTCATTGTCATTATACATCTGTGATAATATGAGGTCATTGTATTATCTGTGCAGTTGTTTAACTTTTTCTTCAAAGTTCTGTCTTATCCAGGGCAATATTCAAAGCTTTGTCCAAAGTTCACTTGATTGTCCCATCCCTTTTACGAAATTACCAAAACTATCTCCACTGGATCAGATCTTAACTTCATGTGGTATTTAATTGCAGATCCTCGTTCCACTCCATATATACACTAACGTGAACGTTGCTGAACATACCACCGCAAACTTGTTTCATGAAATAATACTTCCTGAGCTGTTTTCATATTTTTTTTGTCTCAGTTACAACTTTCTTACTTTCAGTGTCCACAATATGCACTGATACAAGATACTTTTTAGGAGGGAGAATCTGGCAGACTTCGTCTATAACATCTGAAGTCTGCTAAATTGAGACTAATTGAACAGAGGGTATACTATATGCTGTTGCTGTGGTTATTATTTGCCCTGAATAAAATATACTAATTCAATTCACACATTCAAATAGTCTTTCCTAAAAGTGCTTGAGACTTCTGCCTAGTAAAATAAGTCCAAATATAATATGTCATCCCTGAAGGATATCTTGTTTTAAAAAAATTAGCCTTATCTATCCGATTATGCATGCTAATATTATACAGAATTATTAGTGCATGTAGATCCCTTTTGAGTGAATTTCAAAAATACACTGAACACTTGAGAAGGATTTAAGTCTCTCAAAGGACCTAAGGATATGCAAATAAACCTAGCTGAATCAAGTTAAACAGGTGCATCTCACTAACAATGTGAGCCTCCTTTCCCTGGCTTTTGCTGTCAAAGAACAAGAACATCTGTAAAAACAAATGGGTGATCATGGAATTTAGTGCTCTCATGTTGTAATAAACTGCTTTGGTCTTGTCTTATGAAAATAGCTTGGTAGGACAGCTCTTACCAAGGCAACATGCATGATGGGAGATGTCCTGAAAACCAATGAGCAAACATCTTTTTTTAGTGCGTGTACATTTTGCATGTAAATCTGAATCAGTGTTCTATTAACAAATAATTACCTCACATATTTGAATAGAATTTTAGTCTAATTAAGTACAAGTTGAAAAACCACTGTCAAAATGACATCAGATCTAGATCTGATCAGGTATGAAAACTTCATGGAAAACAAAGGCAGGACATCCATTAACTAATTAACTAAATAAATAACTAAATAAATAAATCAATAATCATATGTTTTATTTTGTAACTATAATGAGACGGGTTTTTTTTTTCTTTAAGGAATCTCCTTCTGGACGCCGGAAAGCCCTTGCTACCAGCAATATCAACATGAAACAATATGCGAGCCCCATGCCGACACAGACAGATGTCAAGTTAAAGTTCAGGCCTTTGTCTAAAAAAGTTCTCTCAGCCACCCTGCAGTTCTCGTTATCGTGTATTTTCCTAAGAGAAGGAAAGGCCACGTAAGTTTTGCAGGATATGTTCCTCTGTTGCTCTTTTATATGCACCATTGAGCCTTTCTTGAGCACCCTTGAACCACACCACCAAAGTTCCCTTGCATGGTTGTTAAAAATCTGTGAAAAATATGGTTTCAGACAATTCAAAGTGCAAAATGCATGCAAATCACTGTGTAAGTCCTGAATAAACATTAAAAAAAGACTCCCACAAAGCACTTCTCCCTTCCCAAGTAGATACTCCCAGACCTGCCTACCTGCTTACCTGTCTGTCTGTGTGACCTAGTCAAATCTGCTTTGCATTATCACCTCTGCTGCTACTCTTAGGCCTCCCATAAAAGTGCTGAAGGTGGACCACATTCAGACTTACAGATTGTACAGAAGCTATTGTTTGTCATTCTAGTTTGTCTTCAGGGCAGTGGGTGGAGGGCATGAGTTATGGGCAAGAAATTTCTGGTTTTGTATCCCTCAGGCATGGCCTTGAATGAACAATTATTTCAGTTTCACCATAGAGCCATAATAGGAGACAACAATATGAACCTAGAGCATTGGTAAAAATTAGAAAGATAATGCTGATAACACATAAGAGGAAGTTCTATATCATTGCTAATTATTTTTCATTATAATGTTTTATATAACTTGCTGCCCTAGCATAATACCTTTTTGAGGTTCCTTTCATTAGTAAAAATTATACCTTTTCTTTTCCCATAATCCTTCATAGTCTTCCTTTCAAGATGCAACTGCACGTCAAGGTTAGAATTAATTTGTTTTCTCGAAAGTGCTGAATCAAAATTCAGCAGAGAGAAGATCTATCAAGGGAAAATAGCCATTAGTTCAGTTCTGTCAAGATGCTATAAATGAAGGGCATCTTGAAGCAACAAATTAATTTGATATTGGTAGGATGATGATGATGATATTATTATTATGTAGTAATAGTTGTTACACTATTTACATACAATTTGCCAGATAGATCTGATTGGATTTGGTTCTGAGAATCTAGGATAGCTAAGGATACCATCATAAATTATGCACCGTTATATGTAATGAAACTGTTTGTAATTGGTGAGTTATAATTTTATCCATTCTATTTGTGCGCAACTGCTTTTTCAGATATTTTGAAATGACACCAAGCACACCAACCTCTATGATTTTCCATATTTGCTCTATTTGTATCATTATACAGTATTTCCCTACTTTTCCTGGTTATTTCTGATTGATTCTTCCATCTCTAGCTACTGCAATTGCAATTATTCATACTTGGTTCTTTGTAACTACAAAGAAGTAACTACTGCTGGCTTCTTATGGGCTAAATGTTTATTGTTGTTATGCTTGCTCACACAGTCAGCCAGATGTTTAGACTGGATTTACATTTTTATTCACCTATCGAGTCCTTCCTAAAGACCTGGATAGACAGATGTTGTTGTTTAATCGTGTTAAAGATATCTATTATTATATACACAAAAAATGTAAAATCACAGCTGTCAGTTCTTTAGCCCGTGTTAGCCTTCATACACATCAAGTTCTTCATAGGAACCTAGGATGTTGTAATGTATCAGCGTATTATTCAACCATTATTATATTGTTATTATTATTATTATTAGAGATGAAGATATGCAGAGCCTGGCAAGTCTGATGAGTATGAAGCAAGCAGATATTGGAAATTTAGATGACTTTGAGGAAGATAATGAAGATGATGAAGAAAATAGAGTAAACCAGGAAGAAAAGGCTGCAAAAATTACAGGTTTGTTTCTTCCCTGAATATGTATGTCTTTGCTTGTAAACTTAATTTGAAAATTGTTATTCTTTTCGACCATTTTTCTTTTGAAAATAATGTAGATTTTTACTATTTGTATTAGGAGGAAACAATTTAATCTAAATCATGGATTGGTATCCATTTGTGAAGTAAGGGAGGATTCATGCTCCTTTTGGTTAACTTCAAAAGAGCCATAAACACTGCATTCAGACAGAATTTATTTCTGTCACTGTTTCTCTCTTTTGACTCCATGGACTAAAGCCAAGTTACTCATGGTTTGAAGGAATAAGGTTTCTGTATATTTATTTTACTGTGTACTAAAGTCTTGCCGGAATATTGAAATATGGAATTGTATGAGAGATTTTACAGATTTTCAGGACATTAGCCTTCACAGTCCCCTTAGGTTCTACAGTTAACTAATGCAGGAAGAACTAGGCTATCTGGGCAGTAAATCTAAATTTAAGCTAATATTTTAAGTTCTTGAGCTGGATCAAAGAGTTATAATAGTTTTCCGTCTCCTGAGAGCATAGCTAGATAACTTAGTTCTGCGTAAGGAAGCAAACAGGTAGAAAATCTGTCCTATCCAGCATAATGTTAATGTGAAGTAATAAAAAGGATGATAAGCTTGACAGCAGAAGATAGCTGACAACTTTATATGAGAACAGATTTGCCTTGTGTATGTGTTTTTGTATGTGCGAGAGAGAGAAAGAAAAAGAGAGACAGACTTCAGCCTACAATAGGCACAGCAATATTTTCCAGCTGAAGAGCATATAGAGCTCTTTTTGTATGTGCGAGAGAGAGAAAGAAAAAGAGAGACAGACTTCAGCCTACAATAGGCACAGCAATATTTTCCAGCTGAAGAGCATATAGAGCTCAGTACAGGAAAAATATTCATGAAAGAGAGGAAAAGAAATAAAATTTAAGTTTAATGAAGGAGTCACAGTCTATGCCTCTTCTTGGAAATTTTCCAGCAGCCTTCTTGATTCAGCCTACATCCTTCTAAAGGGCTTCCTGGATAACGCACACTCTGAATTGGATCTGGACCACATAGTGTATTACTACTTTTTTAAAATGAAAATTGGAGTAGCCTCTAATTAATACTAAGCTCTACTATAATTTAATGTGTAACCCAGTAAAAGTATTTGTAATTGTAGTAACATCACTGTTCTACTTTCTTTGATGTTCACCTATCAAGTATTATATTGTAATCTCGTTGAAACAAAGATTTCTGTTTCTACAGTATTACATGCTCCAGTCTTGGGAATATACAGTATGTGTCTCAATAGATAATTGGAAAGACTAAAAGAAAAGAGATAAAGTAGGTATTGAAAGATCTGTCTACATCAGTAGATTACTTCTGCCTGTCATTAGGGTTTTAGTAAATCAAGTTGAATGGAAAAGATGCCTATATCCCCCAAAGCAACTGTATTATTAATATGATACATCATTTCCCATAAGCATGTCTCTATAATTTTATCACAAACTCCCTGATAAATGAGGTGGTCTTGATTAGATTTTCTTGTTTGTTCCACAAAGGATTGATGCAATTCTGTTACGTCTCCTTGAATTCATGTTCCTAGCATTGCTCCATCTTGCAGTTTTCCATGCAGGCCTTCCTTTATTCTTTACCAGAGCCTTTGTCAATCTCAGTCTCTGTCAATCTCTGTTTTCCAAATTACTACCAAATGCTCAGCTTATATCTAAAAAAACAATTTATGAACATTAAACAAATGCATACAGGGTTCCTTACCTTTCATCCTTGTCATCTCTCTTGGTAGCAATTATATATATGATATTCATGTTAATGCAGCTTGGAGATTCAGCCCTTGAAGTCACTTTATGGCATTGCTATACTGCATTCTGGGAAAAGAAGGTTCCACATTCCTTCTGTGAAAAACCTGTAGCAATTAAATCAAATTGATGGTTCCTCTTCTCCTTTCCTCCAGTCACTTCCTTGATTGCACACTTGAACAACTTACCATGTAGATCAGATGGAGTGTGTCAATCAGATACTACATACTATCAATATGTCCAGTTCAGGTTATAGTTCTTATCACATTGGATCTATTAGCTGTAAGTTGTCCCAAAAAGGTTAGAAGTGCAGGGTATAGATTAACTAAAACTTAGGAGACAGCCCTGACCATTTGTTCCCCTTCCAGTTCTGAATGGCAGGGCAATCTGGCTAAGATTTATTTGGCGACATTAATTGTGTGTCTGTGCTACCTTAATTAAAATATTATATTTCAGTACTTTAATTATTATTAGTTGGTCCTTATTTTAGTGCAGAATATGTACAGGATAATTCTGTTAATTAAAATATATTTCATGTTCACTGAGGTTTCCACACTCTAGAATATGGAAAAGTCCTCATAAAGTATAGAGATATATTGAGTGATATTGTGATTGTTCAGTCCTGAATGTATTCCTAAATTAATATTTGTCTTTCTTTTCCTTTTCTCTTTTTCCTAATAACAGCATGTATTGTATTCCTTTTTCCATTAAATGACCTTACCTCACAGTTGTCTTGACTGGCTTCTGTTTACAGAAATTGTAAACCAGTTGAATGCTCTGAGCAGCTTAGATGAAGATCAAGATGACTACATAAAGCATACAAATATGCTGTCCACTAAATCAGCCAGTTCTTCTGAAGGTCTATGAGCTTTCCTCCTTTTCTGTTTCTGGCATGTCTGCATTTTACTGTGACCTCCTTAGTATCTGTTCATATTCAAATGTTGGTTGTAGCTTCGTGCTTGGTGTCCATTAAAGTCTATTGTAGTTCAGTCAAGTGTACGCAACAACATATGGTGCGTTCATCGGCCAAGGTGAGGAAACTATGGCCCTCAGATATTGTTGGATTTATATTCCCATCAGTCCCTGCAGCATGGTCATTGATCAGAAAAGATTGCAATTATAGTCAGACCTTCCATTTACTAAACCTAGCTCAGAACTGCCATCATTTGTTTTTGGAGGTGTTGCATTCTTTTTCTGAGATAATGTGTATGCTGCATGTGGGCCTTCCAGCTTAGTAATGGAAACATTACTACCTTTATATATTGATTTTCTTTAAGTTAGTTTAGGTTAATTTAAAAAATGGCATTTTTTTCTTTCCGAAAACTATTGCTAGAGCCTTCTAGGTCAGTTAACAGTCATGTAATAAATTTGCACTTGCATCTGTTCATGTTACTAAGCTGGAAACTTTGGTGTACTATGAATATAACAGTTTAGTTAGCAGTAGAAACCGTGTCATGATTCACTGTTAAAAGGGATATGTAGTACTTAAGTATTTGGAAAGTGATTGTTTAAACATTCTATGTTTAATCCTAAATGAAAGTATAAAATGTGTACTGAAAGATATTTTGTTTGGTTTCTTAGAACTTATCAACAAGCTTAGTTTCCTGGATGAAGAGGAGCAAGATTTCGCAAATTCAAGATCAAATCCCTTTGTAGATTCTGATAGATCAGAGCTGAATCCTTTTGGAGACACTGATATCGAAGGTATTTAATTCTGCCATGTACAATCTTTGGATTGTGCTATACTTTGTGGCAAGACCACAAACTATGTGTACTTCCTACTTCTCATTTTCTAAAAGTTTCTTTGATGTTACTTATGTGCTGATAATTTTCAACTTAAATATTCAACCATTGCTTGCTTAAAGTATAGCTTAATGATGGAATTCTTCAATCTGAAGTAGCCTTTTAGGTCACTGCTTGACCAAATCATTCTTCTTCTCCTAGACATGCCTGGACAATTTAATAAAACCTTATATAATATTTTAAGTCCTGGGAATAATAATCAGTACTGTAAAGAAGTAGCAACAGCGAGAACTAGACACGGAACCACTGATTGGTTCAAAATTGGAAAAGGAGTCCGGCAAGGCTGTATACTGTCGTCCTGCCTATTTAACTTATATGCAGAGCACATCATGAGAAAGGCAGGGCTAGATGAATCAAAAGTTGGAATTAAGATTGCCCGGAGAAATATCAACAACCTAAGATGTGCAGATGATACCACTCTAATGGCAGAAAGTGAAGAGGAACTAAAGAGCCTCTTGATGCGGGTGAAGAAGGAGAGTGCAAAAGTTGGCTTGAAACTCAACATTAAGAAAACCAAAATCATGGCATCCGGCCCTCTCAATTCCTGGCAAATAGATGGGGAAGAAATGGAGGTAGTGACAGATTTTATTTTTCTGGGCTCCAAGATCACCTCAGATGGGGACTGCAGCCAAGAAATTAAAAGACGCTTGCTCCTGGGGAGGAAAGCTATGGCAAATCTAGACAGCATACTAAAAAGCAGAGACATCACCCTGCCAACAAAAGTGCGTATAGTCCAGGCCATGGTTTTCCCAGTTGCAATGTATGGCTGTGAAAGTTGGACCATAAGAAAGGCTGAGCGCCAAAGAATTGAGGCCTTTGAACTATGGTGCTGGAGAAGACTCCTGCGAGTCCCTTGGACTGCAAGGCGTTCAAACCGGTCAGTCCTAGAAGAGATCAACCCCGACTGCTCTTTAGAAGGCCAGATCCTGAAGTTGAAACTCAAATACTTTGGCCACCTAATGAGAAGGAAGGACTCACTGGAGAAGGGCCTAATGCTGGGAAAGATTGAGGGCAATAGAAGAAGGGGACGACAGAGAATGAGATGGCTGGATGGAGTCACTGAAGCAGTAGGTGTGAACTTAAATGGACTCCAGAAGATGGTAGAGGACAGGAAGACCTGGAGGAACGTTGTCCATGGGGTCGCGATGGGTCGGACACGACTTCGCAATTAACAACAACAAAAGTTATTTAGTGTTTGATTTAACTCTATTTACGTGTGTACTAAAAGTTGCACTTTAGTAAACAAGATTCATAAATATATGAACAATTATATAGTTTACCTATACAAATATACATTCACAGTAAAGCAACTAGATTAGAAACCTGCACCAGAAGAACTGCTCTTCACGAAAAGATGGCATGCATACACGGAGTCCCTCGAGCAAGTCTTATTCTACCATGGAACATCCTCATCTGTGTTTATTGTTTTTTTTTTTCTGGACATTGGATGTTTCTGACAGTAGATAGAGTTACTGGTATCTGCATGAGTTACAATGGCTGGAGAGGATCGTCTGAAGTGCTGTGTGTTATTAAACTTACTGGCTCCTAAACTGTGAGGCTGACGGTTAGGGAAGGTTCTTCGAACTAATGTTTCTAAGCTAACTTTGTTACTCTGTAGTACTTAAGGGAGGCTTAACTACTCTAAACAGCAGCAGTGTTTCCCTTTTAGATGTGTCTTGGATTAGTAATACATCCCAGTGTTCTGCTGTATGTACATTTGACAGAAGGATTTAGATTAATTAGTTAATGTTTGTAAAGAATTTTGAAGATTAAAAGAACAATATAAGTGCTAAATGTTACAAGAGGTTGGTTGTTTAAATATGCAGTTTCTTTTTGAACACCCTTCTCTTTGCTGCCTCCCATTCTTTTTTTGTTTTCGTATTTTGTTTTGTTTAAAAAAATTGCATCACTTTTCGGTATTCAGTTTATGTCTTTGATGATTTGTTTAATCTGGAGGTTCTCTTTTCTTTCAGATGCTTTTTGAAATAATAACTATTGCATGTCTAGCACTTAGACTTCTATAATTAATCAATTGATTATTTCATTTTTGTATAAATGATTCTTGTGTTCTTCCTTTAAGCCGTACTTGTCATAAATATTATGAATTGAGTATCAAGATTTCATCTGTAGAATTCCATATATTCTTTATTAATGGAGCTTGATATTCTGAAATATGCCTCTAGAATTGGTTCTATTTTAAATTGATGTTTTAGAATCTATCTCTGTTACTGAATGTACTTGAATTTCATATGCCCGGCAACTCAGGGGCAGGACTGGATATGTGGCCAAAGAGGCAGATTAAATATAAAGATGAAATGAATGGATTGTATGTGAATTGAATTTGTATGATCCTAAGCCGGTTTTTGAAGTAGATTATCGGTACATTTCTTTAGTTAATTGTTTCAGAACATATATCAAATCTGAATGATTTCTGAGTCCCCTGGCCGGAGCAGTATGTTGCATTTTTTCTATTTGGGAGAGCAAAAAATAAGGGAGGTTATGAAGCAGATACATAACAAAATTATAATATACGACTAATCTGTTTTTGGTTTAATGGATCACAGTTGGCCAGGACTTCTACTTGAATTATTTCACTTTCAACAGTTGAACAAAAAATAAAGACGAATTATTTGTAACAAAGACAATTTCCTTTTTGTATATGACTGATTCTTTGCTCTGGCAGTACTGAATAACAATGTTAAGCTAGCATTTTTGTACCATACTAGAAGCAAAAGTCAAACAAAACCCTTTTCCCTATTTCATTTATTTATTGTTTAAAATGCATGCACAAAAGATGGAAATGGGAATATGGCAATCTGCCTTTTGGAAAAGTTGTTTTTAGTAGAACCTGTAACTGTTTCAGATTAGGCCTGAGCAGTTATTATGACTATTATGGATTGCATGGGTGATCCTGTGGAAATCAGGATTCTCTCAATACTGATAAAATTTCTGAGTTGTTTTTTTTTTAACATGCCTAGTCATCAAAGAATTGTCTGGCTATTTTTTTCCCCTTTGGTTTGTATGATTTACAACACACTTTAAAGGTACTCCTCTTATTTTATTAATATTAATTTGGGATGGGAACTGTTTTGTATTCTACTAGAGTTCTGAAGGAATTGAAGAGTTCCTTCTCCATTAAGACACAACCTCTTGATTGTGCTCTCTGTAGAACCAGATATTAAGATGACTTCATTATCCAAACAAGAGCACTACTGTGATGACAGCGATGAATATAACCCCTTTAAGGAAAAGAGTGTAGAGTATGTGAACCCTTTTGATGAGCCAGACCTTGAACCTGAGGTCCTGTTACCTGTCAAAGACTCTCCTCCTCAACCTAGCAAAAGGAAAAATATCCGACCTGTGGATATGAGCAAATATCTTTATGCTGACACATCAAGAACAGATGAAGAGGAGTTAGATGAGTAAGTGGATCTCTTTTTTCCTTTGCATTAGTTGGAATTTCAGCACCAAACCTCCAGGCATAAAATATTAAAGTACAAGAATAAACTGTGCCGTTAATAGAAATTGAAAACATTAAACATTGGGGCATGCGCGTTACTGGGTTTTTTTTCCCTGTGAGGATTTAAATCATCAAAGAAGAATCTCTGAAGGGAGACGTAGATACAGATGTTCAGGATGAAAAGCATGCATGCTCAGTTCAGGCGTGGCATTGGCTGCTGCAGCACTTCAGTTGGCTAGTGGCCAGCTTTGAACTATCCATATATGTAAGGACATTTGAGGATAATGGATGACCTAGTCTTTAGAACTTCGGTACTATCTCTTTTTTTACTCAGTGTTCATTCAATACATTTAAGCAGTTCTATATAGAGTTCAAGACCTCCCCCCTTCTCAAAGTATTGTATTAGATGTATTATACAAAGTACATTTCTTGATCGGTTTTAGTAATAGTATAGTAGTACAATTGCCCTAATATTTGAAGAAGATGAAACTAATTGTGTTTTCTCTGTTATAAATACAAATAGTGGTCCCAGGTCTTTCCTATTTCCCCTCCCCACTTTTTTTTTTCTTGTCCTGGAAAGTGTCTGTAGATTTTTCTAAGTTGTTTTGTTGGCTTGTTGCTTTGAAAAATGATTGTAACTTGGCCAAGTCTGAGAGTTGGTTTTGTGTACAAATCAGATGAGACTAAGTCAGATCTTGATGGACCTAGATATGCAGTTTCCTTAACTGCAGTACCAAAGTAGTTTACTGTTGCCTTCTTCTGGGAAGTTTTTTTTTTTTTAATCCCCAGCCTAATATTAGTATTCAGCAGGCCTTTCTTAGTTTAGATTCTGAGGCCAGACAACGCCTGCTGAGGTATAGCAAGATTTATTGTTCTATTTCCTAAATTTGACTAAGTACGTATTATGGGTCATGATCCCTAGATCCCTATCATCTTAGCTATCGTGTGTGCGGTTCCTGGCAAATTAGAAAAGGCAAATATAATAAACACATGGAGGAGGGGGAACAAGAGAGTAAAATTAAAAAATTAACGTAGAAGTACAAGTAAAGTTCTTTTTTAATTTATTCTCATCCAGAAAGAAATCTGTAGCACTGAATTCATAGCAGGGTATTTAAGGTATAATGAATGTTTTCTATCCAAATACCAACGAATGTATATATTCAGTTGCAACTGTAGCTTCCTTCCCTTTTTGTAGCATAACAGACTGTTAACTTTCAAGACAGTCAAAATGTGAAGACCAAACACACACCATCTTTTCAGTGACAATTGCGGCACCATTCCTTCTGGATTCTAGGCACATGTTTACATGTGCATTAAGGGTCCTATGAAGAAGCTTGTTTCCTTTTTTCACTGAACTTCAGTTTATTTATCAAGCAATCCCTTTGCGTCTACTGTGATGTTAGGCTATTTATATCCCTGAATCATCAGCACAATGTCTCGTAATCAGACTTTCATCAGCAGTACCCGTTGGTGTACTACAAAGAATATAGAACTGGGAAACAGAAAACATCAATTCAAGCTGTAGATGAATCTCAATCCCCCATTTTGTATGCATGTCACTATTTTTGTGTTCAATCATAATGTCTTCTGTAACAGTTTGTGTTTTTAAAAAGACATTTCAAGAACTTATTTTCTACAATATTCTCTTTTCCTCAATATGTGCAACTAGTATGCAAATTTATAAATTTACATATTCATAAAATTTGGGGTTTTTTTTAAAAAAAAATGCAACATTTTACTTGAATAACCACACTTGGAAGTGTGCGGTTAGAAAACTAACTGCATTCCAATCTCAGAAATATGAATTAGGTCAGTGTGGACTAAGTGAAATTCATTGACATCTTTAGTGATAGAGGAAAAGCCGCTTAATTTCTGCATACTTCAACAGGAATGATAATGAAAGAGAGGTACTAAAGAGGACTATCTGATAAAGCAGGCAGCATTTTAAAATAAATTAATAAAGGCGGCCTCCAACTGCTTGCCTGAAAATCCCATCCAGATACATTTGGATCATAAGGGTGGCAGAAGAAGCCTTAATTCAGTGGAATGGCTCAGATTTCATGTAGAGAAGATCATAAGGTCGGTTTCTGAATGTGATTTTCTCTTGGAAAAATCTGGAAAGGCTTAAGCACATTGGCTTCTTTATGAGCCAGTTGGATAGAATACTACCTGGATTATAAAGATCTTCTGAAGCTTCTAATCCTTGGCTTTCTAATGATACTTCCTACCATGACCCAGCTGCTCTTCCTTAGCAATGCAGAAGATTATCTGCCTTTCCTTAACAGATAACTGTTGTTCTAGATCAGGAGTCCTCAAACTACAGGCTGCATGCAGCCCACCCTGTCTTTTTATCCGGCCCGTCTCAACCTACCGGGCAAGCCGTCCAATGGTGAGGAGAGGGTGGGTGGTATGGCAGCGAGAGCCCCAGCCAATGGCAGGATGGCGAGTTGGTGGGAGGAGATGTTTTTTCCCAGTTTCTCCCTCTTGCACCCAAGTGCACGCTCGTGCTTCGGCCACACCTCCTTCTTCTCCTCCTCTCACCTCTTCACGTTTTTACCTCAGGGCCGGACTGAGAGGTTTAGGCTTCGCAGCCTCGGCCTCGCTTAAGGCACCCAAGCCGGGCGATGACAATGCTGCTGCTGCTTCTTCTGAGGTGGGTCTCTCGCTACACTACAGAATGTGAGCCCCAGCCTCCACCACTGCTACCGCCGCCGCCTTACCAAGAAGAAACTGGTGCCACTGGCCCTCAACATCACCCCCGCCATCGCAAAGGGACCCATCCCCACCGCTGGCAGCGAGGTTGACAGCTCCGAGTGGGCTTGATCCTCGTGAGGGTCAGAGCGGGACTGCTGGAGTGGGGTGCTGGTTTTGGTTCTGAGGAGAGCGGGTAAAGGGCGAGCTATTTGTGAGGGGCGGCCGGGGTGAGTGAGAAAAAAGGAGAATTTGCTCCTGGAAGATTATTTCGTGATTGCGAGGATTGTGTGGAGCTGAGGCGATGAAAGGTCTGGAATGCCAATCAAGGAGAATATTTCTGGCTCAGGTTAAAATGAAGGGTCCTGAGGATGGTGGTTTTCTTGCAGACTTTTCAGGACCCAAAGTGGGATAATAAGTGAACTGATGATGTCACCTAGTTTGGATCATGAGACGTCTGCAAAAAAGTCACCAAGCTCAGAGAGCACCAAGGTCTCCACAGCCGCCCTCTTTCTCCTCCTCTCCTCCTCCATTCCACAAACCCCCTCTCTTCTGACATTGCTGATGTTACCTAGTTTGGGTCATGGGACATCTGCAAGAAATGCTGAATGGAAATAGCACCTTGCCTTTTTGACAGATGTAACAGAGCTACTCAACAGTTTCAAAGTGCATCTTCAAGGAAAGGGGAAGCTCATCTGTGATATGCATTCACATGTGAAAGCATTTAAAGTAAAATTGGACATACTCATTAAACAAGTGAGGAAGGAAAACTTCTGCCATCTTCCCACAACTCAAAAACTATTTGTGGAAAAACCAGCAATTGCATTCCCAAACAAAACATGTGGGATTCATTGGAAATGTACATTTTCTTCACTTAAAAACTCATTCAAATAATTAACCAATTCATTTTTCTTGTTTCATTTTTTCTTTTGTACTTGATTTTACATTGTTCTATAATCATTAATTTTTTTTCAAACTATAGTCCGTCCCCCCAACAGTCTGAGGGACAATGAACTGGCCCCTGTTTAAAAAGTTTAAGGATCCCTGTTCTAGATTGTGAGTAGACAAAGGAGGAGGATCACAAATCCCAAAGTATGATAGGAAAAATGTTACTAGCTTTGTTTCCTTTGCAATAAAAACATACTAGTATTGTACCAAGTAGTTTCAGAAGGAAAAGCTATAATTATGGATTTCCCATCATTCATCTCAGACAGGCTCCTTTTACAAATTTCAAATAATTAGGTGAGTCTTTCCTATAGATCCCCTCTCATATTGGTTGTCCATTATATGTTGCATAATGGTATTCATGAAGCTTGTAAAGCTTGTAGCAACTTTTGTGGAAAAAATACATTAGAATTCCATGGAAAAGTGTTGGAAACACTGTAGTAATTCTCCAGCACTGGAGATGGATAATCCACGCAGTGGGTTGAGACTGTATTCCTGGCCAATCAGATCAGTCAGCCAAAGTTGCCACGCCCCGTCCTGGACCATGATCCTTAGTCTTGACTGATCTGGCCATACAGACAGACCTACAACTTTGGCTCCTGGGCAGGTATAGTTCCTTTCCATTGGGGGGGATTTTTTCTAGTAGCTGAAATTGCTTAGTTTAAAAGTTAATTAGAGATAATTTAATTCAATTTAATTGATTACTCAAAAATTTCCTTGCTAAATTGTAAGACTCAGGAAGTCAGATTCCTACAGGGGAATCCACCCCCGCTTAAAAGGGGGAAATCCCTAACTCCCCTCCCTAACCCAAACCTCAGCCACCTTCCAGCAGCCGGTAGCCGCCTTAAACAAACGGGGGGGGGGCTCGGGCAACCCCTCGCGTTTAAAACAAACAAAACAAAAAAAGACAGAAAGGCAAGCAATTAGCGAGGGAAGCGGAGGACAAAGGGGACGCATGCTGGGAGGGAGATTGATTAAGGGAAACAGCTGGCGTGCGAAGGAGCAGTCTTTTTCACTCCAGGCTGCTCAGGATTTTTTAAACGAGGCGCCATTGTCTGCACAGCTGGAAGCACGCGCAGCTCTTTGTTACAACCGCACGTGGCACAGGCAGCCTTGTTAACACATGCGCAGTAGTCTCCTGGCAGCGGCGGCCATATTTTTTGTCCAAACAGGGGATTTAAGGACTCCCTGAGAAAGCTAGGTTCAGCCGCTGGAGTGAATTAATAGGCAAGCAGTACTGGGGTACTAAAGCATCTATTATTCATTCAGAGACATTCAAATCAGACACATAGCTACTGGTTCCAGGACTTGGTGTCTTCTACCTAAAGTAAATAAGAACCTTTCATAACTAACTGTGTTTAGTTGCCTTTGGCTCCTTCCAGACTTCGGGTCCCCCATTAGTGGCCCGTACGCTTCTGGATTTAGTGGTGGGTTCCAGGCATCCCCAGTCGCGTGCCTGTCCTTACCCACCATAGTCAAGCCGGGTTCCAGGCATTCCCATTAGCGTGCCTGTTCTTATCCGTGCACAGTGACTAACTCTGACAATTTTGCAGAGTCTGCTCCTGAGTTCCAGACGCCCCCAGTAGTGCGCCTGTCCTTACTCAAAGTTGGAGCTCTCCTACTACCTGGGTCCCCCCTATCGCGGCCCAGCGTTAGTGGAGAATGGAGGAAGCAATCATTCCCTCCACTGGAGCCCCGCCTTCATCCTCTGGAGCACCTGCTTCAGAGGATTCGGAATCCTCTGCAGCCCCTAGAAAGGCTGCAAGGAAGTCATCAAAGAAGGCTGACAAACAGGCAATCAGAAGACACCAAGCCCTAGAAAAAGAGTTCGACAGAGCCCAGAAAAGGGCCAGAATTGAAAATAGGCAGAATGGGGGAATAGGTCCTGATCTACCGCTGGGTCTCCCTTCATCCCCACGGGCCATTTGGTCATTAGGGAACTCATCACAGTCCCAAACAGAGGGTGGGATAGGCGAATTCTCATCGCTCTCCCGATCCCCCTCCCCACGGAGGTTACAGGAAACCCCGAGGACCATGCTAACCACAGCACCTGCAGGGTCGCAGGCAATGGTCACTCCTCCTGCATTGACGGGGGATCTGCTAGCTACCCTAATAGCACAGGCAGTGGACCGTGCATTTGAGGCCAGGGCTCAAACTTCAAAAGCCAAGCCTCTAGGACTTAGAACGAGGCATCGGGAGGAAACGGAGGACCATCAGGACCTCTCCTCCATCTCAGACTCGTCGGTCTCTGAGGAAGCTTACCTGGACCAGCCAGGTACGTCACAAGGGATTCAAATGTCTGAGGAGGAGGAGGACACCTCACCTCAAGGGCCGTCCTTCAGCGGCCTGTTTAACCCTTCTCTTTTTGTTACTATTCTGCGCAAGGCTGAGGCCACAGCCCATCTGGGGCATGGGACACCAGCGGAGCCTGTCACAGTTGACACGGAGGCTGAGCCGACGTTCGCCGAAAAGGTAACCACTCAACACCGCATACCATGCCCGACCATGTTCCTAAACACAATAAGGAAACAGTGGGCAGCGCCAACCTCCCTACCGCTTCCTAGCAATGCGGAGAGGAAGCTATTTAACGTAGCAAGGGAGCTAGAGGGAACATTGGAGGTGCCGGTGGTGGACGAACCCATAGGTCCCCTGATATCGGACATGGCCATATCAGGAGATTTTGCTGAGGCTCTTAAAGCCGAGGACCGAAAGAGTGAGTCCAACTACAGGAGAACGCACCAGGCAATAGCTTGGGCTACCAGGGCGTCTACCTCCGCGTCCTTTTTCACCAGAGCCACACTTTGTTGGCTCCGTGAGTTACAGGGCCGGGTTCCCATGGAGGATATACGCACTCACCAGGAACTCAGCAAAATGGTAGCGGCCACGGAATATGCGTCGGACGCAACACTTTTAGCGACCAAGTTTTCAGCCAAGGCAATGGCGGCAAACAACACGAGCAGGCGCATCCTCTGGCTAAAGAACTGGCAGGCGGATACCAAATCCAAGTGGAAATTGGCTTCGGCTCCGTACCAAGGGGCAAAGCTGTTTGGTGAGGCACTAACGCCATACCTGACAGAGAACAAGGACAAGCGCAAGGTCCTTAAACACATGCTTAAAAGGCAGGACAAGAGACCCGGCTCCTGGGGAAGGAAACAATCCTTTCGTACGGAAGCCAGGGTCAACTACTTTCAAAATTCCCAACCCTTCCAAGCTAGACAGGATAGGGAAAGACAGGGGGACAGACAGAACACAAGACATAGGCAAACGCAGGGAAGACGGCCCTTTCGGGGGAACAACCGCCCCTTCCGCCGTACCAGATGACTCCCACCCAGACCTTCCCATAGGGGGCAGACTAGCAGGGTTTGCTCCCCAGTGGGAAGAGACCACCACGGACGTATGGGTCAGGAACACCATACGTCATGGTCTATCTCTAGAATTTCTCTCAAAGCCCCCGAACCGCTTCCGCCCGTGCCCCTGTCCCACAAACCCAACAAAGAGAAGGCTCATGAACGAGGCCGTTCAGCACCTTCTAAACATACGGGCCGTAGAGCCGGTGCCTATGAACCAGAGAGACCAGGGGTTTTATTCTATCCTCTTCGTGGTCCCAAAACCCTCGGGGGGTTGGAGAGCCGTTTTGGATTTGAAAAGGCTAAATTTCTACATAAAATACCGCAAATTCAAAATGCAGACACTACGCTCCATCCTTGGAAGCGTAAGGAAAGGGGATTTTCTGGCATCGATCGACCTCACGGAGGCATACTTGCACATCCCTATCTCTCTGGCTCACCGCCACTTTCTACGGTTTGCCTACAGGGGGCACCATTTTCAATACAGGGCACTTCCATTCGGCCTGTCATCAGCGCCCAGGGTGTTCACCAAGATTCTGGCGGTTCTGGCAGCACAA
Organism: Crotalus tigris; assembly: GCF_016545835.1. NCBI lineage: Eukaryota > Metazoa > Chordata > Lepidosauria > Squamata > Viperidae > Crotalus > Crotalus tigris. Next base: position 383,383 of record NW_024096660.1, read on the forward strand.
CTAAGAAACGTACCAGTCAGAGTCCAGTGCTACCTGGACGATATTCTAATCCAGTCATCGTCCGCCCAGCAGTCTCGGGCGGACCTAAAGTTAGTGATAAAAATGCTGCAGGACCACGGCTTCTCGGTGAACTTTCCAAAGAGCCATCTAACCCCAACTACGAGAATACTCCATCTGGGAGCGGTCATAGACACAAAGGAATGCAAGGTGTACCTATCACAGGAACGCCTCAGCAGCATAAAGAAAGCCGTAAAACAGGTAAGCCGCAGTCAGTCAGTGACGCTGGTCTGCCTCTCCCAGCTGCTAGGGAAGATGATATCGACCATAGCAATAGTTCTTTGGGCAAGGCTGCACTCAAGAGAACTGCAGTGGTTCATGCTCCCGTTTCAGAGACAACAAATCAGTGCATCCCGGAAGAGGGTAGGCATACCTCTGAGAGTACGACACTCCCTCAGGTGGTGGCTATCTCCAGCTCTCCTCAGGGGGTCCCCCTTCAGGGAACCAGACAGAGTAGTAGTCACAACAGATGCGAGCTTATTCAGCTGGGGAGGCCACTTGGGGACCAAGTGGACACAGGGCCGCTGGTCAGCGGTGGATCTCCGACACAACATAAACTGGCTCGAGCTGCGGGCTATTCACCTAGCGTTAAGGCATTTTCACAGCAGCATAAAAGGCAGGCACGTACTGGTCCTGACGGACAACGTGACAGCCAAGGCCCACATAAACCGTCAGGGAGCACACACGCTCGCTCTCGGCCGAGGCCCTCCTACTGGGGGCCTGGGTGGAACAAAATCTGGCCTCCATAAAGGCCGACCACATATCGGGGGAGGCAAACATCCAAGCAGATCTGTTGAGCAGATCAACAATAGATCACTCGGAGTGGCAACTACACCCGAGGATCTTCAGGGAGGTCTGTCACCGCTTCGGGCTTCCCCAGGTGGACCTTTTTGCCTCTCCTTCCAATGCCCACCTAACTCGTTTCTTCTCCCAATTCCCATCCAAGGGAGCAGAGCAGACGGACGCGTTACGGAGCCCATGGCCAAGAGGGCTCCTGTACGCGTTTCCACCCTTACCTCTCCTTCCGGCGGTAGTACGCAAGATTCTGCGGGAAAGGGCCGAGGTAATCCTTGTGGCCCCTTATTGGCCAAGGAGACCTTGGTTCGCAGACTTGAGGAGTCTCTCCCGCACGAATCCATGGCGGATTCCTCCGGAGAGGATCTCCCTCAAGCAGGGGGAGATCTCCCACCCAGAGCCACAATGGCTACAACTAGCCGTCTGGCTCTTGAACGGTCAATTTTAGCCAAGGGGGCTTGCTCACAGGGTGTAATTAGGGTCATACAGGCATCAAGGCGCCCCTCCACGAACCGTATCTACGAGGCCACGTGGAGAAGCTTCCAATCATGGTGCTCTAAACAGGAATTGTTACTCGAAGGGGTCACAATTCCCAAGATCCTAGAATTTTTACTAGATGGCCTAGAGAGGGACCTCTCGCCAAACACACTGCGCAGGCAAATCGCCGCCCTCTCAACTATACTTTCTGCCAGCCCCGGTGAATCCTTGGGCAAGCATCCCTTAATACGATCCTTCCTCAAGGGGGCTGCGAACATCAGACCGCCAACCGTGCACAGGTATCCATCGTGGGAACTACCACGAGTACTACAAGCTCTTACCAGAGCGCCCTTCGAACCACTCAAAACATGTGACATTCGCTATCTGACCCATAAGGTAGCATTCTTGGTAGCCATCACGTCAGCTCGGCGGATATCCGAGTTAGCTTCTCTCTCAATGAGGAAGGACCTGTGCCATTTTCACAGGGACAAGGTAGTCCTAAGAATAGACCCTTCATTCATTCCAAAGGTCAACTCCCTTTTTCACAGATCACAGGAAATAGTCCTACCAGACTTCTGTCCAAACCCAGCTCATCCCCTGGAGCAACAATGGCACACCTTGGACGTACGAAGGGCACTAAGACATTACATTTCGCGCACAGCGGAATTCCGACGCTCGGAAGCGCTTTTCATATCCTTCCACCCCGCTACTAGGGGCCGGAAGGTCTCGTCCTCTACCATCGGTAGGTGGATTAGGGCATGCATCACTGGGGCATACCAGGCGGAGTCCTTGCAAGTCCCCAAGCATATCACGGCCCATTCCACAAGGAGTGCTGCCACCTCAGCAGCATGGGCCATGCAGGCTTCTATTGAAGAGGTATGCAGGGCAGCCACTTGGGCCTCGCCCTCTCCATTCATTCGTCATTACAAAATCGACAAGTACTCCTCTGCAGAGGCCTCCTTCGGTAGGAGGGTTCTCCAGCAGGTTCTAGACCAAAGTTGCACACGGGACCAGTCTATTCCCCAACCCAAGGGACAATAGGCTTTGGTATGTCCCACTGCGTGGATTATCCATCTCCAGTGCTGGAGAAGGGGCGTTGACTTACCTGAACGCCTTTTCTCAGCACGGAGATGGATAATCCACACCCACCCTTATAGACTAGGATAATAGGGTATATTTAGTGGAGCCAAAACGTCTTACTGTCAGTCAATGGCTGCGCTCGAGTCAAGACTAAGGATCATGGTCCAGGACAGGGCGTGGCAACTTTGGCTGACTGATCTGATTGGCCAGGAATACAGTCTCAACCCACTGCATGGATTATCCATCTCCGTGCTGAGAAAAGGCGTTCAGGTAAGTCAACGCCCCTTCTGCTGGTTGTGTTATTGATAGCACTTGGGATATTCACATGAGGAAGTCCAGTTTTCTATATGTAATGGAATAATACTTATCAGAGACAAAGAGGCTGGATTCACACATAACAGTAAGCCATAATTTTGGTTACAAATCATGGTTGGATTTGCACAACACATTATGCCAATGGTTCTCAACCTGTGGTCTGCTGATCCTTGGGGACCATGATGTCATCACAGGGAGTCTGTGATGGCTTGAAGAAATGCCATGATTTAAATCTTAAGTCTTGGGGATTCAGGCCATGGTCTGTGGTCACAATTGGTATTTAAAAGAGGTCCACAGCAAAGAAAAGGTTGAGAACTACTGCACTGTGCAATAAAGTATAGTTTACACACCATAGCATTTGCATTCATCCAACACAATAAGTCAGAATTGAAGCACAGTATGTGTATGTAGTGCAGTGTTTCTCAACCTTGACAAGTTTAAGGCATGAGGACTTCAACTCCCAGAATTCCACAGCCACCATTGCTGGCTGTGGAATTCTGGGAGTTGAAGTCCACATGCCTTAAAGTTGTCAAGGTTGAGAAACACTGATGTAGTGTGTCAGAAGAAAAAAGTAGTAATATCTAGAGCATATTGTTCTTGTGCCTAAATGCCTAAACAATAGATCTTATTGTGGAAGTGAGGAGGAAAAGAAGGAGGTGGTGTGCCATCCAAATATTATTCCAGCAGTTCCAACTACAATCTGACTCCCAGCATTGAGGAAGTAGTCCTATGATGACTGAAGAATACTCATTCTTCCTTTGCATAAACTAGCAGTGGAACTCTGTGTACACAGTGACTATCACAGGTACTCAGATTTTCATTCTGCAGAGTTGATAGATTTGGCACAATGAGTATCCATGACAGAGCAGGCAAATGATGAAATGTGCATCATGATATCATTGCAGAATTGCCGTGATTTTTGTATTAGGATAGAAATACATAATCACAACATTTGTGCAATGTCATTGCATGTGTGTCATCAAATTGATTTTTACTGCAAAGAGTGGTCATCAGGAGTAAACATGTAAAAAATTCTTCCAATCTGAAACAATTTGAGTTTGAAGCACCTTGACTCAGAAATTTAGCTCTGAGGTTGGAAACAGCTTGTTTCAAACTGGAATGAGATGTTTCAGCTTCAATATATTTTATGCTTCTCTACATAGGTATATTAAGCCAAGAGATGAATAGAGCAGTGTTCTAGGAGACAGCTTAAGGATGTTAAGCCTAAATAAAACTAGTCATGTTCACCTGGGAAGGCACATAGATAGTGTAGTCCACCTTCAGCATTGCTTCTTAGCAGGTATTTAAATTACATTGCTCAGGATTCTGGAGATTATAAAGGGTAGTTGAAACTAGTAGCCCCTGAGAGACCAATCTTCCATGATTTTCCCATCCTTGTTGCTGTTTAAAGTGTTGGCTATTTCCACATTCTATAAAAGTGAATTCCTCTGTTGAATTATATCAGAGGTGTCAATCTGGTGGCCCACGGGCTGGATGCGTCACGCGCAGGCCACGCCCATCCCAGCTCTGCAAAGTCAAAAAATGTTGCCATACGTCACGATATGTCACATGACGCAATTGAGTTTGATACCCATGAATTATGTGATGCATGCTTAATCCAGCTTCCACGTGTTGTTGTTGGGTATATTTGTGCCTGAGGTGTTAAGCCTGCATAAGCCATTAGCTCTTCTAGAAGCTCCTAGAGATCAAACTACTTGTTCACCTTTCCTTTTCTCCTCAGTTTCTATCACACCTGAGGCCAGACCAAAATAGCCTGTTCTTTCATCTGTTTTGTCCATGTTTACTTCTTCTCCTTATCCATGTTATTGCCTACTCACCTTTCTAAAACCTTTTTGAGATTTAGAGGAATATGACACAGATTTTAAAAATTTCAGGTCACCTTTCTGCAAATGGAGAAGCAGCATTCATTGGGTACAATTCACGTTGTGAGATAAGCATCTATTTCAAATCTGCTCTCATTTTGTCTACACTCTAAACCAAGCAACTCTAATCTTTTCAATCTCTTTTCACAGAAGTCTCTTCATCTTTCTTATCATTTTCATCATCCGTCTCTGGATCATCCTATTTTTTCTCCTGTATGTCTTTTTTAAGATGTGGTGACCAGCCTTGCCTGCAGTATTCAAGACGAGGGAACCCTCTGTGATTTGTGTGATGGCACTGGGACCCTTTCAGTATTGTTTTGCATCTCAGTCACTATGCATGCACATCTTTTGTTTGTATAACTGTCCATGATTATCTGTGGAATTCAGAAGTATTTAAAAAGTGGCTTGATTTTTGGAGAAGATTTTCACAATTACAAGCAAAATATATTTACTTCAAAGTTGTCATCCTGCTATGTAACCCATTAAATCTAGGAAAAATAATACAGTGAAACCTTAATTTAACAGACCAGTAGGGAGGAGGGAATATTTATTATTCCCAATTGTTCTGTAAATTGGAGAGTTTGTTATTTGCAATGATATTATTATGCAACTGACACAAATTACTTCATTTGTGCATTGTTTCATCACACTTATTAATTCTATTGTGCAAGTGATATAACTTATAATTTATACCATTGATGTAATCATTTCATCTAGGTCTGGTAAGTCAAGATGTCCCTGTATAATATAGTTGTTCATTTGTACATTTAAATATAGAACTATATATATGGAATTTCTAGGACTAAATGTTTTTTGCTTTAGTAGGACAATTTTTCAAGAATTCTGCTTCTGGCATCCTGTTCCAAGTTCTCAATTCCTCTATAGGTAGTCCTCGACTTATGCCCATAAATGGAACCAGAATTTTTCTTGTCAAGCAAGGAAGTTGTTAAATGAATCTCACTCATTTTACAACCTTTTTTGCCACAGTTATTAAGCAAATCACTGAAGCTATTTAGTGAATCATGCAGTTGTGATTCAAGCCATTGACTTTGCTTGTTGGAAGCCAGTTGGTCATAAATTGGTCATAAATGGCAATCACATGACCCCAGGGTACTGCAGCCGTCATATATGAACACATGCCAGTTGCCAAGTGCCCAAATTTTGAACATGTGGCCATGGAGACATTGCACTAGTCATAAGGGAATGGTCACATGGACCGGCCACTTTTTTCAATGCCATTGTAACTTAATAAGTCAAAGACTACCTGTCTTGTTCACTCAGTGCCTTTTTGTCAAGTTTTAAATGAAACTTAGCCAAGCTTGCAATTCTGTACAGATTTTTTAAATAAGTAAACTGTTAACTAATAAGATCATTTTCCTGCCAAACTAATAATTATTCATGCTATAACATTACAACTATTTTTTGGTGGCCACAAACCTTCATTGCTGCAAAAACATTTCTTGGTCTTTTACAATACAGATGAGGAGGTAGTATCAGTATTGTAAAGACATTTTAAATTAGCATTTCTGTTTTCTCTGTGGTAAATGTTTTAACTTAAAATTCCATAGTTTTGCCCTCTATATTGGCTCCTGTGTGACATGAGAATTTGCCATTGTTACATTAGTTTTATCTTCTGAACCAAACTTTTAAAACTAGTTTATGCAAGAAAGATAGTCACATTAAATTATAAAATGTAACAACAGGCATTATCTAGAAGGGATGTTGTTGTACCTTTAGGGGCCTGTATTGAGCTTTCACCCTCTTTAGGTTTTCCTTCATTACAGCTTGTTCAGGAAAGAAATATACTAAATGTGGATGGTTCATCATGATTCCAGAGGTCTCTTCCAAAGGTTTTTTCACGAGAGAGAGAGAGAGCAAAATTTGTTTAACTTGTCTTCCCCATTCCATAGCATTTTTTTAAAATCATATTCAGCTCGCAGGGAGTCCCAGCTTTATTTGAGTTTTATTTTCCTAGTTTTCATGCACCAGAACTATAGGGCTTTGCAGGTCTTACAACCATAGTTGGCACCAGAATATTTCATTGTGGTTGTATGTTGAGGCACTCACATAATCAGACCCAATTTTTTTTTACCGTTTTTACAATGGCTGTTAAGTGAATCACATAGTTATAAGTCTGAATCATGTGGTTGTTAAAAGAGTCACATGATTGTTGCCATTCCATTCTCCCAAATCAATATTTTTTGCCAGAAACTGGCAAAAAAATGCCAGAAACTGACAAAAAGCATTGCAAATCACAGTCATGTGATCATGGGAAACTACAACCAGTCATAAATGTGAGCTGGTTGCCAAGTGCCCAAAATATGTTAATGGGGCCATGGTGAAGGGTGTGGGTGATGATTTACAATGGCTGGAAAAGCACTCTTTGAGGCCTTGTAGCTTTGAATGGTCATTGAAAAGCCGGTTGGAAATTAAGGACTACTAGTAACCTAAAGAAAAAAAGGTACAGGTGTCCGGTTGTACTCAATTCTGGGGGGGGGGGGCGTGCTGATCTCCATTTCCTAGCTGAGGAAGCCAGTGTTGTCTGAAGACACTTCCAGAGTCATGTGAAATTCTATTCAAATTGCCCTATGAATTATTTTCCAGAACAAGATCTTGGGGGGGAAAAGTATTTCAATACCGATTTTGTTATTTTGTGCATATTTTAACTTCATACTTTTTTCTTCACGTAACTATTCACATGAGCTTAGCATAAATATAATGTAGTGGAAGTCATGATCACATTTTTCACAGTTGCACAAATTTCTGGACAAGAGTATTTCTTCTTAAGTAAATGAAACATAATCTTGGGTGAAGGGAACATCTCTTATCCAGAAACAACCCAGAATAAATACGTTATTTAAACATTCAGGGTTAGGTAATTACTAAAATATATTTTGAGCACCTTTTGAGTTGGAGATGCATATTGCTTTTACAGTATTAGTGAAGCATGCTCTCCTTAATCTATTTTATAATAGATAAATTATTTAAAATCTATTCAGATTTGGAAGTTTGGTTCTTTGATGTTTATCACACTGTACACTGGTAAAATAAGAGTGACACACGAACTGAAAATCAAAGTTTTTCAAGAAATATATCATATCATAATAAAACTTAGATGTTTCATACTGTTGTCCCATATTCAAAAAAGCACATTCAAAAGTTTCCAAAAGACAAACATTTGAGGTCAGGTTGGGCCATTTTTTTCCTAAATGTACATATTAAATCATCGATCTGTCTTTGTTTCTGTTCCAAAAGAAAGGAGTCCTGCAGAGGCTGAACTTTTCTGAATGTCTATATTAACCTAAATTTCTGTATTAGCAAAAGTTCCCAGGAATCCTGTTACAAACTGGTGGACCAAAGCATTTTAAAACTAGGTTTCATATATGATAATACAAAATAGAGTGTGTGCCTAGGTTGTATTTAAAGTGAATTAATTTAAATGTGGGTGGAGTGTGGAAATATGTGTCGCATATTTAAAACTTCTGAGAAGTTTTTAAGAAACTTAGGAAAAGTTTATTTTCTTAAAAATAAATATGCACTCCTGCAAAAATAGGAAAAAAATTTGTGTAACTAGTAGCAACTTACTCATTACTCACATTAGATATGGGGTAATCTCTGACAGATGTTGAATCTCTGTTTCCAAGACTATAGGGCAGACATGTCAAACACAAGGGCCGGATGCGGTCCGGGAAGTGGTTTCATGTGGCCCGTGAAGCCATCCTGGAAACAGCGAGGGAATAGCCCCCTCTGCCATGGCCCTGGCCCAGGCCAGCCGGGAGCCAATGTACAATTTTGTGGTGACCATCTATGCTGAAACGCATTCAGTCTTAGCTCCATAACCACCACCACCCCTCATGGCCTGAGAGGAACAGTGAGGCTCCTCCAGTAAACCATGCCTTGGCACTTGCCCCGGTCCCACTCCCTTCTGCCAGAGACCCTCAGATCTATCCCACTCCTGCCCAGGCCGCCACAGGCACCCTTGATGCCAACGATGTAGAGCTGGCCACGCCCATCCAGTAGGCTGCACCCACCCTGGCCACACCCACCCAGCCCCCTGAGGGCAACCACAATGCTGATGCGGCCCTCAATGAAATTGAGTTTGACACCCCTGCTATAGGGGGTCAGATAGTTTGCTGTTAAAACATGCTGTGTTTGTTAAATGTCCCCACACAAAAATAACTTTTAGAACAAAAGAAAACTCTTTAACCTCCCATGTATAATGCATTGTCCTTGTTCTTATCTTTTCTCATCATTAATCTCACCCTGCTTTAAGCTTTCAAAGCTTAACAAGCTTGTTAGCAAAATTAAATGATTGACAGACATTCTTGAGTTTTCTCTTCCAAATGGAGTGCCATTCATTTTCCACTTTTGCCTTTTGTCCTGCATGTCTCCATTGTTTATTTTGACATCACTCTGAGCTTTGATTTTGTTTATGTTTTTTGCATTTGAAGAGCACTGATGTGAGAACATCTCAAAGGTGCATTCACTTTTCAACCTGGTTATTTTCATCTCAGTTACTTTTTTTGTTTAACCAAGATCAACATTTTCTGTCTGCAATAAATAATGACAACTCTACTGTACTGTTTATGAATGCAGTTAGGTTTTATATTTGCTTTAAAGCCTTTTCTCTTTTCCCAGAAATCTAATTATATAATTAGAAAACTTGAATCTTCAGAAAATTACTTACTATAGATTTGTTCCAATGAATGGTTCTTCCTGGTTACAAAAGAAATCACAAGCCACAGGGTGGTAGTAAATGCATTAACATCCTTGTTTATATCCTTCTTATCTAACTCAAAATCCAAATCATTCAGAGTGCTTTTGAGACTGAATTAGGAGAACAACAACAAAATGAAACTTTTGCATGTTAGAGAAAATAAATATAAATCCAAAATCATTAAATTAAAAGGCAATCTGTTAGAACTATCCAAACTGCAGGCCAAGATCTCTGTGAATGTATTTAGCAGCATGTGGATCTTTTGAAAATGGAATTCCATAAAGTTGAAATATATCATTAAAGGAGGATACACTTTTAGATTCATATAAATTGTTCAAAACACTTTGAAAATAAAATTCCAAATGACCTTTTATATAGATGTTACTAAAACCTCTCCCGAAACAGTGAGGCTACTGAAATAATTTTCTAGAAAGTTCTCAGTTCTCTGGACCAGATTTGCATGAGTGGAGGGATGGAATAATCCATCAAAATGACTTTTTTGTTTTTTGTTTGCAGAAGCTTAGTCTACTTCAAAAGCTTTTCTATAAATACAGCAAGAGTGGATTTAAATCCAAATTCTGAAATGCTGACTATCTGGAGTCTCTGGCAGGGATACCATGTGATTTCAGAGCCTTCCTTGGCACCTGCCAGACTTCTTCTTCAACCTGGCTTTTTAATTTTGTCTGTCTGTCTGTCTGCCTCCTTGCCTGCCTGCTTGCCTGCCTGCCTGCCTGCCTGCCTGTCTATCTATCTCTATGCTTGAAAGCAAAGTACAAGCCACCAGTATAGTCTTTAATTCCAAAGAATGCTTCTGGATCCTCTCTGGACCTTACAGGATATCATAAGAAATAAGCGTGGACAATAGCTGCAAGCCAGTGTTTTGTCTGGAATGTACCAACTTGTTCAGGAAGAAAAAGCATAATTTCTACAGATTTAATAGCTTCCTCTTTTTTTTCGGATATCTATTTGGGAACATTTATCAATATTCTAAGCCAGACTTTTATAACTTGATTCAAAATCAAACTTGTGGAAAAAAACAAAACTAATTTTTATTTTATTGTATTCAATAATTTTGATGCAAGAAATGTGATAATTCATGAAATTATTAAGTATCTTAAATATGCTTCTTCTCTCTGGGTTATAACAGAATGAACAAGTAATGTAAGGCACTATAAGTATATGATTTTAGGGAATATCAGTTCATAAAGCTTTTTTTGTTTTTTGGTTTTTTTTAATTTCTTTTCTTGCTTAAGACAACTGACAGTTCCAGTAAACAGTATTTGCTGTATCTCCAATCTCTAAAAAATTATAGACTGTATATATAAATTCTTTTTTCCTTGTCAAATTGCTAAAGAGTAGCTAACTTGCTAAATTTGAAAAATCATTCCAATCTTGCTTTTCCTTTCACAGGGTTTGACCACATTTAAAGTATGAAAAGTATATAAGAACTTGGACAAAATAAGTCAGTATAGTCAGCATTATCAGTTTATATTATCTTGATTGTTACTATACAAATAAAACGAAGAGTTTGAAAATATTATTTTTGCTGTGTTAAATCTAAGTCTTCGGAAATAAGAGGTAATACTTAATATATATATATATATATATATAAGGCCTCTATGGGCCCATTTTACTCCTAATAAAGTTTTTTAAAAATGGTGACTACAGATTTCTTGACCTAAGGCATTATTTGTACCTAGCTGCACAACACGTCACTCATCAGGTTATTTGGGGCAGGGAAACTAGTAGCATAAAGAGCAGGTTTTTTTGTCTCTATGTGTTGTTGTTTTTTAATTAAACTACATCGGTTGCTATTTGGTACAAACAAAATACTTTCAGGAATGGCACTAAAAATACCGAGATAGCAAATAAATTTGTTTCCCTTCTTTCAATTAGATCCAATCCCTTTTATGAACCCAAAGCAAGTTCTGCTTTAAATGATCAAGTTACTTCAGTGAAAGAAACAGAAAGGAAGATGAAAAGAAAAGCTCCGGAACTACCAATTCTCTCACCCAAGGTAGAAAGAGAAGCAAGTGAGAACATGTCAGCTATTCATGCAGTGAAAGAGCTTTCCTCTTCTCCTAAGGTGTGTACTACCTTGTCAGAAGTCTTTGCTAAAAATTGAAATCCCTCTTCTTCTGTTGCACATATTGGCAACCTTCTCTGTTAATGCATACTGTTTTGGCTATACATCCTCCACTTATCTTCACTTATTTAATTCACAATAGGCAGAACCAAGATTTTGCACCTTAATACTTGCCTCCCACACTATTTCTCGTGTGTGTGTGTGTGTGTGTGTGTGTGTGTGTGTGCGCGCGCTTATGCATTGCCATCAGCTCTAGGCACAAAGTACAAAATGTACTGGAATTTGTATTTTATTTAATTATAAATCTTGAAAACAACATTAAGCTCTTCGAAATAAATGACAATATCTCGAAGAAATGCAATGAAATGCAGATTATACAGTTCAGAATTTGAAGCAGGATGACTGTAATCTTATGTATGCTAACCAAAGATTAAATCCCACCAAAGAAAGTATTTTACTTCCAAGTAAAATTACTCAAGATTACTCTTGTAACCATTTAAAAAAATTGTTTGATTTTTCACAAATGAATGGACTTTCAGAGCAAGGAAAAATAACCAGTGTTCCCAGGTGTAAGAAATTACTATCATCTGAAGCATATCGTATTGGAGAAGTAAATTTAGTTTTCAAGCATCATAATTTTAAGAAATTTTGATGCATTTATGTTAGAAAACATGTTAACAAACAGCAACAAAATTAGAGGTAGATTACATACAACTTGAACATACAGACTTGAACATTGGGCACTATCTAACAAAATGAAATTCAGTGGTGAAAAAAGTAAGGTTCTGCAGAAAAAGCAAAGGCACAGATATAGTATAGGTGGTACCTGGCTCAATAATAGTAACTGTTAGAAGGATCTTGTAGTCTTACTGGACAATCAGTTAAATATGAGCCAGCAGTGTGCTGCAGCTGCCAAAAAAGGCAACACAGTTCTAGGCTGCATTAACAAAGGGATAGAATCAATGTTAATACCACTTTATAATGCCTTGGTAAGGCCACACTTGGAATACCGCTTCCACACCCCTGGTTGGGAACCCCTGCTCTAGAAAGAGTACAGAGAACAGCAACAAAGATGATTAGGAGACTGGAGGCTAAAATATATAAAGAACGATTGCTGGAATTGGGTATGTCTAGTTTAATGAAAAGAAGGACTGGGGTGACATGATAGCAGTGTTCCAATATCTCAGGGATTGCCACAAAGAAGAGGGAGTCAAGCTATTCTCCAAAGCACCTGAGGGGAGAACAAGAAGCAATGGATGGAAACTAATAAGGAGAGAAGCAACCTAGAACTAAGGAGAAATTTCCTGAGAGTTAGAACAATTAATCAGTGGAACAACCTGCCTCCAGAAGTTGTGGATGCTCCAACACTGGCAGTTTTTAAGAAGAAATTGGACAACCATTTGTCTGAAATATTATAGGATTTCCTGCCTAACTAAGGGGTTGGACTAGAAGACATCTAAGGTCCCTTCCAACTCTGTTATTCTGTTAACTTTTAGTTGCAGAATCAAAATTGTTTAAATAACCTGGAATTTTGCCTATAGCATAACATTGGATTTGATCTGGACTTTGTCCAGATCAAATCCAGGGCTCCAATCTAAGGAAAACCTTAGAATTAGCATAGGAATTATTTGAGCAGAAAGGAAGGAGACATCTTTGACAGCCCTCTCCTATTTTGGGGGAGATTTAGGAAGCATAGGCTTCCCAATGGAAACTTCCCCCAGGAGAATTCTGCTTTAGCGATGGTCCTGCCAGGAGAATCAAAGTCTGGATCCAACCCATTCAGTAATTCTGTCTTTATATTTTCTTACCTTAGATAAGCTTGCTCTTTTCCTAGATAAAACCATTAAAAAAAAACCTTTCAACGTTTTCCTTTAATTCTAATTCAGCCTGTCTGCAGTATGATGATTCATTATTTTTGAACAAAATGGTGTGCTTCTGTTTCTTCTCTTCCGTGAATTTGCTAGACCTTAAGTGTACTAATTAATGCTTAAAAGTTTTTTAAATAACAAGAAATAACACAATAGGCTTAATAGTTCTATCTTCAGTTTGTAACTTACCAGCCTAAAGTGCAAATTGCTTGCAATAATATTGCAAGAAATGAATAAATAGTACCAAAATACCATTATTTTCCTTAGACCTAATCATTTCTCTGTAATCTATTGTTTGACGCTTCCTTGCATGATTGTACTTTTCTTTTTAAGGCAGAAAAGGAGAGGGGGGGGGAAATAACTTTCGCCATGTCTTCCAGACCCTTTTTTAAAACCTGTAGCTGTTTTTAAGAGTGGTGTATTTTAGATATCATTGTTTCAGTTAAGAGCTGAATGGGAGTCCTTGTCACATCTATCAAACTGCTACTTAATTAGGCAGAAGAGTTGCTGATGAATCCCTGTCCCTCAAGGGCCTCAATTCTCTTAAGGTAGAAAGAGTTTGATATCAGAAGCTTCCCTGGGGAATGTTTTTTATCAGCAGGACTAAATACAGAAAAAAGAGGCCTGGAAATCAGAGTGTAGAATTGCACTTTTAAAATTTGCTATATTTAAGCACATAAGCTTAGGTTTCTTTGCAGTAGAGTTTCTGTGATAAGACTGAAGCATGTTACTTGGTTTTTGATTTAGATTAACAAACAGCAATTTGGTCGAAAGTTCAGATAAGATGCTGACACTTAAATTCAGGATAGGAAAAAAATTACTTGTGAAGATGTATGACAAGTTATATATGGTATGGGTGTCTTTTAATCTTCTTATTTGGTTGATTCAGGGTCCATAGCCACTATCCATTACTCCAAATCTAATTTGGGTTGAGTTTCCCAATGGAAACAAGCAGTGGTGGAATTTAAATATGTGAACAACTGGTTCTCTGTGTGGATGCTGCTTCCGGAAGTCCATTCTGGGCCTGGGCAACAAAAATTAGCTACTGGTTCTGCTGAAGTGGTGCAAACCAGCCGAATCCCACCACTGAAAACAAGAGAAGATTACCTGATCAAATCCTAAATGGGTTTTCTATGAGTAAATGGAGCTAAGCAGTTGTTAACACCCAATTCTTAGCCTTTTTACTAAGATCAAGCATAGTATCAGTACCCTACTTTATTCCATTTTCCCCACTTCATCCAGAAAACATCTTCCATTTATTATGCATGAGTATTCTCCTGTTTACAAATGTGGGAGGGAAAGAGACAATTTGTGAATATTATCTGGGATATAATATTTCTGTTTATTCTTTCTATTTACATATAATTTCTTATTCCTCCCTCAATAAGGCAATTCTAATCTACTGCATTCTAAATAGTCTTCCCTATTATTCTTACTCTCTTATGTGCAATTCAGGATCCTTGGTTCTTGTATAGCAGCTATGAAGCTCTACAAAATGTGGGAAATGATGTATTTGAATATGTTTGCCATTTCATTTCTTGAGGATTGGTCTCAATCATGTTATCACATCAGCATCTAACTACTAAGCTTCAAATATCAATTTAAATATATAGTAACTGTATTCTTGCTCTAGTCACCATGTCCCTCCCAGCCTAGATTTTAGCAATTTTTTAAAATATAGAGTTGTTTGCACAATGCCATTTCCTTTTCTTATCCCTTTCCAACCATTACCTGTAATTTATCTTCCTCCATTTAAGAATTCTGTCTTGAGTTTAAGAAGCTTTTGTTCTACAAGTATTAATGTGCTAAATTTCTTGATGTCTGATTTTACCATACCCATGACAAAAAGTGGTTCTGATATCCACATGTCACCTAGAAATGTATAGGATAGAAATACATATTAATAGAAGAGAACATTTGTGGCTCATGGTTGACTCCCATAAATACATATTTTTGTACAAAGTTTGTTTTATATTGTATTTTTCTATGTGACCCACTGAGAGTTGATTGTTTTTATTTGTTGTGGAGACATAGAAAGATGCCTCCTCAGTTAATCACTTGTATCCAAAATAGAAATGGCAAAATAAGTATTCAGAGCTATTTTTTATGGGTTGCTAATATCTACTGTTCAGAAATACATAGCCAATGAATCTACAAATTTCCTATTAAAGTAGCTTCATTAAGTAGTCTTCATGAATATTGTAAAGAATACAGTAAAGCAGACATATCAAACTCGCGATGTCACGTGACATCATACAATGTATGGAACGGTTTTGCCATTGCCAGCAATGGGGTGGGCGTGGCTTCCAGATGACGCATCCGGCCCATGGGCCGGCAGTTTGACATGCCTGCAGTAAAGCCATGAAAGCTAGGGACCAGCATCACATTTTGTGACAATGGATTCCTTAGACCAGGGGTCTGCAACCTTGACAACTTTAAGACTAGCTGGCTGAGGAATTCTGGGAGCTGAAGTCCACAAGTCTTAAACTTGTCAAGGTTGCAGACCCTGCCTTAGACAGTTGATGATGTAATAAGAATCTGTGATTTTATTCAGGTGCTGTAATACTCTCCATTTATGGACATGAGAACAAGTACATCGTTCATAATAAGTTAGCCATTTTGCAGTATTTAACCAAATAATTCTAATTTTCACCAGATTCCCTTTTTTGTTACAATCTTTGGAATTAGGTTAAGCAGAATATATTATTTATATACGTAACAGCCTTTTAACAGTAAAATATTCCAGTGGCTTAATATTGCAGTCTCTTGCAAAATTGTAAATGAAATTATTACCTAACAGTAATAGATATGTATACCAGATAAATGCTTCTCATTGTTCTCAGAACATTTGATGGGATAGTACACACAGTTTTCAAAACTTGTTTCCGATAAAATTTGTATGCTTTGAGCTACACATAGTTTTGCAATGTACTCTTTTATTACTGGCATGTCCCATATTTTTCCCCCTAATGTGTTGTGTCTTAGTTTGATTTTTTTTAGTTTGATTTAGTTTGATTTTTCTTCTTTTCATCAATTTAATGTTTTATTTATGCTGCTCTTCTTTAAAAGTAAGTTAACTCTTCAAATATTTTGTGAGAAAGAAATCTAAATAAATCTAAATAAAGTTCAATACAACTTTTCTATGCAATCTTTAAGGTTGCTTTATGTTTTTGGAAATGGCAGCTCTTTATCACACATGTTCATCAAAGTTTAATTATAACTTTTACTAAGCAAGTTCAAAAGAAGGAACATCCTATTGATTTGTATAAGAAACAAAATGTTCTAATACATGCAACATAAGAAAGCAAATGTGTAAGGTAATACAGCATTTAATATTACTAATAAAGTAGTTTGCCATTAAGTTAAAAACATTCTGTGATAAAAAATCTTAGAAAAATTATCTTAGGATAACGTCATTAATGCTGGCGTTTTTTAAATTATTTTTTATCAAGGAAATTAAATTGTTGTGGTCAGATTATGTGGTTTTAATTTAGCATAGTATAACAAGATTTAAATTTCTTGTACAACTGAAGCTATAGTTCATATTGATGTGAAAGCTAACAATAATTTTAGAAGTTCAGATCATCAACGTGGAAATATGATATACTTTGAAAAATAAGAGAGATACCAATCATCAAAGACTTGCAACTGTCTTATAGGCCATCATAACCTCATGGTGATGAAAGCATCCCATTTGATTTTAATACATTTAAAAAAAAACGTGGGTGGCAGAAAAAAAAATCTTTTAAAGAAAAAAACAATTTCTTAAATCAGCAAGTGTATGGGCAGGTCTCAGACTGTCCATGTTTGGTTTTCTCAATTGAAATTTTTTAATATTTATTATTATATTTCCAAAGTTAAAATATGAACTTCAACAGAAAAATGGGTAAATAACAATAAAGCAAAAACTAAATAAGACAAAAAAGTGCATAAAAACATACACATATATTGTCCCCACCAATTAAATAGTGATAAATATATTTCAACAATAATAGTTTCCCCCCTTGCAAAATAGATCTACCCCTTATAAACTTCTACAGCTCAATTTGCCCAGATAATTTGACTTATCCTTCTATTTACTGTAAAAAAAACCAGTTAACAGGTAAACACAACAACAAAACTAAACTTCAAACCCCTCTGTTAACAATCTATTACTATATTTCACACACAAAAAGTCCACAACGTCTTCTAGTCTACCAT
Source organism: Crotalus tigris (assembly GCF_016545835.1). Lineage (NCBI taxonomy): Eukaryota > Metazoa > Chordata > Lepidosauria > Squamata > Viperidae > Crotalus > Crotalus tigris. The sequence goes on from NW_024096660.1 coordinate 400,861, forward strand.
AAACTGAAGTCATTATCTCTGTCCAGGATCAAATATCTTCCATTGATTCTTAATAATAAAACTTGTCCTTAAAATTATAGCTGGGATCTTTCTAAGCAATTGAATCTCATTCCCCAAAATCATAGTTCTCTGTTATGAATATCTTCGCAGCAATTGCTGATCAGAAGATAATATTTTCCATGATAGAGAGTAAATAGAAAAGGAAGGGGAAAATCCCCATCTCTTTAGAGAGAGAAAAAAAGACTAGAAATATGTACAAACAAAAAATGAAACAGCAAGTTTTTTAAAAAAAAACTAGTGCAATAAAACATCCTTGCAGTAGAAATCTGATGCAAATGTAAATCAAATCAAATCACTTTCACTACTAAGGAGAAAGTCTTTGTGCTGTGGCAAAAATGGAAGTCTTTCATAACTCCAGAGCTAAGCAGTAAAAAAGGGTAAAAAAAAAAATCACAGTCCAGCAAGGGAGTATAAAACAAGTCAAAAGAAAAAAAAGTTCAAAACGTGATACTTAAAACTAAGGCGTACTTCCATCACAGGAAAAGATGGAGACTCAACCCTCCAATCGCTCTTACCAGGAAATGCAACCATTTATATGCTTCTTCTCAGGGTCATGTTTGTCATTCCTGGTTGCTTCTGTTCAAATCTGGGGAGCACCAGCCAAAGCATCACCTTAGTGTGCCATTTTTTGATGTCTCCACCAACAGTACTTTTTCTACTTGTGTAAGATAAATTTAAACACAATTTTCAGAGGGATTTACAGTAAATAATACTTGCCTACAATTGATCATTCTTCATTACCAAATATTAAGAGATGTATTTACTCTAAACTTTTATTATGGTTTTCTGTTACCATTTCTGACTAAGAGCTTTCATGAGGTGCAGCTCATTTCACTGGGTGTATTAAGTGGCTGAAAAATATTTAAATTGGGATGAGGTGGGAGATGGAAAGGGAGAGGAAGACAGGTTAGTTAATGGAAATGATGTATACATGTGAGGCATATTAGAAGTACCATCACAATTGTAATGTATTAGAAACTATTGTCTTTGTCAAAACCTTTTGAGATTACCTGAAATCTTTTAATGCTTATAATTTCAATTTGCAATACAGTACAGTATCCTGAGTGGTTGAAATGCTCTGATATTACTTTGTCCTTGTTTGGCTACCATAAGCTAACTTGGCTCTCCTATTTCAACTTCTATTAGATATTAAGGCTATGCATTCTTGAAAAATGGTTCAGATTGCATCTACCTCTTATTGGCATTGCACCTCTCTGGTATTCAACAGAGCAGGCTTTCCTTGTAGGGTCTCCCTCCTTTGGAACAGCTTTCTGAGGGTTGGTTGGTTTTTACTGTTTATAGTATTATTATATGAAAGCCTGTGTGGTGTGGTGTTTTGGACATCAGGCTAGAAACCAGGGACCTGGGAATTCTAGTTCTGCCTTAGACACAAAAGCAATAGGATGACCTTGAATCAGTCATCCCAAAGGTGCTTTTTCAAAAGGCAAGTGGACTTTCTGTGTTTTTTCTCTTGAAGATGTTTTGTTTCTCATCAAAGAAGCATCTTCAGTTCTGACTGCATGGTGGAGACTAGAAGGATTTATATTCCTTATCCTTATCTAGTTGTTAGCACTTTGATACAGATGACTGCAAGGAAATTAATATAATATAGTATAGCACAGCATAGCATAGCATAGCATAGCATAGCATAGCATAATCTAATATAATATAATACGGATGACTGCAAGGAACATAAATACTTCCATTCCCCATATAAAAATATTTTTTTATATTTTCTTTTAAAATAAAATTTATGAATGAGATAAAATATTTTCAGGTTTATAATATTAGTGACGTTATTTAAAGTTATATTCTTATTAAAAGTAGTGTTCAAGACAGCTAATAAAAAAGATTAATTAAAATTCAGACTGCAGCAATTCACACATAGTTAAAATGTCAGTTATGGATACTCTATATCAGTGGTTCTCAACCTTTTTAATGCCGCAACCCCCAACCGGTCATAAGTCGAGGACTACTCAACCGATCATAAGTAGAGGACTACTCAACTGGTGCAGCACCGTTTGCAGAATGGGACTTTTGACGAGCTCAGCAGGGCAGAGACAGCCTGGACAATTCCTATTGGCTTTTGAAAGCCAATAGAATTAGACTCTATTCAAGAGAGTCTATTCTATTGGCTTTCAAAAGCCAATAGAATAAAAGGGAGTAGCACAGCTAGGGAAAAGGGGAAAAAAATGGCAGACTGCGTTGTTTGGCGACCCCCGTGAAATGGTCGTTCGACCCCAAATGGGGTCCCGACCCACAGGTTGAGAACCACTGCTCTATATCAATTAAAATGCACCAATAAGAAAGACCCAAACCACAACCATTAAATTTAGGCTATTTCAGTTTTAAAAGCTACCTGGGAGAAAAAAAATAGACTGGTTTGCATGGCAAGTGACAGATGACAGAGAAAGTGATGACCATAAACCAGACCTTTTTTTAATTCTTACCTGAAGGCCTCCATTGTTGACCGACAGAACAGTTTTTCTTACAGAAGAGGAAAGTTAGAGGAAAGTTAATGAGGCTCTTATCGGAGAGGTTGGTTTTTCAAATAGCCTGTTCCCAAGTCATGAAGAGCTCTACTGGCCATAACCAGCATTTTGAATGTTGACCTTAATAGACCAATATCTATTGAAGCTTCCTGGCAAAATATAATTTGCTCTCTTTAGCACTCAGACAGCAGCAAGTTAAACCAGATGAAATGTGTATTGTCAACTAGGCTATGCCAAACTATGTAATTTTTTTTCCATGTCAGAAGCACCGAAGTGCTTCCATGGCGAAAGAATTTGCCGGTGCCATCACCATTGCCCAGAGGACACCCAGCTGGGGGCTCCTTTCGTATCTCTAAGAAGTTACTCACCGAAGTGGTAGCCATTAAATTACTCATGGTTGCCCGTTTTTGAACTGTTGGGTCGGCAGGAGCTGGAGTGTGTGATGGGAGTTCACCCCACCCTGTGGCAGCAATGGATCTCAAACATGTGCCTGCCAATTGGCAGTCCAGCGTTCTAACCTAGTGAGCCACTATGCTCCCATCTGTGTAATTATGACCTCATTGTACTATCTTTGATTTGAACATAAAATTAGCCAATCATTTCAGCAAAGTTGAAGTCTAGCTTTTAAATTCTCAAAAGTGCATAATTAATCCATGCGTCAGAATTAGAATTTGACAATATTTAGGTTTATCTGCAGATAGTAATTTAGGGAAGATGTTGGGGGCTAGCCATTCAGAACCAGACCACTGGTGAGGAGCATGAGAGAGTGGCAAAGATAACTCCAGTTAGTTTTCTAACTCAGCTGACAAATAGAAAGACAGGGTTTATTTTGCTACAATCTTTATCTCTCTGGGGAAATTACTGAGATACTTTTAACCCTGGTTGATTGCTCCAAGAAAAGATGCAGCAACATTAGGTCAGAATGTCACATTAGTATATCAGTGCTTCTAACATGGAAGATGCATCTAATTCACTAGGTCCCAACATTGTTTAGTAGATACATTGTAAGCCTAGCATGCTATAGCTAGACGGAGCCATTCACCTAAGCTTGGATCCAGAAGAGTATTGTAAGTTTTATCATCTTCTATAGCACAATGCTCCAAACTCTACTCTTCCACTTCCTCACTATATTCAGTGAATTTTATTTTGTTTTTTACAGACATTTCAAATGTATATAATAGAGACAAAACATAAGCTATTATCCAGTTTTTGTTGCAAGCCAGGAAAATAATAGCAACATTAAATGGAGAATGGTAAGGCTTACCCAACTTGCCTGACATCAATAGTAGATGGCAGATTTTAAATCTTCATGACTCATAGCACTTAATAAAAGCTTCAGAGGAAAAGGAAGTATATTCAGTACTATATTCTGTCTTTGTATATGAATGAGGATTTCATGAACTGAAGACAAAACATGAGCTTGAAGTCCTTGTTCAAATCCCAGTGGAATCTTGTTCTAGATAAGTCAGCGGTTCTCAACCTGTGGGTTGTGACCCCTTTGGGGGTCGAACGACCCTTTCACAGGGGTCGCCTAAGACCATCAGAAAACACATATTTCCGATGGTCTTAGGAACCGATTGGTGCGGCTCAAGCCCGATTTTTGAAACGCACTCAAATCAAAGGTGGCGACGTCACGAAAGCAAAGACGGCAGGGGTGGGAGAGGAAGAGTCAGCGAGCCCCAGCCAGCGAGTAAGCCGAGCCAGCCAGCCGGGCTGAAAAGAAAGAGGCGGGGCCTCCCGAACCCCGACTCTTTTCCCCCTCCCCTCCTTTCCTTTGCAACTTGCAAAGGAAAGGGACCCCCAGACTGAAGCCCGGGAAGGCTGGAGAGCTTTTCACGGGGTCCTGATTCCCCTTTGCTCCACCACCAGCACTGCCGCCAGACCAGCCAGCTGCTGGGGAGAATTTCCCTTTTCCCTCCCCTTCCCTCTCCCTCTTTTTTTAGTGCCAAAAAAAGTCCTAGTCTCTTTTTTTTTTCTTTTCTTTCCCTCTTCTCAGCTTTTTAAAAATAGCAGCTGGGGGATCTTCAAACCAAGAGTCGTTGCTGGGGCATTAAAAAAAAAAAGTCCTTCCCAGGTGGGGAATCCTGCGTTTCTTCGGCTTTTCTGAGCCGAGGGAGGGGAGAGCAGATTGGGGGGGGGGTCCTAGGAAGAAGGGAAAGACCCACCGGAGAGATTCGGCTGCTTTTCTGCTCAAGCAGCCGGCAAGGAAAAAGCCCCGGAGGGTCGGGTGTCCGGGTTTTTTAATCCCTTATTAAAGGGATTGGCCATTTAATAGTTTGCTCAAACTTTTTAACTCCTGGATTTATTACCTTCAAATATCAATGAATAAATAGCATATTAAAAAAGAAAGAAGTAAATCATAGGAAAGAGCCCGTTTAGGAACGCAAGAGAAATAATATTCAAGAGAAGATCGGGTGAATTTGATGCCCCCTAACAGAAGGTAGGGGAGAAAAGTTGGAAAGCAGCTTATTTTATTTGATCAAAATGCTTTTCAAAGGCTCCAGTATGCAAAAGAGGGGAGGGGGGTTGTCAAAAGAAGGCAGAATACCCAGACTTCTGCCAGATTCAGACTGTGTGATCCCCTCGTTTTTTCGAGTCCAGCCTCTCCCCGCTTTACTTTTTCTGCAGAGAGCAAATATCATAAATATCTAAAATAAGCCTACTTATTTTAGAAAATAGTTTCTTTCCATCAGGAAGAGAATGTAAAATGAGAAAAAGATCTCACGAGTTTCAGGAAAAAAACCCTTTGGAGAGGTCTGTGGGTTTAAGATTGGGAGGCTTTTGTTGAAATTCCCTCTCCACCACCCCCCAGCCAAATCTATCCCACCTGGAGACCTATACCTAACACAGAATCTCTTTATCCTTGAGGATTCCCTGGTAAAAACTGTCTTTCACATTAACCCAGTTGGTCTCCGTCAGGACAGGATCCTGCTGACTCTGTTTGTGTTATTTGCTAAAGTTATTGGCCATCATTTTAGGCTTCGGGTTTTTTTTTCTTTTGCAGGGAGGGGATTAGATGCCGTGCAAAGCCAGCCCCCTCCCCTGCTTTAGTTTACTGCTGGATGCATTAAACCAGCGGTTCTCAATCTGTGGGTTGGCTTTTAACGCATACTGTCGCAAAATGTAGCAATGTAGTTTACTGTTGTTATATTAAGACTGTTACCCATGCTACACCATGCTTCAAGACAAAATTTCATTTATTTGTAATTAGAAATAAATATTTCACAATATATAATTACATATTGTTTTTCTGATTAACCACTATGCTTTAATTATGTTCAATTTGTAACAATGAAAGTACATCCTGCATATCAGATATTTACATTACGATTCATAACAGTAGCAAAATTGCAGTTATGAAGTAGCAACGGAAATAATTGTATGGTTGGGGGTCACCACAACATGAAGAACTGTATTAAAGGGTCGCGGCATTAGGAAGGTTGAGAACCACTGAGATAAGTGTTTTTCAGGTTGCTATTTTCCCATTGACTGCTGCATCTCTCATACATTAAATTATAACTTGGAAGTAATTGGATTAGAAAAAGGGAGTTAACATAAATAGGTCATTTAAAATGCACAGTGCTCTCAAAGACTTCTTGACTTAGAGTTTACTAGCCAGAGATTACAATTTTAAGCACTTCAAGAAGTATTTCACAGCTTTGGAACCTGCAGAAGTGTCATATTAAGATCTTGTAACTCTCTCTCCTATTCTTCTTAATGACTCAACCAAAGCCAGGAGAAAGAAAGTAAACTATAGGATGAGGGGACTAAAGCAGAAAATAATGTTCTAATAAAATCAAATCATTTGAATTAGGCTGGGAATATTACTGATAGGAAATTGCTTTATTTTAATCTTATTATTGAGCCATCATCATTCTCAATATGCATTTTAAAATACAGATTTGAATAACTTGCATGTGGATCTTGGAAATCATTCTTATGTATTTCTTACTGTTCACTTTGCTTCTTAAGCAAAGCAAGGCATGCAGAAAAAAAGGAAAAGGCATGCATATGAAACTAAGGCAGAAGAGGAAAGGCTCCATCTGTATGTGTCTTCAGGAGGAATGAGATTATTTTGCCACTGGGTTTAACATTATCAGAATATATAAGGGATTACGGGTCTCCGTGGATGGATCTGAAATTAGAAAGCTTTGGTCACTGGTCAAGTGTTTCTGTTGGAATACAAGTGAAAGCAACAAAGTCATGCATACTAACAAACCCTGAGGAAAATAATCAGCTTACCAGGATGCAATTGTGTATGATTTTTCTGGAAGCTCTTCTCTTTTACCTCGAATTCTATACAAGATACACAGAATGTGGCCTTGCATCTACTCACCCACAGAACAGGATGGATGCAAAATGTGATTATTTCCAAGAGTTTTTCTTAGCTTTTAATATGCTACATTCGGAGGATGCATCTTAGATTACAGTCATTTGGTGTACTAGCCTAGGATTGGGAAGCTCCAGGTCCAAGGCCATTTTTTTCCACCCTAGAAGTTAACCTATAGGGTTAGTGTAGGGAAAATCTTGGAGGAGGTAATGCTATGCAAGGCATCTTGAGTTCCTGGAGGAAGGGCAGGATATAAATCTAGCAACTAAATGCTATGGCAGAAAGGGAGCTTTGGGAGAAGGTTTTTAAAGTAATTCCTGTTAAACACTTGTACTGTCGTTTTAAAACCATTTTGAGCTGCCAGTAAATCATCCCATGTGAAATATTTCTCTGTAAGCAAAGCAGTCAAGAGTTTCTTCACTTGCCTGAAGGCTGGGTTTGGCTTTTCTCTGTTGGCAGGGTTTGTTTGGTTTAGAATAATTTATGGGTAAATATTTTTTTTCTATTTCAGCCAAATTAATAGGTTAAATTAAGTTAAATAAACAAATTCAAATATTTAATTCAACTCACTCTAAAACAACTGTTAATGTCTTTGGGAAATTACGGTAATGGTAGTAATGTTTTGTTTTCTTTTTCAAGTGTTTTATTTGTCAGGCAGTTTTCATAGGAGCAATAATCTAATAATATAAGTTTATACATGTATTTATGTTTTTTTTTAAAGAAATATGAAAATAGAAGAGGAAAGAGAATACAAGATACCCCCAACATCTTAATTTCTGGTGTTATCTGTTCTCATCCACTTTTCTAAATATCGATCTAATAACAAATTAGCAATTCCAAGTTGGAGCAAAGCTTGTTTAATTTTATTTTGGAAGGGTTTTTTAAAAAGCAGGATTAATTAATTTCATAGTCTGGGTTTGAGATTTCTGTTCAGGGGGAAGTAACAAGCCTGAAAATCATCCTGATCCGTATTTGAAATCCAATAGAGTTAAATTAATCTTTCAAATATGAGCAGCCTTCTTGCTTTTGTGTGCACAAGAGCCAGCAGTTAGAAGGAGCACATATATTCCTGCATAGGGGCAAAAAAGAAAAGCAAAAATGCTGTCTTCCAAAATCAAGAAGAATCTACAATTTTTAAATGAATTTTGTTTGTAAAATGCCAAAAGAACTATGTTCCATTTTCTCCAGCAGCTCAGCCTTGAGGGGTGGAAGCAGCATAATGGAGTCAAGGGCTCCTGAGAGAGTGCCAGCATGCTACCATAGCTGTATGTTCTACCACAGCTTCTTTTTAGCTGTGTTCACCAGTGTGCTTGCTGTCACTCCTGCATTTGTTGAATTCAGGATGACCTTTGCATGAATAAAGTCAAATAGGATTAAGGATGGAATTTTCAACAATAGGAAAGAGCAACAGATGTAGCCGGCATTGAACGTGGGAGGATTCTTGATGCGAGGTTGCCTAAAGCAAGTGGCTGTAGAGGGAAGTTCCATACACAAACATGAATAAAATTTTATCAGGAGGTAAATAACAAATGAACAAAAATAAATCTAGTCTAAATCTAGATATCAGGTACAACTAGATCTATGTAACGTATATTCAGCCCCTTTTGTTAATCAAGTTTGTAGCTATTTTCATTTTTATTTTATATGTCATTTTAGACATACAAATTTCCCATTTGGGTTTTTTTAAAGCAGTTTTTATTTCAGTCTTTTTTTTTTTTTTTTGAGAAATCAGTCATAATTTCTGAGTCTGCCTCATTAAAAAAAGAGAAGAGAACAGATTTGCTTTCCAGTGAAGAATGATTAAGAATGTTATTAGATTTGTTTTGGTAACCACTTTAAGTTAAAGCATGAATTAGCTTAACTTTGGAATTATTTATAAATGTGACATGCAGCAAATAGTTAGAGCATTCTAACTGAATAGTCAGTCAGGAGGTGGGAAATGTTTAACAATTTAACCAAACAATTACATTGATTTAGGGTATCTTGATTCAACTCTTCTAAAGATTAAGGTTTTTTTAAAATATAAAAAGCAGAATGAAAGCAACATCTCAAAATGAAAAACATTGGTATCATGCAATTTAAAGTCTCTTCACTATAAGATAGGTTATGTTTGTTATGAAGATTGTTGCCCAATGCCTGATTTATACACATAAACATACTCGCACAATTGTATAGCTTAGTGGTTAGCACACTGCCTTTGACAAGGGTGACTAGGATTCAAATCTCAGCTGATACTTGTCTTAGGAATCTTTGCGCAAAGACTCCATAGCGCTTTGCATGCCTATCTCAAATATAAGAGTGACACAAATCATGCTAACTCAGATGTCACCCAGATTAACAATGTCCACATCAAATATTGGAGAACCAGGACAATCAGTTGACATGTGGGCTGCTGAAACAAACCATATATAGACTAAAAGAACCTAGAATTGATGGAATAGTACTACAACAACAGATCTAATGAGAGGGATATATGAAACGTATCAGAGAACTAGGGATGGACAGAAGTCCTGCATCCATATTAACTGAGAGTTGTCAAACAACATGTTATTCAACACAACAGAATAACAGAGTTGGAAGGGACCTTGGAGGTCTTCTAGTCCAACCCCCTGCTCAAGTAGGAGACCCTATACCATTTCAGACAAGTGGCTGTCCAGTCTCTTCTTAAAAGCCTCCCGTGACAGAGCACCCACAACTTCTGAAGGCAAGCATTCCACTGGTTAATTCTCTTTGTTAGGAAGTTTCTCCTTAGTTCTAAGTTGCTTTTCTCCTTGATTAGTTTCCATCCATTGTTTCTTGTCTTGCCCTCTGGTGCTTTGGAAAATAGGTTGACCCCCATTTCTTTGTGGCAGCCCCTCAAATGTTGGAACACTGCTTAGTCAAGAAGATGCTGCTCTCACAACTTGAGGCAGACCAACTATACACTACATTCCAGACTCAAGACCTAGAAGAACAATTGGCTATGCAACCAACATCTGAAGTTGGAGTGACATAGTACCCTCCCCATTACAGAGTATAGCTGCTGATGTGAGGCATAAGATCATGGATATACTATCTACAATCAACCCTTGACACCAGTTATCAAGACCCATTGGAGAAATACCATCAGATAGTGTGCTACAAAATGCCAGTCGAGCCCTCCTGAAAATCCCTACTACCACCATAACTCAAAATAATGAACTGGTATTGAACAGCAGTACATACATACACACAAACACACACACACACACACACACACACAAAGTAGGTTACAGGCTAAGACCAAGGCAACTCGGAAAGAGATTAGCCCACTGGTGGAATTACAGAACGGTGTGAAGATTATGGATAAGACTTAGCTACTGAAAAAATACAAGTACTGAGTCCATCTGAAATCTCAAAAATTGCTAAACAAAGGTTCACAGCATTGGCTACCAGTCTAAAGGGATACAATAGAGAAGCAGAGGCCAAGAAAATAAATAGCCTGTTCTCCAAATACTCATTCAGGGTATATTCCAAACTGCAGTGCAACAACACAATAACATTACCAACAGTAGAAACAGAACAGTACTGAAAGAAGAAAGATATGTCAATTATATCAGTGCAAAGTGACTGCAGGACTTGAGAGCAGATTACACCAATCTCCCAGAGTCAGAAGTAGTCACTATCAAAGTAGCAGATATTTTAACAGTGGAACAAAAATATGAAGAATTGGACAGGACCTGGCCTGGACATAATCCACACTTACTAACTAAAGAAACTTACAGCCGTGCCTGAATGCCTAGCAGCACATATGAACTGGCTGTTAGCAGCAAACTTTCACTCAGACTGGTTAACAAAAAAAGGACAGTGTGATCATGAAAGACCGTCATAAAGGAACAGTACTGTCCAACTACCAGCCAATAACCTATCTCCCTGCAAAATGGAATGTCCTGTTGGGCATTTTAGCCACCAAGCTACAGACCCTTACGGGCCAGTACATGATCACAATACAGAAAGGCATTGGGACAACACCAGAGGCTCAGAACATTAGTTCCTCATAGATAGAGCAGTTACCCAAGGCTCAAGATTTAAACAGACCAATCTGACCACATCCTGAATTGACTATGGGAAAGCCTACGAGTCAATGCCAGATACATGGATCTGTGAATGCCTAGCATTATACAAAGTCAACAGGACACTAAGAACCTTCTTCATGATCTCAATGAACCATGGAAGATACCAGAAATTAACTCAAGGCAGCTCACACAAGTAATCATCAAGTGCGGCACACACCAAGGTGTGATGCATTGTCCCTGCTGCTGTTCTGCATAGGCTTGAATTTCCTCAGCCAGATAATTGCAGGGACTGGAATGGATACAAGTTCAAGGGTGGAACTACCATCAATCACTTTCTCTACATGGATGACATCCAATTTATGCTGAGAAAGTGAACAAGACATCAAGTTGCTGATCCATCTGACACAGACCTACAGTGAGGACGTTGGGATGTCATTCAGACTGGAGAAGTGTGGCCAAATGGTAGTCAAGAGAGGGAAAGCAATTAAGATTGATGTGGTGGAATTACCAGTGGGCCATATAGAAGACATCCAGACTAGTTACAAGAATCTTAGTATCCCACTGTTACATGGGAATCACATGAAGAGGCAAGGAAGACGGCAGTATTCAAGGATAAGACAGGTCCTGAAGAGCTAGCTCAATGAAAAAACATTCCACACCATCAACATATATGCCTTGCCAGTCATCAGATAACCTGCTGGTATAATGAGCTGGCCAAAACAGGATATGGAATCTTCCAATGTGAAGACCCGAAAGCTCCTCAAAATATATGGGTTTCCACCACCCAGAGACTTTACAGTAGCGGGAAAATGGCACCCAAAGATGAGCTGCTGAGATAATGCCTGAGGTGGCAGAAGACAAGGGAGGAAGATCAGGTAGAGGAATTGCCATGGCAAAACAAGACCCTGCATGGGATGTATCATTGACAGCTGAGGTGGCAGACATTGCGAAATTCTTTTAATTCAGTCCTTTCCAGTGACTGGAAAGGACTGGATTAAAAGACAGCATTGAGGCACTGAAAGCAACAAAATAACAAGCACTAAGCACTAGATCCATAGAAGCAGGATTCTATCACAGTAGATAGGACCTGAAGTACAGATTATGCAGATAGACTTCAAAGACAATCCAACACTAGTGGCAGGGTGTCAGAGGTAGGCAGGAACAGTATACGCTGAATGGCACTACCGAGTGTCAGGAAGGAGTATGAGAAACTGGAGGAGCGCCACAGCCTGAAAGTGGAACTAGAGAGAATATTGAAAGTAAAGGCCAGTGGTGGGAACTGTGACTAGGATTCCCCAAACTGGGAGAGTGACTTCAACAGATCCCAAGAACAACATAAGAGCTCTCTATCCAGAAGAATGCATTGCTAGGAAGAACTAAAATCCTGCACAGAGCCCTCAAACTCTGACGGAACCAGAGATTGAAGAAGATGCATGCTAACCATGTGTCACACACTATTTTCCCATTAGAAAGAAATTTGTAATAAAAGCAGAGGCGTTCTATATATTATAATCTTAATTTCCTGCTTAGCTTGAATCAGTAGGAATATAATATTTTTCTGATTTAAAGAAACTACCCAATGCAAGATTTGACAAATTATTGAACCTTAGGAATAATTACTAATGAAGTGGAATCTCTTTGTCCTGATCAGAAGTTTTCTTATTTTGTCAGCAAAAAGAAAAAGAAAAGTGGGTAATTCTGCTGCAGATTATTTTAAAATTGCATATTTTATGTCAAGTTTAGGAGCAAATTGCAATTCCTAAGATAGTAAATCCAATTTGCTTTATATAATATTTAAATATTATTTTAATTGTTTCATCCTCTCCACTTTAATAATAATTTCACTTAAACATTCTGATTCCAGTTTGCTATCATAAAAATTTGTTTTAAAATACAAATACATATTTGTATTTCCTGATTAAACTACAGCACCCAAAATGCTCTACCAATTTGGCCAGAAGTCAATTGTTATGGGATTTAGACTCCAAAACATCTGAAGGTTGCCTGCTTTGTGAAACAAGTATTATAGTTTGATAAAAAAAAAGTTTATTTAGTAAAAATGCATCAGTGGTGCCCGATTTATAGACAATCTTTCAGAGAAGGTTGATTGTGGAGCTCTACGCACATCTACTCAGAAATAAGTCCCATTCAATTCCCCAGTGAGTGTTCCTTCAATAAACAATGGCACTGAATTTCTGGCACCGATTTCTAAAATCCTGCTGAACAGGTTTTCCCCGTAAGCTGATAATGAGCTCAACAGGTGTCAGTGCCCACATGGAAAGGACTCTCTTGTTTCTTTAAAGAGCAGTAAGCTTTGTGTGCACAAAGAGATGCGTGTGCAAAGATTCCTGAATCTACTGGCTGTTGACACCCAGAACTCCCATGCAAAACCACAAAATCTAACCTGATAATTTCATACCTTGTGCCAACCTTGCCTTCTGAAAGCAGCCATTTGAGTGACTGGTACATATGAAAGCAGCAAAGCTAGCAGAGAACATTGACTGGACCGCAGTGGTTTGTGGAGTGATAGATGTATTCTGGAATGCTCCTTTGCCACATATTAAAAATCCAAAGTCATCATTTTTGTTTTATAAAATATAGTGAAGCTTTTACATCATTATGAGGTGATGTGAGCTAACACCCACAACTCTGCATGCTTAGGTTTGGATGATAATTATGGCTTGAACTATAAACCCTTTTACCCACTTTTAACCACTGTGTAATAACTAGCAAAGCCACTATATGTCATTAAACTGTAGCAGTTTGATTTATGTTTCTTTTTAAAACCAGACTATTATTGTAGTTTTAAAGGACATTAAAATTAACTGGTTAAATAGCACAACCTTGCTGTTTCTAAAACTTCTAAATCATACAGTGCTACGATTCCATAAACATATTGTGGGGAATTTCCCCTCCCCCCCGGTCCTTGGGTGTTTTTCACCCAGTTTTTCCTATTTTGAATAATAGTGCTCTTAACATTCTGAGGAACAGATTATTATGTATTTATTGAGAACTAAATGCTGTTTGCTGCTTCTAAAATTTAATATGGAAGACAGTTATGCTGAAAATCAGTGAGTCTGAGTTCTGTTACCTCATATTTTGTACCTTAATGTTTTTGATTTGTGGAAGCTAAGAAAAAGTTGCATGACATCTTAGGACTTTTTAAAGCTGTATTTTTATTTTATAAATGTAATTTTCCTTTTTATGGGGAAGTCTTCCAAACCAGACCACAAACAAAATCAAGAAAATGGAAAGCTTCCAGACAATAAGTGGCAGATCCCTTACATTTGGCACAGCAGCTTAGGCATATTTGTCCATTAGACTATACTAATTGTTAATTGTTCTTCAGAATCTATACTGAAAGAAATAGCACCCATCTATCTTGTCCATAGTCCACTAATTACAGCTTTCTTCTGTACCCTTGAGAGAGTGAGACAAACAATTTGAGCCAGAATAGCACCAGAAATAAAAGCTTACAAGAAAAAGCCAGCAGATAGGTTAGCGTGAATTTAAGGTGTCCCTGCACAAAAATAATTCTAGCTCTAGCTTTCTACATACATTTGAACCCTCCAGGATTACCTGATCACCTTTGGGTTGTTTTTCAGATTGGCCTGCAGGATTGAAATCTCTTTTTCTGATATTTCTGTGGAAGTAGCTGAGAGGATTACTTGATCTTTAATTTACCTAATTAGGCTACTGTTGGTGTGCTCAGCGTTGATGAGAAAGGAGGTTGGTGGCATTGAAGCGATGTGGGAGCCTTGCCCTGGTCAGCCTCCTATAGCTTTCAAATGTGAAGGGATCTGGGACAAGAACACTCTTGAGCTCCAATGATTTCATTTTACATTGGCAAACATGATAGAATAGATATAATCCCTCCACCCAAAACATCGCCGGTGGCTACGGTCTAATCGGTGGCTAGGTTTGCATATCAACAGTATACCTTGATTGTTTTCCCAATGGTTCAAATATCTCCTAATCATGAATGTTTTTTTCCAAATCAAAGAGGATGCTGCACATTTTAATTTATCCTAGTAGACAATCACCTAACTATGAGCCAGCAGTGCGCTGCAGCTGCCAAAAAGGCCAACACAGTGCTAGGCTGCATTAACAGAGGGATAGAATCAAGATCACGTGAAGTATTAATACCACTCTTCAATGCCTTGGTAAGGCCACACTTGGAATACTGCATCCAGTTTTGGTCACCACGATGTAAAAAAGATGTTGAGACTCTAGAAAGAGTACAGAGAAGAGCAACAAAGATGATTAGGGGACTGGAGGCTAAAACATATAAGGAACGGTTGCTAGAATTGGGTATGTCTAGTTTAACGAAGAGAAGGACAAGGGGGGGGGACATGATAGCAGTATTCCAATATCTCAGGGGCTGCCATAAAGGAGAGGGAATCAAGCTATTTTCCAAAGCACCTGAAGGCAGGACAAGAAGCAACGGGTGGAAACTGATCAAGGAGAGAAGCAACCTAGAAACTTCCTGACAGTGAGAACAATTGATCAGTGGAACAGCCTGCCTCCAGAGGCAGTAAATGCTCCAACACTGGAAGTTTTTAAGAAGAGACTGGACAGCCATTTGTCCGAAATGGTGTAGGGTTTCTTGCCTGAGCAGGGGGTTGGACTAGATGACCTCCAAGGTCCCTTCCAACTTTACTACTATTACTATTACTATTTTTATTACAGCATTTATGCCCTGCATTTTCTGCTTACATAAGTAGTCAAGTGGTATACAACAATAAAACCAAATATAAAAGCAAAATCATACCAGCACAAAGTGAGCATAATTAGAAAAAAAAAAAAAGTCAGCAAGGGAGATATATTTGTGGAAGTATGGGAACCCCAGGATTTTCCTGGCGAGAACCCATGAGCCTCACATGATGAAGCTCTCTCCTGCCTGTCACATTGCTGTATGGCTGACAATAGGGTTATCTTCAGAAAGTCTTTCTTGCTGACCCAGTTTGGTTGATAGCAGGAAAGGTGATCCTGCAGATTCAGACCAACACCTTAAAAAAAACCTTGAAAGTGAAGAACTCAATCCATGAATATTGCATGATAAGCAGCCTTCTATCATGTTTTACACCAACTGCAATTTCCAAGTACTTTCCAAGTCTTTTCCCTAGCTATCCATCTGCAGTCTACAGCATGCTCCTGAAAAATTGCTATGTCGTCTGCTGCATGAATCTAGGGCTTATCTCAGAAACCCATATGGTATACTACTGCCTACCCAAACCTTTGCTGATCTCCTGACATTTTATTACTTTATTTTGTTATGTATACAATTCATTGTAACTGTAATCCTAAAGTAGAATAAAAAATAAGGTTAAGAATAAAATGTTGCAATTGTACAACCTATTCAAAGATTGAAATCACAACAACAAAAGGCACAGAAATATACAGGCAATTAAAAGTTCTAAGCTAGTTGTAAAAATGTACAGGGATTTTACCTGAACCACAGTGCTAATGGGGAGGAATTCCAGAGTCAATACATTAAAGTGCCCTCTACTGAATTACTGTTCTCAGGAATAGCAGATTCCCAGCCAACACTATATGTGAAGAGAATTGTCCCTAAAGGTTTTAATGAATGGGATGGATATATGGGAGAAGACAATCAGATGTCCAGGTCCTAAGCTGTGTATCAACAAACAAACATCATGAATTTGACTTAGTAACAAATTGATAACTGGTGCAGTTCCTTCAGGCAGGTTTTATGTATTTAGAGCAGTTATTATTTTCAGTACTAGCTGAGGCATTCTCTACCTACTCCATCTTTAAAACCTCAAAAGTAACAAGGATTCAGTAACAAGGAATGGTTGTGTCAGTTGAAATAGTGCTGAAAAATATAATTTGATTCCATGTAAACAACTTAAATGCATAAATAAAAGCACAATAATGTTCTACATTACAGTCTAGAAATCTGGACAGATGTTGTCCATAACCAGACAATCTTGCATGATTTTACAAATATTTTTGAAATATAAAAGCAGAACAAAAATTTATCAAAATGTTAGCGAGATGTCAGCAAACTTCCTGAAAGATTGTATACGTTGTCACCTGAGGATCTTCAGATGATAATCTCATAAAAGTTTGGTAATTTTATATAATGTTTTTAGTAATGTGTTTTAATGAGGAAAAAATACTGCTAAAGCCACATAATTCTGTGGGCCAAAAATGAAAATACCAAATTCACTTTTCAATGTTATACAAGTATTAAGAAAGGACACAAATTGAATTAATTAACAGCACAACTAATCCTGTTTCAGTAGATGACCAGATGTGGTTGATTTTGTCTGGGCTTGGAAGCTAAACAGGGTCATATCCGCTTAATTTTTGGATGGGTAACTACCAGAGAGTCCTAAAACTGTGGCCTAGAAAATAGTGCAAACAATCTCCATTCTCTTGCCAAGAAAACTGCATGGATATATCCATGAAGTAAACATGAGACAACTCAGCTTGAAAGAAATTTTACTTTATAAGTAATTTAAATATAAAATAACTTTAAAAAAAAAAGAAAGAGGAGATTTATAAATAAAACAACTCCAGAACACTAAACAGATTGTTCCAGTGTCCTCTTTGCTGCTAATGTGTTGGAAAGCTGTGTTTGATGCATTGATAAATTCCAAACAATGGAATTATTGCCAAAGACATTACACATATGCTTCAAAGTTGTGATCTTTTAAAAATTGTGGAGACAGTCTTACACATTTCTAAGTAAAGTACAGCAATATTAGAACAAACCCGAATTATGTAAGTTAATGTTCTGAACCTCTGATCACAGGTAATCTTCACTAGCCTTTACTGAACATTCTTTGAGGGATTCTGCAAAAAATGAAACCGCATATTCTGTTGCGTTGATTGCATTTTAAAAGGGAACAATTTTTTAAAAATAACTTTCTACTTTTGCAAAAGTCATTCAAGCTTATTATTCTAAAGCTTGCATTAATTAATTTATTAATATTAATATATTAATAAATCTAAATTTCATCTAGTGTTTAGGACTCTGAATTTTTCAGTGTCCTAAATAAATGATAAATACAGTGCTTCAGAGGCAAAAAAGACATGGAGTAAGTTGAATGAATGGCTATGAAATGTGTTCCCTGATACAGTATATTGCTTGTTTTTAAATTCTATACATGTTTTAAAGCTGCTTTAAGATTATCAAACTTTTCTAAATTAATTGCATTGTACGACTTAATTTACCCTGCTACTCCTAAATCAGAATTATCAAATAATATTGTAACT
The DNA here is from genome assembly GCF_016545835.1 of Crotalus tigris. NCBI lineage: Eukaryota > Metazoa > Chordata > Lepidosauria > Squamata > Viperidae > Crotalus > Crotalus tigris. The sequence continues at coordinate 419,022 of NW_024096660.1, forward strand.
CTTTTATATATAAAGAGAGCTAAACTGTAAAATATCTTATGCATATATTATGTATTTTCCATGTATATTTTGCAGCAATAAGTAGAAGTATTTAAACTGATGCTCTCTCAGGGATTTAGGTATGTATGTATTTTATTTTATCTTATTTTATTTTATTTTATTTCTCTAGCTGCTCATCTCAGTCAATGATTCTGAATAACTTATAATTCAAATAATATATTGCAATTAAAAACTAAAACTTTTAAAAACACTAAAAACAGTAAAAACATCCAGATGAACCAGGTATTAATAAGGATTCTCAAAGTGATTCCCCAACAAGTTGAATTCTGTACTTTTTTTTCTACCTATAATTTGAGCTTAAAATAAACAATAAATAATAAATCTAAAAGCAAGGAAAACTAAAAGCACTTTTTCCATAGGCCACTGCAATTTATGAAGTGAGAATCTACAAGATGGCTCTGTCAAAGAAAAATGTTTACAAGCTAATATATTTATTTAAATAATGTGAAAATGAAAAAAAAGCATTTAAAACATCTATCCTGCTTATACTTCACTTTCCTACCCTAGCAAATATTCAGGGCAGCTATATAACTCAACTTCAGAGTTCAGTTCATGTTAATCACATTTATCTTGTCTTGGATTCTCAAATTAAATGTTTAGAACTTGTTATATATGGAATAAAACTGGAAATTGCTCCATTTCAAACAAAATGCTATGGATTTTGTCTACTTCATTAAAGCTATTCCAACAAGTTAAGCATCAAATATTTGCTCCTCCCAGGTAAATTCTGCGAGCTGAATGCAATGTTCAGAACAATTTATTATAATCTACAGATCAGATTGTTATAATTTTAACATTCACATTAATCAATGAAGTTGGTCTATGCTTGGTATATAACGTAGGAAAGTTACCTGCCTTGGAAGAAGTAAATAAAAATTGCATTAAAAACTGAAGATAAGAACCCATTAGGAAAGGCTTGATCATAGATGACTAATAAAATAAATCATGGGAGAGGGGATAGTTTAATTTTAATACTAGTCAACTGCAAATCCATTACTACCAAGAGTCTTTCCAAGACTCTTAGAATTGCACAGTGGTCAGAATGCAATATTGCAGTATTGCAGGCTAATTCTACCGACTGCCAGGGATTTGATCCTGATGGGCTCAAGATTGACTCAGCCTTCCATCCTTTCAAGGTTAGTAAAATGAGGACCCAGATTGTTGGGGGCTATATGCTGTCTCTGTAAACCGCTTAGACTGGGCTGTAAAGCATTATGAAGCAGTACATAAGTCTAAGTGCTATCGTTAAGCACTTTTTTCTTTCTTGAAGCTACTCCTGTGATTTACATTGCTAACATAATGTCTGTCTTTGTATCTGTAAAAGATTGAGGTTTGCTCATCAGAATTTTTTAAAACAACTTTCTTAATTAGTATATAATCTCTTGCAGAATCTAATATCACAAATAGATAAACTTTCAACTAGATGCCTCTTCCCTTCATGTCAAGCATTTAATAAAACGAGGTTGACTAAATAAAGTTAATTTGCACTTCAACACTTGGGTTCCTGGGCACATCATGGAGGGGCTGCAGGCATCCATGGATTCTGCCTTGCCAGCTTTTGCTCTAGGGCATCCTTTGATTTTGCACCTGTTTCTGCAGAGAAGTGCAGCCTCAGCCAAAAGCAGGCACCCTCCCTAATTCCTGGAGAAAGGAACCACCCATATATGTTGCCTCTGTCTTTTTTGATTCAGTTTATTGGCTCCGTTCAGCCTCTCATTACATCCAGCCATTGAGCATCACAGCGGGCTAGGGAGGAGATTGAACTTGTGAGCACCCCATTTGTTTGCATGTTCTGGAATCTCATAACACAAAAGGGACTACAGCTATAATAAAATACCTCAGAAATCCAGAGAGCAGCACTATTATTCTGAAATAAGCCCCAGTGAGTTAATATTCCACATCATGCACTGCTTCAGTTTCTTGTTCCCACTTACAGATGGAGTTGTAATTGTCAGTTTTGACAAATATATAAACATATGTAAATGTTTATCAATTTGTTTAGGATTGGTAGACTTGGCGATGTGAACTAATGTCAGAGAAATAATACCTTACACAGAAGTGGGATTATGCAAGCATTCATATAAAGCTATTGTAGATTTTATTTAATTTTGTAAAAGAAAAGGCTATTTCAGTAGTTATAGATGAAAATGGAAAGTTTTGTTAGAACAGGTAAGAGCTTTCTTGGATTAGATAATTTGTAAATTATCTTGCAATAATATTTTCCTTTAGGTACAGTTGAACATTTAGACTATTTTTTTATCTTTGTTTTTTATGATTGTCCTTTTAATATTACTTGGAAAGGGTTTTTTTGCTTACCTAGTGAATAGATTAAATCTAAGGATTTTTAATTAAATTTTGTTGATTTGCAAATAATTACAAATGAATTAAATGAAAATCTCTTTAAATTTACATTGCTGTGACTTGTTTTTGATGCCATGCTAATGACCCTAAATTTTCTAGTACGGGAAACAAGCCATTTAAAATGAAATATATAAATACTTTTGGTGCCTCATTAGTGCAATCTCTTAGATCTATTGTAGTACTAAATTAATAAATTAATTTAATAATAATAATAACAATAATAATAATAAACAAGGAAACTATTCATATACAGTGGAAGAAAACCTTTCATTTCCATGATCATATCCCATCTAACACAAATTATGCAAGATTTTCATTGACAGAATAGTAAATATATCAGTTAAGCAAAAAAGAAAGGGTGCTGTACAGGTAATAAGTCTATCCTTTGTGTCTAGTTCTTTTCACTAATTAATTAGGAAGATTTATGTAATGCATTTTTCTAGACTGAATACATATAAAAAGAGAATTATACTGTAGATTCATTAATAAATAAACTTATGTGTAAAAGTCTATAAATAGTGGTTTGAGCTTAACTCTCACTCATTGTCATGAATCCATAGAAATCAGAAAGTATCATTTCCACTTTAAATCAATTTAAATTGATTCTAATACTACTAAGCCTAAAATAATGGTTTAACATTAATTTTGAAGAGGGCTTTGGAGGCTGCAGGAATAGTACACATAGCTTCATAAGTTCTTTTAATCAATAACTTAATTAATTGCTCAGCCCAGGTAATTGTAACTTAAAAGTTTAAATTTGGCCAGGAACTCAGTTTAACTTAAGTGTTTCGCATCTCTGTGCATATACTCACAGAGGCCAGCCATTTGTCAGCTTGTAGTGTTATGAGAATCCCTTCTGCCAGAATAAAGTGCAACTGTGATTTACTATCAACTTCAAGCAGGTTGCCCTGAAGAAAAGTCAAGAAGGGAGATTTATAGTCAAAGAAAAAGTTACACCCTCAACTCCTGAAGCAATTGCATGAGTTAACACCAAACAGGACAGCCTCTCTCGCTCTTCCTCAGACTGTTTTAAGACCTGGGGGAAAGCAAGCATGGATAAGGAATTCTTAACTCATTGTGTGTTTCCAGTTATATAATTTAAAACATTTATTTTTATGTTTGTGTGTGTGTACTTAAATAGCATAGATCAGTGGTGGCGAACCTATGGCACAGGTGCCAGAGGCGGCACTCAGAGCCCTCTGTGGGTACATGTGCCATTGTCCCACAGAGTGGGAGGGGTGCCTCCCCTCGTGACACCCTCCTCACCAGCAGCCCCCCTGGAGGAGAGTCGCCCTCGAGCATGGCCCACGTGGAGCAGCGCAGCCAAGGACATGTCAGCCAGACAGCGTAGACAAGACCCTGCCCTCATGGCCCATCCCACATAGTTGATGCTACAGGGCATGGGCAGAGGGCGTGGCCACCATGGCGCTGCTGGGTGATCTGCGGTGGGCCCTGGAGGCAGTGAGTGGCCCTGTGGGCAGGTGGGGTGGGAGCAGGGCAGGGGGTGGAGCAGGGGCGAGGCCAGTTTTTGGGCAGTCGGTCTCTAAAAGGTTCACCATCACTGGCATAGGTCACCCCGCCATTATTGAAAGTATGATTATCAATGAGAGCTGAAGATGCTGAGGGACAAAACTTTTAAACGGGTTTGAAAACTGAAAGGGCTTAGAATCAATTAACCTAACATATTTTACATCCAAAACAATTCAATACTTGCTCTGAGCCTTTGCAAAAGACAGATAATTTCTCAGAGGAAGAACTTGTGAGAGTTTTTTTTTTCCTCAAGAGCCATCTCAAGGAAACAGAGGCTTTAACTCCATACAAGAGTTGACTTCTGGCCTGTTGCTAGGAAAGAACAACGGTTCTTAAAGTATGCTCTGTGGAACTCCTCATTTCCTCCAAATAATTTTAAAATATTGTGCAAATCGAACTCAAGAGCTATGAGAAATGTTTTATAGGTTTTAGATCCTTTCAGTTTCACTAGCCAAAAAAAGTATTCTGTCACAGAACAAAGAGGAGAAGTTGGCAGATCCTTTCACCAATGTTACATTTGACCCAATTGTGAGGGGGGGGGGGGAAATCAGAACATTTTTGGAAGAAAGTTCACAGAGAAGTGGAAAGGTAGTATTGATCCTATTATTTTTTTTCTTTCAATGCAGCTTTGTGAAAGTGAATTCTCAGCACTTGCTTAGATCACTTAGATTGAATAGGGAAATAGCTGAAAGTTACATTACCTATAAGACTTTCATACTTCAGCTATTGATGAAACATGCTATTATACGCAAGCTCATACTTGCCATGATGACTTGTCAATGTATTACATATAAAGGAAAATAGGCAGAATTTTTAAAATATGTTTTATTTCAATACTTTCTTTCCTTTAAAAAAATCATGGGTGTTTTTTTTTTAAAAAAAATTGTTGGATCTTTCATTTAACGAACAGTAAACAAGACAGCTTAAAAAATTCAACAAAACAGATTCTAAAAATTTAAAAATATAACATAATGTTACAGTTATTACTAAAATTAGCCAGTAGAAAATCCTGGTGAAAGAAATATGTTCTTGTAGATTTTTCAAAAGCTGAGGAAAATGGGGAGAAAGCTTAACTTGAAATGTATTTCAAGTGAAACTGGGAACGAGCCCTTTCCCTCACATACCTCCAATAGTGGAGCAGCTTCAAAATTCACAATGGGAATCTTAAGAAAAATGGCCGATTAAATCCTAAGCTGTTGTGGGCTAGTACCACTTGAATGTACAGAGCTTTCTTGTTGGTATGGTATGCACGTTTCCAAGGAGTCAGCCTAGATCAGGACTAAGGAATGTGTTGTCCTTTTGATGGTGTCTCCCAAGCTGGATGCAGATGATGGTTATTTGAGCCACCAACACACAGATGGCCATCAGTTTCTCTTCCCTTGAGCTCATTGCATTGGCCTGATATCTACATTTAAATTTTGATTTAAAAAATACATAGTGGCTTATCTGATACAACCTATAATGTTCATATAAACCTAGGACCAATTCATGTCTTCCATAGAGACAATAATAAAGACGGGGTAGTGACAAATGATATATAATGAGAAATAAGCTGGATCTCAGAGGGATGTTTGTATAGGATAGCAGATTTTTATTGCATTTTTCATCATTCCTGTGCAATGGGCAAAAAGGCCTCCTATTACACCACTGTATTCACATGTCAATCTTGCCAAGGAACAAACTCTTAATGTTCTTTCACTGCCCCACCCTATTATGACAGGGAGTTTCACCTATCCATCACCACCCAATAAGTAATATAAATTGCAAATCATTGTTTATTTGTTTATTTTCTACTTAGAACAGATAGTAGTACCTGGTTAAGGTACTACTAAGCTTGAAAAGCTTAGCAAAGTTAGACTTAATAAGTAAGGGAGGGAGTCACCTCTCCAGAAAGGGAGACCAGCAGGAGATTCCTAAGTTGTGAGCTAGATGAAAGAATCAAAAAATTATGGAACAACATAGTGACAAAACGGTTCCTTTTGCTCTAAATCAAGGGTCCCCAACCCCCGGTCCATGAACTGGTACCAGTCCGTGGCATGCCAGAAACTGTCCGCACAAACAAGCAAAGCCCCATCTGCAGGATGCAGGCAGCACATGAAACCACGCCTCCTCCGGTCTGCGGAAAAATCTTCTCTCCACAGAACCAATCCTTGTTGCCCAAAAGGTTGGGGGCCACTGCTCAAAATACTAAAATGGATGTTCCATGAAGACATCTGGAACAGCCTTGACTCAAGAGTCTTGCTTCTGGTGTTTGTTAACGCTCTAGCTTTTCTTTCTTTCTGATGCTTAAAGTCATTTATTGCAAAAGGTTTTCTATCTGTCCTTTACATGTAATTTTTGCATACATAAAGAGAACCTAGTTTGTAACCTACAGTTTGATCACAGCAATAATGAGGTGAACAAAGGGATGACAGGACATATTTATTTTAATTGCATCACATAGTTCTTATCGGTTGAAATGAGCACATCTTGTTGGAGGTACAGAACCACTAAAATGTGAAATCAGGATGACAATGTAATTGATTGCAGCCTAAATATAATTAGAAAGTGTACAGAGAACTTATCAATCTATCTGTACATCATGAATCTTGCAAACTCCTTGACTAAGGTCATATTTCTAGCACTTAATACCTTTAATAACTTCCTCAAATAGTTAGGTATATATAGACTGATCATATTATATTTAAGCACATCTTGAAAAAGCAGATTCAAACTTAGCACATTCATTTTTCCGAGTGTATGACTGACAGCTAACTCTCAAAAACTCTGAAGAATTTCACCATCATCGTCCATATTTTTCAATATAAGCATCATGCCATGTATTGAACAGATGTCTACAGATCAGGTTTCAACTAAATACCGAATATTATATTTAGACAAAAATAGATATTATAAACAAATATAAGCATATACCAACTTATACCTAGGCCTTTTTTTTTAGGTCTTAAAGCACTTTTTTTGGTTGCAAGTGTAAAATAAGTGCAACTCTTAGGGACTACATGTCACATTCTTGGCCACATTACAGTAAGAAGATATATTCTTACAAGGTTTTCTTTTCTTTTTTTAATTACTAATCTATCCTGTAGGTCTTCTACTGCTATCCCAAATACTAACCAAAAACTACTTAATTTTTCAAGATTGGACGAGGCTTACCACTAATCGCCTGATTAAAAATTATGAAAAATATGTCACTATGACACAGTACAAATCCCTCTCATTGTACTGATGTCCTAATTTTGGGAATTTGGGAAATATGAAATGATGAAATATGTCTTATGACATATTTCATCATTTCTCCCTTGCTCCATTCCTGCAGATTCCTAACCTTGGTGCTGTCACCTTCCATTCTAAAATACCTTTACACATCTGCCAGCCCAAAGAACATGTTTTAACTTTGTTAAACTGATGAGCTGATTTCACCTGTATAAAGCAAAATTTCTCAATTATTAAAATATACAATGTATGTTCGCTAATTAAATTCACAAGACAAAATATATTTTGATTATGTTTGTGTGTATGTACGGGTTTGTGTTTATAAATAAAATAAAAATCCTAAGATGCAAACTTAACTCTTATAAAGGAAAGAATATGATTAAAATACTGCCAGCTTGCCTCTTTCCGATAGATATACACATGCTAGAGAGGTGACTTTGTTTCCAGGTTTAGGATATTATATCAGTTATACCTATGTAGCCTTCTCTGTTTCACTTCTTTCTTTGTGTGCTCTTCAAATATAATATTAGAATTATAATTGGAAAATCCTGGAATACAAACCAGGACCTGCCCTTCATCTTTGTAGGATAAAAGATCTGATTGCTGAATATCCAATACCAATTCAAGCTTCAGTAAGCATAGAGAATTGTTTCCCAAGCTAAATTATTCTTTGCCCAATTGTTTGCCACATTCCAAACATAAGTAACTTCTTACAACAATTCAATATTATTGTAGAGTCTTGCCAAACAGAAATAGAATCTTATAATGCAAGGGAGTATTGCAGATGTTCTCTGGAAAAAAAATTGTCATATTTTCTGCTGCATTTTTGTGTGCCTACTGTTCTAACCAAAGATGCAATATAGCCTGCTATTATTCTTTGCTTGACTATTACTGAAAATAAATGTGTTTGTTAATGGTAAACAATTTACCCATTGCTCTACTGAATCTTGTTTCTTCACTTACTCCGCTCCATGTACCAAATCCCCCAAAAAGTCACTATTAGATGAAGACTTCATAATGTCTGTAATTACAGAATGCAGTCTCCATTTTGCATGCTCTTGGGTGTGGTTGAAATGCATGTTCAAACTGCACCTAGGTTTTAGACATACTAGGCAGGTTCTAGTTAGATATTTTGGCACACAACTTTTATTTTTATAATTTCAGTTCTGAGCAGAGTTAATTTGTATATAGACAATTGGCAAATCCAAAGAGATAGTGGTTTAAAATGTCTTTTCATTTCCTCACTGACATTAACCAATTATTCATTTCCATTAGAATTCTGCAGTAGATGTATTAAAATAGTTTTCCCATCAATCATTTGAATGTCAGCTAAAAGCATATGGACAGGAACATCTTAGCTTAGGGGTTCTCAACCTTGGCAACTTTAAGACTTGTGGACTTCAACTCCCAGAATTCCTCAGCCAGCTGCTTCTGGCTGAGGAATTCTGGGAGTTGAAGTCCACAAGGCTTAAAGTTGCCAAGGTTGAGAACCCCTGTCTTAGCTTTTAGTGCTCCAGGACAGGCATTACTCTTCAAGCTGATTGTTTATTATCACTGTGTCACAGCAGTGATAATGATTTATTCAATGTGGGAGCCCAGACTATATAACTCAGGAAGAGGAAAGCAATTGCTGGTATTGGTAAGAATATCACTGAAAAACTTCAGATAGTGAACAAACTAGGGAAAGGGTGCATTTCTGTGCCTAGAAATTTTATTTCATCAACACTGCATATTTTGACCTGAAAAAATAATAATTGAAGGCAGCTAGGCAAAGAACTATGTTCTCAGCTTAATTAGGCGAAAATATTTAAGTATTTAAATATTTTGTCCAGAACAGGTACCTTACACAACTGTGTCTTCATCCAGGGGGCTTTATGTGCTTCTAATCACATAAAGCAGGGGTGGGCAATTAATTTTCCCAAGGAGCCACATGAGAAACTGAGATTGTTGTGGAGGGCTGAACCAATCGGGCTGTGAAGATGTATCGGCACGCATGCATGGACATATGTAAGTTGGGGGAAAAAAAGAATAGCAGTCACTTTCAAAATAAAAGCAATGCAGTTGTACTGTGTGTATAATGTACACTTTTTAACATTTGATTTCCAGGCTGGAAAGCAAATGACCATGAATTCAAGTCCCACCTTGGCCATGATAGTCAGTTGGGTGATTTAGGCCAGTCACTCTCAGCCTAATTCACTTTACAGAGTTGTAATAAACAAACAAACAAACAAATTTGAGTTTTTGCCCAGCCTCTAATGTGGTTAACTTCAGATCATTCCGTTTCATTTTGTCTTATCTATCCCAGAACAAGTCTTAAATGCTTTGCTGCTTGAAGCTAAAGAGAAAATTGCAGTGTTCTCCTGTTCTTTGCTTTCTTATAATTATTTGTAAATGCTTTAGGTTTTTACCCTGTACGCATTTACCTCATAAGAAGAACCTTAGACTGTAGTTCTTACTTTTACATAGGCTTACCTATTATTACACTTGATGAGGTATTTTATCGCTAGAGAAATCAGTCATTCCTTGCTACTTGCACTTATTCATCATTATTGCAGGCCTACATCCAAGTATTAAAACTTTAAACAGCAGTGACATTAAATTTTTGCAAATTACCTGGCATTGTGTATCTGTGCTGCTGAAGGGCATATGTGAGTTACTAGCATCATCCTACCTGTTATCTGTGGGTTTGTTTATTTAACCACAGGTTGCTAGTCTAACAGTCAATAAAAATGATAAACTGCCTATGTACTATTTCTATTACAATAACTGGAAGCAGTCTGCCCCACAAGCACTAAAAGTATAAATCATAATATGTATGAAGTTGACAGCTTTAATTGCTTAGCACTGGCAAGCTTTAGTCAAGTGGGGGCATCATTGGTCTTTGAAACATAGTCTGGATAGACCTATTTCTTTCTAAAATAATGCCATTGAGAACTATCAAGTAACATTTCTTTTAACCTCTCAATTTGACAGTCTCTGCATATTTGGCATTCTGGATGCATGCGTATTGGATTTTTTTTTTCAAAGCCAAATAATCACATTAATGTTCATGAATGACCGTCATCCTTTTTTCATTCTTTCTTCTTCTTTTTTACACTAATTCTTGAACGTTTTGGATGCATTCCAGATGAGCAGCTCTCACCAGTTCAGCACATGTAAAAAATATTTTTAAGTATGAAAGAAATGGCCGTAAGGCAAGAGTAATTTTTAACTTTTCTTTTTAGAAAAGCTGAAAGAATAGGTGCTGATGTTTCAAAAGGACACCATTTTCCATCATTTCATGTTGGGCCTTCATTTGATTTTCATAGTATTGCCTGTATTTTGACTTTAATTTATATGTGTATGTCAGCGTGTGTGCAGGTACATGCCTGTGAAATAAATTATGATCAGCTTTGACCTCAGGGATGCTTTTACATGACTTGATTTTGAACAATCTCCATATGGGTGTGTAACATCACTAGACTACACAACTATGTGCCTTAAGACTTTAAGCAATTTAGGCTAGTAGTTTCATCAATGCAGTTGGCCAGTTCTCATGTAAAATTGGAATCCTGTGTAACACATCTTTCAGAGACAAGAGCCAAAGGCTAAGTCTCTAGATAATGACTTGAATTTCTGTCTTTTTCCAAGTTACTCTGATTGTAAACTGACAGCTGTGAAGGACCTTAACTGACATCAAAGGGTGCAAATCATCCAGTTAGATCAGTTAATGTTCATTCTCATCTCCCATTTAATTCTTTAATGCATTTCCCATTTTCTCTGTTTTTTTTTTTTCCAGCCAAGCCCATTACCAAGTCCTGTTTTGGGGAGAAAGCCAAATGCTAGTCAGTCATTGCTTGTTTGGTGTAAAGAAGTTACAAAAAATTACCGAGGAGTAAAAATCACCAATTTCACTACATCTTGGAGAAATGGTTTATCCTTTTGTGCAATATTACATCACTTTAGACCTGACTTAATGTAAGTAGGAACATTTTACATTTAAACTGCCCCATTTCTTACTTTTGTTCATTTTCGATTTCTAAAGTGCCATCTTGTGGAGTGAGTCAGAAATGAGTAAATAACTTTATATTGTGCCATTTCTAAGGCTTTGTTCTAAAACAGTGTTTCTCAACCTTGACAATTTTAAGGCATGTGGACTTCAACTCCCAGAATTCCACAGCCAATGCTGGCTGTGGAATTCTGGGAGTTGAAGTCCACATGCCTTAAAATTGTCAAGGTTGAGAAACACTGTTCTAAAACCATATGCTGATTCCTCATTTTTGTATGCATTCCTTTTTTTCTTTTTAACCACAGGAAAGCAACTGACCTCAAGATCTTTATAAAAATTAGATTACTGTTTAAATGAGATGGGACAATAATCCTGTAGCTCTCATGTGCCATCAAAAAAAAATGACCTGATGGCAAATTTGGTTGTCCTACCTAGCCTGAAATCCCTTGCGTAAATTAACTTCTCTTTTGACATAGAAAACTTCAGGCAATGAAACAGACAATCTTTACATTTATTTATATTTATGCATTTATTCTTTTAATTTTCTACACTATTAGCTTTCCTGATCGCTGTGAAATTGGTAGTTACTGTACACTGGTGTTTTATGTTAAATTATAATTTGCTATAAATTGTGGTTTGTTTTAAAAATGGATGCTTTTTTTCCATAAAAGTATTTTACATACCCACTGTGCTATTTTCCCCCTCAGTGACTACAAGTCTCTGAATCCTCAAGACATTAAGGAGAACAACAAAAAGGTAAGAATCGACAGAGATAACCAATATAGCTTCAATTCTGGATCATGGCCGATTTTTATTCATTTTGGAGTGACTTTGTTTTAAAAGGTCACAATTAAACCTCCCAGACCATACCTCTTGAACACATGAAGTCTGGTTTGTCATGATTTGACAAATACTGGTTGGAATTTGTGGTCCCTAATTAATAGAGAGAGCAAAGGAGAAAAAGTACAAGAGAGCAGTAGATATTTTTATCCTATTTTCTTTAATAATTTAATTATAAATAAAAATATCATTGTTCAGTAATTATCTTGACTCAAGACTTTCTCAGCCTTTGCTTTAATATGAAAGACTTTACTGGTATGGTTATAATAAGCTCTGTTTTGACTTTAGCTTTTATTTAAGAAAGAAGGAGAACTAGAGATAAAACTTCACATGGGCTTTTATCCACCACAGTCAATTAAACTAAGCAGTAAGGTGCATTGCATTTTTATATTATGCAGAATATGGAACAATTTTTTTATTGTTGGAAACAAGATTTTTGTAAGGCAAAAATATTAATGAAATATTGTCTGATAGTACTCTGGGTCCAAGTTTATAATCCTCAATAATATTAGGTAATTTAATACCCTTTTGATTCAAAGGAAATTAGTTCAGTGGTTTGAGACTCAATCTAAAAATCACAGAAAGACAGGTTGGTACTTAATGCTGCTTTTACTACTCAAGACGCTCATTGTAGAAATTTCATATTTTAATTTCCATAAGATTCCAGAGCATTGGCCTAGAGGGAATCATTTAAAAATTGCTCATTTTCCACTTGATTAGACTACAACAAAACTAACAGCCAATCAATTTGGTTTGTTTTATTCACTGAATTTTTATTAGATAGTGTGATTTTCTACTTTTTTAACTGATCATTTTTTTTAAAGATTTAGCACACAACATTCAAGTTTCAGGAGGAAAACTAGCTCTTTCACTTCCCCTTTCTTCCTGCAGTGAGCAAATTGAGAAATATAGGAATCCTATGTGACAAATGATGTGTTCCTTATGCTACCCTATGTATGGATTGCATGTGTCTTCTTCATTATAAAAATCATTTTCCTGAAAATAAGTCATTAACTGCAGTTGCAATAACATATATGCCATCTTTTAAAAAAAAAAACATAATGAAGGTTGAACTGGAACCTAGAACTAGAAGGTTGTATCATTTTCAAAATTATATTTAAAGTGTCTAGTAGTTTGCTTTTGAACAAATACCGTGAAATCGACAAATTGATTTTCATTTATAAAAAATTGTGACTAGAAAAAAATGAAATTAATACTGAAACCCTCAGCCAGCTTTTCAAAAGCAGCATTGGTCTTTATTAAAGAAGCAATTGTTTTTGCTATGCTGTGTGCATCTGTGCATATATATCTTCTTTCAACCCTTTGCTTGACAGCCCTAAAAAGTGAGCTTCCTGCAGATTTATTTCCCAGTCTCACATAGTTCTGTCTGATAACCTGTGTGTCCTTAGTTGGAATGAACACAACCCTGGGAAAAATTGCCAATAATATATAGAATTTATATTATGATTGTATTATCTATTGTTAATAATTCCACCTAACCAATTAAAATAATAAGTGATATATTTAAAAAAAAATCCTATATGTTTTGCCCCATAAATTGACAAAAGGAAAAAGAAGTAATTTGATGGGTTCTGACTTCAATTGCAAGCATTTAGTATATATATTCGTAAAAGAGACGTATTAAAACACTGATCTCTGGGACAGAGAGTTTTTATTATATACTAAGCTTTCGTTGGTCCCTGCTAATGTTGTCAAAGTGTAAGCTAGCATTGGGTAGGCTTCACCTTTATAGTTCTTTAAATATCAGTAATTTGGCCATTGAACACTTTATAGGGCCGCCCACCCCTGATTGGATGCATCAACCTTAATTCGGTTATATTGGTCGGCATTCACCTTGCTCTCTCAGCTCTATCTCTCCCCACCTGCCCCACTGGCTGGGCATGTTTGTTGTATGACACCAGACTATCCATTGTTGCCAGGCAATCATTCCCCCCCCCTCACAGTTTGATGAATTAAGGTTGATGCATCCAATCAGGAGTGGGTGGCAGGCAGGCGGACCTATAACGCGTTCAAAAACTCTGTCCTGGAGATCAGTGTTTTAATATGTCTCTTTTAGAAATAAATATACCTGGGACTCAAATTTTTAGACTAATTTTATATATATATATATATATATATATATATATATATATATATATATATATATATATATATATGTTTGGTATTTGGGTTTTCTCCCGCGTCAAATTGGAAGTGTCTTGGTGACGTTTCGACGAAGTCTCATTCGTCATCTTCAGGCTGGTGTTTTCGGCTTCGTGCTTCTAGGATTGCTCCTAGAAGCACGAAGCCGAAAACACCAGCCTGAAGATGACGAATGAGACTTCGTCGAAACGTCGCCAAGACACTTCCAATTTGACGGGGGAGAAAACCCGAATAACCAAAGACCTACATACAAACACCCGCGAAAATCTCAGAATATGTGTGTGTGTGTGTGTGTGTATACACACCTCCATCCAATCAGAACACAGCCAAGCTCTCATCCAATCAGTTCATACCCCCACTGGCAGTTAAAAGGAGGAAACACCTGGAAGCACGAAGCCAAAAGCACCAGCCTGAAGATGACGAATGAGGCTTTGTCGAAACGTCGTGTTTTCAACGAAGTCCCATGCATCATCATCAGGCTGGTGTTTTCAGCTCGTGCTTCTAGGAGCAATGTGTGATCGTAGGTGTTTCTTCCTTTTAACTGCCAGTGGAGGTATGAACTGATTGGGTGGGAGCCTGTTCTGATTGGGTGGAGGTGTGTTCTGATTGGTTGGGGCTTGGCTGTGCTCTGATTGGATGGGGGGTTAGCTGTGCTCTGATTGGATGGGGGAATGTTCTGTTTGGGTGGGGGCTTTGTTGTGCTCAGGTTAGTCTGAGTTGCAGGAGGATGTGAGATGGTGAGCTGCATTGCTGTTGTTTAGCTTCGCGTTCGTGGTCGTGCCTCATCTTCATGGTGGGTGTCAGTTTGCTTCATGTATGGATTGGAGGGGTTTAAAGTGGCTAATGATGCAGCTATGGTCTGGCTTCTGGTTTGTGGTTGTGCCTCATCATCAGTGTGGGTTTGGGTTTGCTTTTTGCGTGGATGTGTGGTGGTGACATCCTGTGTGGTTTTCGTGAGTGTGGGTCTGGTGTCATTCTTTGTGTTAGGGACTCGTTTGTCAATAAGGGCAGGTTTCCAAATGGCTGGTAGGGTAGGCAGGAGGTATCATCTCATTTATTCATGCTGTGTGGGCATTTTTCTATCTCGATGGCTTCTCTGATTATTCTGTTATTAAAGTGTTCAGTTTTGGCGATAGTTCTGGTCTTTTTAAAGTCAATTTCATGTCCTGTGGTTTTAAGGTGTTGGACCAGGGAAGAAGTTGGTTCCTCTTTTTTGACTGAGTTCTTGTGTTCTTCAGTGCGTGCACTTGTTCTTCTGTTGGTTTGTCCGATGTATGTGGTGGGGCAAGCGGTGCATGGGATTTCGTATACTCCTTGATTTTCTAACTCAGTTTTGTCTTTGGGGTTTCTTAGAATGGTGGATATTTTTCTGTTTGTGCAGAATGCTGTCTTGATGTTGTGTTTGTGGAGGATCTTGTGGTGCCTTTTATGTATGGGAGGAGGGCTTTGCCGTTTTCTTGTTCTCTGTCTTGGATTTTAGTGGGGGTTTCTTTTTGGATTAGGTTGGTAATCTTATTTCTTTGGAATCCGTTGGATGTTAATACATTAGTGAGAGTGTGTAGTTCGGTTTATAGGTGTTGTTCGTCAGCTAAGCATTTTGTTCTGGAGATGAGTGTCTTGGCTACGGAGTTGATCTGTGCTGGGTGGTGGTGTGAGAGTGCGTGCAGATAGCGGTTTGTGTGTGTTTTCTTCTGGTAGATGGTGTGTCCTAGGGAGCCATTGGATTTCTTGTAGACTAAGACATCCAGGAAGGAAAGTTGGTTATTAGCTTCTGTTTCCATGGTGAACTGTATTTTGGGGGGTAGGCTGTTGAGGTGTGTGAGGAAGTTGTCCAGTTTTTCTTTCCCATGAGGCCAGATTATGAAGGTGTCGTCTATGTATCTGAGCCAGAGTTTGGGTTTGTGATCAGATTTTTCTAGAGCTTGGGTTTCAAAGTGTTCCATGTAGAGGTTTGCAATGACAGGTGAGAGGGGTGATCCCATGGGTGCTCCTTCTATTTGTTTGTATTTTTGTCCTTTATAGATGAAGTATGTGTTGGATAGGCAGTTGTTGGTCAGATCTAGGATGTGTTTGGGGGGGTTATATTTGTTTTGGATAGCTGTCAAGGCTTCTTTGATTTGCACTTGGGTGAAGAGGGATATGACATCGAAGCTCACGAGTAGGTCCCTGGGATGTAAGTTTTGTTTCTTCATGATCTCTATGAACTGGAATGAGTTTTTTACGTGTGAGGTGATGGATTCTGCATAGGGCTGTAGTTGTTTGGCAAGAAATTTGGCTAGGTTTTGTAGAGGTGAGCCTATGGAGCTGACTGTGGGAGACCATAGAGCTTAGAGCATCTGGATGATTTCTCTCTTCACTAATGGGGGAGGTTTTTATTTTGGAACTAGTGTTTTTTTCCAGGTAGGTGATGGGATCTGTGTTTAGGGGTTTGTATGTGGAGTCTTGGAGTAGGTTGGTTAATTTGGTTTGGTAGTCAGATGTGTTCATAACCACCGTGGCGTTGCCCTTCTCTGCTGGTAGGATTATTATGCTGGTGTCTTCTTTCAGGTTAAGTAGTGCTGTCTGTTCCTCTTTGGGTAAGTTGCTTTTGGGTGGCTTGCTGGTGCAGAGGATGTTGGTGATTTCAAGTCTACTTCTGTTAGCATCATCGGGGTTGATTTTGGTCAGGCTGGTTTCAACTCTGCATATAATGGTTTCAGTGGGGATGTGTTTGGGAGCGACACCTACATGCAAACACCCGCGAAAACCTCAGAAAACACATATATATATAACTGTTATATATATATAACTGTTATTGAATGTAATAGAATCAATTTCTAGGCTTATCTGTAAAAACATTAATAAAAAGAAGGCAAAAAGCATATTTATTGTTATGTCAGACCTTGACCAATATGTCAGTATGTCAACATGTTTAGACAGATTATTAGAATAGTTCTGGTATTTTCATTGATTTCAACTGATATCTGTCATTTATTTATCATCACCTGTCAGTAACAATTAATATGCACCATTTATTTGTTTGTCTACAGAATGTATCTGGCATTTTCTTCAAGGTCTCATAGCAGCAAAAATAATTTAATGACTAACTAGAAACTACATGCTAAGCCAAAGCAAATTAACAGATACAGATACATTTTATTTTTCATCACATGAGGGTGTTTTTTAAAATCAGAATATTTGGAGGTTTGTGGAATCTGGAATTTCAACCTAGGTAGGATTTAAAATTTTGCTTCAAATTCAGGTTTTCTAGTCTACCTTTTCCCAGAAATCTGTGGCACTCTGCTGCCACCTGGTGAGCATCCATATTTCTCCATTCTAGATTTGATAGCTCTGCCAGTAGAGGATGAAACTCTTTCATCCTCTACAGCTGGCTATTTCTGCTATCTGGCTGATCCATTTTGAAGCAGTTATAATTTATGTTAAGATTTTTAGAACAATACCCAATGCAATACAATGCTGCAATCTAACTTGAATGACGTGGAAACATTGTACACTGGGAGCTACACAGTTCTCTTTTTTGCAGGAAAACAACCGATGCAATATAAAAACTAGCAGATTAATAAAATTAGTTTAATTTCCAGTCAGATGTAACAACACAGCAGCCCTTCCAGATTGAGTACATAGTCATTAAGGAGAGAATGTTCAATAATAATGTCAGGATTGCAAACTAAATTCAGAATTCTCAGACATAAGTTGCATCGTGTTTTAATTATTCAAAACAATCTGGGTTTTCCCTGTCTCTCAAAGACAGACTGTGGGTTTTCATTTAGTTTTCTCTTAATTACTAGAAAGGCATTTTGTAAATATCAAAATTTGTGCTGTTTTTCACAGAAGTACCAATAAAGCTGAAGTTATGCCCACAGTCCCTTTGATAAAGCTTTTCTTGAAACACAATACTTTTCCCTACCTTGTCTTGGTTAGTAATAATTACCTGTAAATTGAGAAACAGCTGTGATTCTCCAAAACTAGAAAAACTTGATGCAAGTACATTCTTTAATGGAATAGGAGTAGAGTTGGTCTCATTTTTTAGCTTAAAGCTCCATAGCAGTTTGATAGACATGAATTAATCAATTAAACAAAGGAAAAATAGGGAGGAAGATGGATGGATGAATGGATGGATGGATGGGCAGACGGTTTTACACAGCACAGATGAGCTGTTGTTTTCTATTATACAATTAACCAATCCAAGCTAAATGACAGCAATTTCATAGCTAATAGAAGGCTGGTCAGCTAGCATAAATCAGCTAGCATAAATCCCACAATGGATTAGTATCAGGTTTCTTTCTATCTTTGTTATCTTAGTTTCTTAGTTTAAAAACCAGTCTGCATGTCCATGTTTTTTTTTTCTCCAGCTATAGGCTATTTCTTTAATTGCTGGGGCTTTGTATGACTCTAAAGTCTGCTGGATAGAACAACATCTATTTTAAAATTGCCTGTAATAATAATTTCCAGCAAAAGATTACAGCAAGCAGCTTTATTGGATTTTTTTTTTTTTATCTCTGTATCTGATTGTGCACCTTCTGCATTTGCTGCATTGGTCCACATGGGTAAGGGGTTCTGGTCTGCTGAGAAATTCTATTACATCAGTAGAAAAACATCACTGGAACCAACCTCAAATACTTATAGCACTACGAGTGAAGTTACACCTATATATTGCAAGATACTTTTAGTGGATGTGTGCATTAGGGTGGATTGTGCCATCTTACATTATTCTATCAGAGAAGGTTAAATGCTTTGTCTCTGCCTCTAAGACATTAAGAATAGAGCCTACTGTTGTCTATATCCACACTGGGTCATCCTGCATTTTATATCTTGATTACTCTATTCTATGCATCTCTCTCTCTCATGCAGTGAGAGAGAGAGAGCGCACGCGCGAGAGAGAGAGATTAGAATTTAATTTATATATACAATTTTTCCACAATGGAAAATATCCATATTGGCTCACAATGCACAAGGTAAATATGAGCAATATCAGGATATAGAAATAAAAGGAATTCCAAGAGCAATAATACATTACAAGCATAATGTCAGTGTGATATTCTGAAAGTCTGGTTAAAATCAATATTTTAAAGGTTACTGAGCATATAGGCTAAATGGAATGAACATCATATTTGTTTTGTGATTGCTCCAGGTCACCTCAGTTCTTAGCTGAATTCTCACAGATTGGAGCATGCAATTTTTTATTTCAGGTGAGAATACAAAGAAGTGTATTATCCTCTACACAAAAAATGTTCCTGCATAGCGAACATTTGATACTAGGGAGAATGGTTATAGCCTTTGCTACATTTTTCATGTGAAGACACCTTTTTTCCCCAGGCAATCAATCAATAAACATTTTCCAGCAGTTAAAAATAGTAGAATCATTAAAATGATACCATCTCATTTACTATCCATGTAAAGTAGTTTTATAGGAGAGTCAGATGTGTCAAAAAGATGGCAATTCCTTCTTGTTCAAACTCAAACCCATATTGAATCATCACGTTTGAGCACTTAGAAGGTAGCCTTGCCTCAAATTGCCTTAAAGTTCAGGCAATGCTTTTGGGGTCTGGCATTTTGATTCTCCTACAATACCTTAAAGTATTGTCAAGATCCCAGTGACGTGGCATGGCAATTAACAATATGGCTTTCATTGTTAGGAGTGTTGGACCCAGATAGCTGTAGGTGGTATTTAGGGTCAGTGGCAGGATCAATCAGTGAACTTCCGCAGGGCTTGGGTCATAACTAACAGCTCATGTGTGCTGATCCCTACTGCTAGACCTGACAGCAACATTAAAGAGAGGAGAAATGCAAGCTGAACTCTTCTGACTGAAAGACTCATTTTAAAAAAGTGCTTCCGATTTTAGTCTACTTTAAAATTACTATATTTTTTAATCAATACTTGTTTTGTTTTTAGGATTGTGCTCTAGCTTAAACAAGCCATTTTACTGATTGCATCATGAGACTTTTAACTGCAGCAGTTTCTTGTCCATATCTCATTTAAAGCAATTAAATGGCGAAATCCAAGAAAACTCAGAATCCTATGCATCTCCTGACAATTATCATACATTCCAGGAGTTTTATATATCAAAAACACTAACTCTGTTTTTGCTTCTTCTTTTAAGGCGTACGATGGATTTGCTAGCTTGGGAATATCCCGGCTACTGGAACCTTCTGACATGGTTTTGTTAGCCATTCCTGACAAGCTGACTGTTATGACCTATCTGTATCAAGTACGGGCACATTTCAGTGGACTGGAGCTAAATGTAGTTCAGATTGAAGAAAACAGTAGCAAAAGCACATATAAAGTTGGCAACTATGAAACAGATACAAACAGCTCTGTTGACCAGGAAAAATTCTACGCAGAACTAAGTGACCTAAAACAAGAGCCAGAACTGCAGCAGGCAGCCTTTGATTTCCAGAAAGACCCAGTATTTGTAAATGACAGCAGAGTTCTAGAGTCAGAAAGAGACAGAGAATCTCAAGACACAGCTGAGTCACAAAATTTGACCTCTCCTCACAGGACTACAGGTAATGCACAGCAACCACAAAAACAACAGGGAAGGATTTCGGGAATAGCAGAACCTGAAAAAAACAGTGCAGCACAAACACAGCCCTTGTTGGGAAGGAAAAAGCTTCTCAAAGCAGATACTCTAGACCTGAGTGACCTCATGCAGATCAGCGATCTAAAAAGGGATGCACTTCCCACAACTATAGATGAGGATATTGACAAAAAGGGCTATCAGAATTCTGACACTGCCATTTGTTTCTCAGAACCTGCAAAACAGGAGCACCTCAGCCTTAGAGATAGTAGGAAATTGGATTCTGAGTTACACATTGAAAAAACAAATTTAGAAATGGAAAATAAATCTGGATATCCCAACAATAGGGATGTGGATATTAATAAATTAGATATGCAACTGGAGACTAAGCTACAGTTTGAGGCCAAAACAGTGATACATCCAACGGATCTGCCTGGAAAAACTGCACAGGTAAGGAATCAGAAACTATTTTTACAATAATATAACTTATATTATAATTTCTCTTGCAATCAATTTCAGTAACATTTTGTTTTGTCAGAATTATGCTAGGGGAGGCTAAGGGGCCATTTTCAGCAACAGATAAAGATATTACTACAGGAGCGATCTAAAAAAGATCTACGAGTGAGATTCCTCTTCTGGGTCAAAAGTCTTCCATGTAGACAGCATTTTTTCACAGTTGGTGAATCTGGATCTCACCTAGAGTTGTCTTAGTCCAGTGGGAAGGGAAATACTCATTATACTATTATTAAAAAAAAACCCCATTATTGATATTCCTGTCTGCCCTGTTAAGTATCAAATTGGCGTGGGGGGTTGCTATTTGCCATCTCAAATACAAATGGGGCTTCAGCCGAGATTTTACTAGGTAAGGCAATAACTGGTTCCTACAATCATAGTGACCTAAGCAGATCTTCTAGGAAAAGGTGATATGGAATTTTAATCCCGTGAAAACATAAAGAAGACTGCAAACTGAATGTGGCTCTTCTTCCATTCTCCCAACAAATGGAGGCCTCATATTTGGCCCCCAATTCTGATTGCCTCCTACCTAAGAAGCTCCATGAAACTGCCTCAGAAAGTAGAGAAGCACAACGAGGGAACAGTCTACAGTTCTTTCCCTTTTGAATTTTAGCCAGAGCCCCATCCCCAACTCAGAAGGGAAGCCACCCTCTTTTATCTCTTGGGGAGCTTGACATCAGGGTTGTTTGATTGGGATCGCTCTCCTTTCCTGAAATCTGTTTTTCCCCAAGTCTCTTCTCCTATCTGTTGAATTTGGTCAAACTGACTTTTTAAACAACTGACGGGAACAAATCCTCCCAAACTGGCTACATAACAGTCTGCAGTCATTATAGTTCTGCTGTGCGTAGCAAGCTGATTTCTCTCTCGTCAGCCAATTCCATCCCATGTTTCAAAGATAGGATTGCATGTAAAAAAAAAATGCTTAGAAGAATTAGAATTGCTATAGAATATTGGAAGATGCTTCTTGCTCTCATTCCAAATCTTTAATGTGTACATCCAATAATATTATATCACAAAACCTTAGAAGACTTTTCTGATACCTTTCTTAGTTATAGTAAGTCATAAAGAGGGGAAGACGAGATCTTTTCCCTCAACATTGACATGACTCCCTAACATATTTTGTAACAACCATTCCACACACACCTATTCTTGCAGTTGGCCCAGACTCTCTTTTGCTTGAAGCAAAGCAGTAGACAATCTGGCAAAAAGCTGAACTAATGAGCAAGAGAGGCAGAACCAGTCCAGCACAGCACAAGAAGGCTACAAATGCTTGGACTTCTTTTGGGGAGTATTGTTGTAAATTCTGCTAATTTACAGCTCAGTTATTTCTTATATAGGCCAAACAGGAAGGGGTAACCTCTGTTGCTCTTGGCTTGGCCCAGCCTCTTCACAATTGCAGTGGTTTTCAGTTAGTGGATCTTTATAATGCATCCTATATTAGATAGGGCAGCCAGGAAGCTGTGTGCAGCTCACCAGCGTACCTAGAATCCTCCTTCAGTGGATAAGTCCCAGAAAATTGCTGTTTGAGGGCTGAATGGTGGTAGTTAAGGGGCAAAAATAAAAGTTATAGCTTCATTTCACCCTACTGGAGTGAAATATAGTTCTCTTCTAAAACAAATTGGAATCCTGGCCTTGTTAACTTTTGGAATGCATTTCTCTGGATGCTGTAGAAACTTGTTATGGCCCTCTAGGTTAAAATGGATTTTAAGCCACAAGCAAGCAACCTTTCTTACTGGCTTTCTGTCTTCTATTTCTCTTGGAAAGTTGCCTGGAATACTTCTGCTTTTCTTAGCAGAGCAGTACAGTACTATAGGATAGGTAGGCTAATTTGGGGCTTTGTTGTCTTTCAGTATGACATATTTTGCCTTTTATGTATTTTGAAGCAACGAATGTTATCAAGACAGGAAGAGTTAAAAGAACGGGCAAGAGTTCTGCTGGAACAAGCAAGAAAAGATGCTGCTTTAAAGGCAGGAAACAGACAGTTCTCCAGTTCAGTCGTCCCAGGCCGCTCTAAGCAACTGACTGATGTAAGAAATGTTCATTATTGTGACCTATACAGAATATTTGCTTTTACCTGTGTGTCTGGATATGGGGATGTGTTTTTGGTTAGCGTACAGCAATACTGTTGCTAGTGTAACACACCAGGACAGCAAAATATGGAGAAGACAGCAGAGAATTATTTATGGGTGATTCTTGCTATCCTACGAGTGCTGAGCATTGTCTTTCTCCTACCAAGAGCCGATTATTTCCCTACTGACTAAGGCTAAGGAAAGATCGCAAGTCCGTTGAAAGCTGTGCTCTTTGAGTGCCAGCCGATTTAAGATACTGGACAGATAAAAGGCAAAGTTATCTGTCATGCTGCAGCATTTCACCCAATACTGTTTGTCCCAGTGACCCTCCTTTTATCATTAGAATGAATTATTCTGATGGCTAAGCAAACATAGGTCCAATGGGGAGGCAGCTGCAGTTGCCTATTGCTCCACCAGTAACCTCAGTGGTGACCTGAAGAGGTCTATAATCTCTGGAGATGAAAGCTAATTAAATTTTTATGCAATCCTTCCCAAAGCAGAGATTGCCCATTGTGTCATTTCATGTGCTGTAATTTTGCAGTTCTTAACACTTGCACATGTGAAATTGTTCGAGTGCTGCAGCACTTATTTTACTAATGACTACCATTTGGCCAAAATCTTCTTTCAAAAAGAAGATGAATTGTGTTTGCTGGGGTAAGTCGCCTTGCCCCAATCCTACCTGTCTCATCTTGCCTTGACTTGACTAGCATTTATCTGGATATAAACTGTTAGGAGCTTTTTAATTACTGGCTTCATACTAATAATTTTTATCTATGAAAAGTAATTTCTCTTCTCGCAACTGAGCCATAATTTAGGAGCATCTACCTTTTGTTAATTCTGTTAGGATGGCAAATGATTAGGATAATTTATATTATTGTTTTGTTCCCTTTAGTAGTCAAGACTTTATAATGAAGTATTTCTGGAGTCCAAAACACTTGCAGAATAATGTCCTAATATAGTCAGTGTTGGATATAACTCTTACAACATTCAGTCTTTATTATTTAGTTATTAACCTTCACAATGGATAGTCTCTCTCTCTCTCTCTCTCTCTCTCTCTCTCACACACACACACACACACTACACATTCTCTGTGTTCCTTAATTGTGCCCCCACTCACCTTTGCCATAAACAATGTTTCTTGGGAGGGAATACATATTTGCTAATTTTTGTTCATAGTGCTGTAATGTATTTATTAATGTTCTATTAGTAACTGAAAAGGAGAAGAGGAGTTGTATCATTAAGATTATTTAAGAATAATGGTATTTTTTCTAGTATGCTCTGGATACATTTATTCCAATTTACCTTAACAGTGAAAAATTAATTTCCCATTTATTTCTTTTCACTGATGCTCATTTGCTATTTCATGAAAAGAAATTACAGAATACATGTTTCAAAGTTAGTATCTGCCTCTTTTGTTTTGTGTGGGGGGGTGAGGATGGAGAAGAACACAATCATTTTAGTGAGAAAAAAAATGACCAAGTGACCACAAAGGCACTTAGAAGTCTATGAGAGAATAGGAAGGAGGAAGAGTTGGAAGCCCCATTGAACAACTTTGGTTGATTCGTATAGTCCTGCCTAAAGACAGACTACCTCAAGAAACTTCTTCACGGGGTAGTCTGTCTTTAATCTAATTCAGAACATTGGAAATGAATTTTGTGCTAAATGGCACTAAATAAATGGCACAGAAGTGCTTGTTTTGATCTATGTTTGCATCCAACATAGGAGTATCCATATGAATCTGCCTATTTACTAAGATTATGAGTCGTCCTTGTTAGCCCACATTCCTGGTCTTACTACCTTATTCTGAGTAATCCCCACCTTGTAAAATACCTTACAAGAATGAGTAGTAGTTCACTTTGTAGGTTCAAAAGTGGCTTAAGTACTTACTTTAGTTGGCCATTTTCTGGAATTATAATGCGTGCTATTTTTTTAATTACATAAGTTACTTTTATTGTTTACCCTTTGTCTTCTATACATTTAGCCAATGGTTAGAACTGATGTATTAGTTTTATGATGTGTTATATATATATTGTAAGGTACCTGGAGGCTTTAAAATTAAAAGGCATTTAGTAAGTGAATGAGAATGTTGCGTTCAAATTAATTAAGGCATTCATATCAGTAGCTCAGTTCTTAATTTCTCCTGGAGAGGGTGTGGGATGCATATTCTTGAAGGCTTTTGTCCGATTAGTCTCCAGGAAATACTAAATGAACAGTTCCTTTGGCTGTGCCATTCAGCCAAGTTAGATTTAATCATTTTTTGTCATCCACTTATTTCCTTTTCTTTCAGCTCTTCTTATCTCTTTAAACATTTCACACATGTGCAATCATCATCATAATAGTTCAGTGTTTTGCAAGGAGTGATTACCTAACCAGGAATGATGTAATTGAAGAGATTTATAAAAAAATAAAATCTGCTTTTTTCTGTTGCTATCACAATTTCAGTGCCCTTTATTTACAGCAGACAATACCTAATTGGTTTCAAAATTATTTCAACTATTTGGTTCTCCCACATTAGCCTATATCTGCATTTATAATATCACAGGAAATAATATTTGAGTTGCTTACCTGCTGCGATAAGCTAAAGGCAATTAAAACATCTTAAAATAGCTGATACTAGTAGTGAAGAGTTAACCTAGCATAACTAAGGCTGCATGCTTGTCAAAGTTATTTTCCCTCTTTGTAAAAGCAAAAACTCTTTGACGCTATGAGAATTGCATATGTATGCTGTTAATGCTGGGTTAGAGAAAAACCTGTTCTCAGATGTGCGTCTGTGTCTGTGTGTGTGGAGAAGGGGGTTCTGTGTTGCAAGGACAAACCCCTTCTTTAAAGAAATGTGCTTCATTTTCATATTTCATCTCTTCCTGTTTCTTTTCTTTTTGTGGTCAAATTAAAAGAAAGAAAAGAATTTTCTTCGGTATGTGCATGGTTGAATAATTTATCTACATTCCACTATTATATCAGATACTGTCCATGCTACTGCTCTCTAACATCAAGTACTTTACAAAGTCTTAGACGATTGGGTGGATCCTACGTTATTGTTAAAAAAATTATTTCAAGTGCCAACTTATTTGGTTATAAGCTGGTCAGCTTTTATTATTATCAACTATTGTGGTATTTTATTATTCTAGAATTCCAGTGCAAAGTATAAAATTCAGACAAAAATAGATGTGAAGAACATCCACATGCATACTCACAATTACTGTTCTGATTAGATGAAAAATGGAGATGTGGGAAACCAGAAAGGCTGAATTGAACAGCACAATTTTTTCGAAGCATGGCTCAATTCTATCCTTGAATCACCATTTTGGGCAGATGGGATAGCCTATTTTCTTCATAACCTAAAATATATTATAAATGCAGGTTATTGTTCCATAAGTAACAAAAAGCAGAAAAACGATATCTGAACTCAGTTTGTTGGGACATTTAATTTATCAGTCACCTTGCATTATTTCTTCCCAATATAGCAAATGATGGTCTTCTTAATTGATAATATCCCCCCAAGCTATTTGTCAAAGGCTGCTGTGTTATTCTTCATTCTAACAATTTGCAAAGACATTTAATAGACATTTAGTGGCAATTGCCTGATCATTTTGCAACATCAGCACCAATATAAAATAAAATAGTACTTTTTACCTTTCTAGACCCAAGGAACCTCTAAGATAAAGATTTTTCTTTGAGGAAATTACTAGCCCATTGGGTTTAGATATTGACCCTACACAAATATTATTACCTAGGAATCAACAGTCTTGTGAGGCTTAAGGCACCTTAGATTGTTCTTGAAAAATTGGCAATTGTATGTAATTTGTGCCGTTTAAAAATATTTTTAGTTTAATTGTAGAGATTGTGGCATAGTTATGATAGGCCATGGCAGAAGGAAGCACAAAATTATGAAAGCAGCATCAAGGTTTCTCAACATTATCCATCCCTGCTTTTTTATATGTGCAAAAGAGGTAGAACCTACATTATAGCACAGCTCTGCTCTCACCATTTTGGCAAAAGAAGCCTGCAGATGCTAATAAGCCACAGTAGAGCTGCATAGCCACTCTACTATGCTCTGGAGCATAGCCCAAATTCTTGGCAATTGCATATTGAAAGGTAGAAGCAAATTTGTCTTCTCATAGAACTTAGTAAAGCTTCTTCACATTCTACAGAATCCCAAAGCTTCCAGAAACATTCTCACAAAACTTTAGTGGAACAAATACAAATGTAGAAGGGGCAGTGGTTATATTTTGAAATTTAAGAAGGATGCTTGCTTCCTCAGTGTCAGTGCACCATTTAGAGTGAAGTATTTCCATACAAATTTATTATCAGACTGCTTGTTTTTGATTCATTTCAAATTTTGCTCCAAAGCCATGATAACTACTATAAAACAAAATATAATTATATTAGGGCAGTGGTGGCAAATCTATGGCACAAATGCCAGAGGCATTTGGAGCCCTCTCTGTGGGCACACTTGCCATTGCAGCAGCCCCGCCTCTCCCCACAGCCCCCTCCACACCAGCAGCCCCTCCAGAGGAGAGTTGCCCCCAGGCGCGGCCCACCTGGAGCAGCGCAGACAAGGACATTGCAGCTGGGCATGGGCGGAGGGCGTGGCCACCATGGCATTGCTGGGCCACCTGGGTGATCTGCGACGGGCCATGGAGGTGGTGGGTGGCCCTGCGGATGGATGGGGGGGCAGGGGTTGAGTGGGGGCGGTGCAGGGGGTGTGGGGTGGGATGAGGCAGTTTTTGGGCACTCAGTCTCTAAAAGGTTCGCTATCACTATTAGGGGAATGAATTTTATCACTATGAATTTTACAGCAGAAAAGACTTAAAGAGCTCAATATTTTCCATTGTATAATGGTCATTGGGTTCATTAGAAGAGGCATTAAAATTGTTTGAGACAGAAACAAATGATACATCTTAATGAACTTATGCCAGTTGTAATTTTGATATTTGATATATTTGATATTTCTAGATTTAAGAATAAAACTTTTTACTTTAGTTTACTGTAAGTTTTTTATAGAAGTTATAGAAGATATTTTATAGAAGATGTTTCCCCTTATCTAAAAAATAAAATCACTCTTTTTAAACAACTTTTTGAAAACACTGCCAAGTTCCTAAATTACTAGGATTTAGATTATCAATAATTTTTTCCCCTAAAAAATTAAAAAAGTAAGAGAATACAGCTGGCTACAATCAGTTAAACCTACAACAGACTTTGTGTCCTTTCTAAACATATTGATGGATGAGATTTTATATTATGTCAACCTTGCCCCTTTGATGGTAATTGGAAAATATTGATTTAAGGTTGGAAATCTAATCTGTCATGCTGATAATTGTCACCAGATTTAAATATGATCCCCAGATTGCCTTTAGATTACAAAAGAAGCAGTTACCACCACCTAATTGATAAAAAGATTGAACATTATTTGATAATCTCTGAGAGCTCATAACGTATTCACTATTAGCCATATTTGTCTTCCAAATAGACCCCTAAAAAGCTGACACATGGCGTTTAAGATGATAAGAGTATTCATCATAATATGATTATGACATTTTTTTTCTGCCCCGTTGTCTTACGTAAGAGTAAATAACAAGTTCTGCAGGGGAACTCTTAAAAATAGTGTTCTGATTTTGATTAAAATAGTAATATGTATAGTCTGATACATTTTCACTGAGAGAAATGATCTTACACTAATATTATATCGAAGAATGAAGGAGGTTTCTAGTATTCTGAATGTTTGCACTGTCTGATGATCTTTATTCTTTGTACTATGCTATGGGGACTAACATGAGGAAGGGTAAAATACATAATTTACAAACATGCAGTTTGGCCTGTATATCTCTCATATGTACATGCCATAATTGGAGAAGGAGGTACATATGCATAATACAAGTAAATGTTTAATATTAAACCACTTCTATATAATCAAGATCAGTCCTAGAAATACATGCAGTAATTAGTTCTACAACTGACTGTTCCTGTTTTATATAAAATAAGCAAAGCTGTCATTACTTAAGTCACAGCAATCATAAATTGTTTTATTATCAAAAACAGTGAATTGTTTGAACTCTGCTTAGCATCTGAGAATAACAAAAATGCCCACCCAATTTAGCAGTGTGTTTCTAAATGAGATCATGCAGACCTAACCTAGATCCAAAACTTACATGTTTTCCTCTTGTTTGTCCTTTAAAGACTGGCAAGAAAGTGGTCTCTGTTTCCAAAAGATCCGTTTTGTAAGAACCCCTCCTTTTTTAAGCACTGGGGATGCTCTTTTTGTACTGCAACTAATGACCATAAATGTTTTTGCGTGGCTGTTTTCATTTCATCCCAGAGCCATATGTTTCATTGCATTTCTCAGCATGCATGACAGTAGAGTTTAAATCTTTACTCATTTCATTTTAAAATGTTTCTTTTGTTCTCCTTATCATGTTTCTGGCTTTCCCAAGGATATGTGCTTTGCCTTGAACAAAAAGTCACATGTGCATTACTAATTGTGTACCATTGTATTTACATTTCCTAGTGGTGGCACTGTGAAGCTACTAATTCTTTTGCTTCACTTGATGTAAAATAATCTGAGCTTCTTTGATAGTGCTGAAACAGTATTAATTGTTTTGTACATGTCTTGGTCACTCTACTTAGGTGGTCTTCATAATCTATTAGAACTTTCAGCCAGATTTTGTAATGTCATGCCTCCAGCAGTGATTAAATTGGTAATTAATGAAGAGTCCTTGGCTATGTAACCCACATCCCATTAATTTTCCTTTCCCCCCCTTCAATTTTTTTTTTTTTAGAAGTTGTCATCTCTGTCAGAAAGGATTGCGCCACCTTGCTACAGCCCCTTGGAATCAAATCACAGCGGCTTGATTTTTGCAGCCATTAGTAGATCAGAGCAGTAATTTCACAGTATTTTGGTCAGGGTAATTATAGTACCACGTACTAAGTAGAGTTGGGAATTTCACACAAGAAGTCCAGAAATACCAGGTGAGCTTCCTTGTGTTCACTGGGTCGTTATGATTAGTTTAATTGGGCTTTGTTTGATTTTAGCCGCAGGGATTCTTTGTGCCAGCGCATTGCAGTGATTTTCTACTCTAAGGTTTCTGACAGGAACTGGGGCAAAAATGAACTCTTTGAAGTAGGATTCTTCTAAACAACTTTTTCTTTTTTTAGAGGAGGTCAGAGCAAGGAAAACTTCCATGTAAATAGTTAACTGAAGTGATCATTCAGCAAGTATTTTTGTCTCTTGTTTATTTATTTATTATATGTGTTTTTCCAGAATTTATGTTTTCCTTAACAGGAAAAAACTGTGTGTTAGGACAATAACTTTATATTATCAACTCAATAAAAACTGAACATTAATTTGTGACTTTCAATTGGCCTACTAAAATCCAAATAGAACTATTGACTTTTTCTCTTTATTTTTGATGTTAGCACTGACTGTAATAAAATGAAATTTAGTATTAATGATTGGAGAATCCAGGTACCTGGTTTATTATAAGGTTCAGTTGGAATTTCCTAAATGTATAACCTAACACATTTTTACACTTTGTTTTTCTAAAGAGAACAATAGGTGGCAGGAAAAAATTGTTTTATCTCCTGCAGGACATCAGTCAGAATGTGTCTTCTCTCAGTAACACAGTCATTTTCAACAGCTCCCTGTATTGGAAAAGACATGTTCTTATTGATTTACAATTTACATAATGTAAATCTAATGTTGGTTCTATTTTTGTTGTCATTGTGAC